>NC_137469.1:15160126-15760126 GCF_964235325.1 Thermobia domestica | reverse complement strand
TATTATAAAGATAATTTGTTTCCTAAGTTGCACCATGTTTACGGATGTGCACGAGACGAGAGTTGAAGGTGTTTCGTCTCGAAAAATGTGACGTGAAAGTGATGTCTCGTCTCGAAAAATGTATCTTTCTATTGAAAGATTCCTGTCTCGAATCTCATCACGAAAATTGCTTCGTATTGTATCGTGTCAACCCTTGCCATGTTATATTTATGTTTAGAATGTATGACCACGTTCTAAGGTTTTTCAACATTCAAACGGGAGTTACCAGTAGATAAAATAAATGTAATTCAAAACATTAGTTTAAAAATTTAAAGAGAGAGAAAGAAAGACAAAGAAGAAAAAAACTGAATTATGTGATTCCAGAAGGAGTCAGGTACGACGACTCCTGAAGTGAAAACTGCAAGATTCTCAACGCAGCTCTACAATAAAAAGCTACATAATTTTACAAAAAATGGTTTGAGTTTTTGTTAGTTTAGCATCACCTTCAGCAACGAGGCTATATGAGGCGTGAGCGCACAGCTTAACGTGAAATTCAAACCACATGAGCTTCCGCTAGGAATCGAAGCCGGGGTCTCCTACGCCAAAGGCGCGTACGTTATCCGCTTAGCCACGAGGGAGCTCAACGAAATAAAATAAGCCTACTCCAAATATATTTGCGTGTGTTTCCAAATCACGTCAATAATTTTAAGAGAAATGTTTGTACTCACGTAATCATCTTTTCAAAGCCATTTTTCGTTTTTAGTGGAGGCCTTGTTTGAGTGGATTTCCGGGCTGATGCCATTCCTTAAATCCAAGTCTGTCCCTCTGGTCATCCCTTAGTTACAGGCCTGGTTCAACATCTTTGAAATAGAAGTCGTGAACAAGTAGACCCATTTATGTTTACATAAGCAATCGATATAGAGGGATCATACGTGCAAAAGCTCTACCCGTTTCTGATAGGTCCCTGATAAAAGGTGTTGTGGTCGAATAAATATCGCTCCAAGTGCTAGAATCAGTGGTCATGTTATCATGAGAACAATACAGCAGCAGTGAGTGTGTACTATAGTGACTCGTAACTAGGAATAGTGTTGTGCTGATCAAATGGAGACCAATAAGGAACACATGAGACGCTGTTTACTGTCTGAGTTTGATGAGGACAACATTAGGCAAGTAAATCGTAAGGATACAATTGACGAAAGTACATGTCGTTGCTGGTTTTGAAAATTTAGGACGGCAACAGAAGTTATCAAGATTAACCACGTTTTGGGCGTCCATCAGTATTTTCCGAAGAGGATCTGTACCAAGTCATAACAGGCACTCTGAATCTAACTGTAGAGGAATTAGCGAAAACCTTTCAGGTACACAGAACATCAGTGGAAAAAAGGATTATGGTGCCGGGTTTCACCACAAAATTCGATAGTTGGGTTCCACATCAGCTGAGTGCAATTCACAAAGAGGAGCGACAAGTCACAATATGTATTACTTTCTTTCCTGGCACAAAACTGACCCCTTCTTGACACGGATTGTCACAGCAGATGAAAAGTGGATTATGTACAGGAATGTGAATCGTGTCAGAATTATGTGTCGCGTTTCTGATCTGCCTACATCGATGTCCAAACAAGAGCTACATATGAAGAAGGTGTTGTTAAGTGTGTGGTGAAATATTCAACGCTTAATTCATTGAGAGGTCCTTTAACCTAATTAAACCATTAATTTTCACTGTCAATAGTTAGATAAAGTGCAGGAATATTGCGATCGAAGCGACCAGCCCTTGTCAATCGCCAAAGAGGTTATCATACAATATGATAACGCATGCTCCTCCGATGATAACGTCAGAAATGAATGGACTTTCGATGGGAGCTTTATCCCACCCATCCTATTCACCTGGCTTGGCCCCTACAAATTTCCACCTTTTTCATGCTTTGCAAATCTTCTTCACTGGAAACACCTTTACTGATGTCGAGACTGAAAATTACCTTACGTGAATTCTTCAACTTCAAATCTGCGATTTTTATTTATTTATTTTTGGTGTGGGATTCATCTTCTACCGGAAAGATCGCAGGAGGTCATTGGTCATGGTGGTGATTATACACAGTCCTAGCTTGAGTAACATTTTGTGTTCTTCGCACCTCAATATGTACACCAAACACGGGTAAACTTTTGCACGTACTCAATGGAAGTAAAGTTTAGGGAGAATACACCATGATTGTGGTGTGGACCATTGTTCAGCGTAACTTAGAAGAGTAGAGAAAATTTAGAGGGAGATTTCTTGAAATCTAGTCTATATGTATATAAATTTGAATTCATTAAAATCGCTATGAAGTATATTACTCATGTGCACATATGGAGAAATCCCCAAGGATAAAGTTGTGTAGGCATTTGTGAGGAAAAAACACTTCAAATGCTGTTTGAGTATGATGTGTTGTTGCTGAATTCATATCTGCCGTATGCCACGCCGTACACAATTCACAAAAAAAATTCACTCTTTCTCAGAAATTCACAAAAAACAAAATGGCGACCGAAAGTATTTTTTGTAACATACAGAACTTAAAACATGTCTTTGTTCGACAAAGTTTGCATACCACTCAAGTAAATTTCTATTAAATTTGGCATGAATATTTTTGGATGCTCTAAGAAAGCGATTGCTGGACTGAAGACCTTCAAGCACCCAGTTATCAGTATTACCAACCTATTACAAAATTATTATTTTCCGATGTATTCCTTACCGTTCAACGTATCTGCACCAAACTTGATATGAACGTTATTCGATATCCTAGGAACATTATTTTCTTGAAATGTCACTGCATCGGTTTGTAGGGTATTTGATATTCTTTAATGATAATACACATATGTGAAATGCATGATGCATTGTACCACACTGTTAATTTTATGTCAGCTCGAACGATAAAATTCCGGTCAAATTTCAGATACTGATTCATGCAAGTGTCACTCAACTTCCTACATTTGCAAAATACGATACATTGGTTTGGTTTATAGTTGTACCGAACTGCCTTGCATCCAGCGGTACAGATACAGGCAATTAACTCATCACAAGCGTCTGGAGTTGGCAGCAATATTAAGAAATGAGGAACAAGTGAATTATTATCCATTTCTCATCCGTTTTTGTTAAAGGGGAAGCCAGAACTGGGTGCTGCAAATGGGCTTGTCTCCACTCTAATGGCTGGAAATGAGACCGCTGTATGTGAAAATAAAGAGAAAGAAGCCCTGGTTGGTGGCAGTTTCTTTATTGTAATGATCTTGACGAATATAATAGACCGAACTTCATTGATGTTATCAGCGTTCAGCACGCACTTTGAAGAAGAAGATTTCAGCATTCCTAATGGTGGTCGCTAAGGACTGCGTCAGCTCCTAATCCTCTCAGCAGATGATTATACTGTGCAAACACATCCCAGCCAGGGGCGTCATTTAGGGAGACAGGAAGGCAATTTTTCCCCAAGAGTTTGAGGAATACATATACTTTAATCGATTGTCTACTACAGTGCAATTGATACTACTTGTCCCTTGTGACAGCTCGCTGCGCGCACCTGGTGCTCAATGCTGTGTTGCCAGCTTTTGCGTCGGGTATTGAAGCTACACGAGTAGTATACTCGAAACACGAAATTATTCACTGCAAGTAAATCTCAGTTTTATAAAAATTAAATGACACAAAAGAGAATTAAAAAGAATGCTCTCAGGAACCAGGAGGTCCACTACTCAAGTCAACATCCGACTAAAAACAATGTGCATTTGTTTATATTCAAACTGGCAACGTGTAGAGAGGGTGGAATGTTTACCACTGCAGAGCGAGAGAAATGGGCGGCTATAATTGGCTGAACGTGCTGTTGCCATAGAAACAGTCCTTCTTGGCTGATTGTTATGGCCACGTGCAGGAGGGGTAAAAAACAGAAGAGAGCAACTGTCACAAGGGACAAGTTGTATAAATTGAATTATAATATACTAGTACAAAACGTGACAGTCTTCTGTCAATGGTACTCTTGCCCCCCCTCAAGCGAAGTCTGAAATGACGCTCCAGATCCCAGCACGCCTTCTTTGTATATTCAGCAATGTACGAAGTTGATTAGGATTAGGATTTTAGATTTCTGGGCTCTCGGCATCTAAGGCCATTTAGCCCGTTACGTTTTGAGGGATGACGTCCCTCGGCGACCAAGAGAAGGAAGAAAGAATTGGGAAAGGAAGGAAGCGGCCTGGGACCTATAAGTTAGGTACCACCCCGGCATTTACCTGGTGTAAATGAGGAAAACCCAGAAAAACCTCATTCAGGGTGGCTGACCTGAGAAAGCGTTCTTACACCTTTTCGACCGAGTGCCCCCACCGGGAATCGAACCCGGGACCGCTCGCACCGAAGGCGAGAGCATGTGCGAAGTTGAGTCGCATGCAGTAAAAGCATGGGAAGCTGGAAAAACCTGGAGAACCTGTGATTTCATCTGCAGCTTTACAACGATAGTGTGATCTGCTCCTTGCTGTTATTGGTTTCATCCACAGTTTCTGGCATGACATGATGTGGAAGTAACTAACCAGAAGAACCAAGATGCCAGTGTCTCTCGTAGACACAACAATGCTTCTTGATCTACTTTTAATGCAGTGTAAAATAATCCCGGTGTCAGCTTCTTCGTATTTTGCCACTAAGTCGTTAGTGTCAAGGGTTGCATCAGAAGCTTCGAACCTTTCCTCATCCTTGAAGCCACCTGCAGCAACTATGGTACTGTTGATTGGTGCTTGCAAAATCAGCTGATGCGAAATAAATGTAGCGAGATCTCCTTTGTTGTTATCGTCAATAATAAAGTTCTCCAACTTTGCATGAAAAGGCACATCTTTGCTATCTGTTGGTTTCCTGATTCCCACACAGCCTTTCCCACGCCGTTTGCGTGTGCCACTCTTGATTGAGAGACGATAGTAACGATCAAAAGTGATATCAATGAGCTTGAAGAGTTCCCCACTTTAGAGAACATTTTGAACAAAAGTATCTACAGTGTTCGAAAGCGTGTGCTGCCTGTGGCTTTAAAATTGCTATGGGCATGTTGATCAATGATTATCTGTGATTTGCTGTCAAAGTCTTTGGCGTCAAGTTTCTTGGGACAAGGAATACGATCATTCAATACTCTAGCAAGAATTGTTTCTGAGCCTGAGCGCTTCTACCAGAGTTAGAGGAACAACGAACAGTTCATGTGCCATAATGTTGCTAAGGTTGACTGGACATCCTGCTGCATATGTAGCAACAAACGAGAAGATAAAAAACAGTGAAAGCTGATAGGAACATATTGCTGCTTCATATGTAGCAATGAGTCGCTGCAATATGTTCCTATCAGCTTTCACTGTTTTTTATCTTCCCGTTTTTTGCATCTGATTATTTCACTTCATATAGAGATGCAAGCTTTCACTGTTTTTTATCTTCCCATTTTTTGCATCTGATTATTTCACTTCATATAGAGATGCAAGCTTTCACTGTTTTTTATCTTCCCATTTTTTGCATTTGATTATTTCACTTCATATAGAGATGTAAAGGTGAGATAGTTGTTTTGAGGAAGCTTCTCTCTAAAATTTATCGTTGTTTCTTCAGTTGGTAGAAGCCTGTCCTCCACAAAGCATCCAACTGACCTTGACCTTTCTGTGTAGCTGTCAACAGATCATCCTCAATATCTTGGCTAGCCAAGTCGTTGTTTGCAATGTTTGCAATGTCTGAGGTATGTTACTTGAGAACAGGCCAAATTCCTGGAAAACTAAAACCAATGCATCTTCATATCTCGAATCCTACTTCATTCTGCCTTTCATTGCCTCACTGTGAACATAGTTTTCGTTGCCTAGAAGACCAAAAGCAACTTTTGTTTCGTGGGAAAGTTGAGATGGAGGTTGAAAGACCAGGCCCGTATCCATGGGTGAATAAGGCGCCGGCCCCCTTAAATTTTTACTGACCTTCAAAATTTTCACGGTAGACTTGCAAATGAACTACAATATGGTGATGAAATATAATATGGTTGAATCGGGCTCCCCCTAACTTCTACCAGCCCCCCTACATTTTTGGGCTAGCTTCGGGTCTGTGAAAGATAGAGGCTATCTGCTGAGAGCTGAGGTGTTCTTCCTTATACCAATTATGCCTCCACCTTTCTTCCTAATGCAGACAAGCCACTCCTGACTCTAATCTGGGTCAACTTGGTTGAAACGCAGTGGCGAATGCCTAACATCAAAGCTACCAGCGTCCAACTCCTTCTTGACCTCTTCTGGAAGCTGGTGCCGCAGTGAGCATAGTTCATGTGATTATAGTGCATAAACTATGACAACATTCGCTAGAAAGCGTCGCGATGCAGGTCCGAAATTTCATGCCTCTGAGCACAAGTAAACATTACAAGTATGTGGACGATCATCATATATCCCCACCAAAACATAAAGTTCAGGTCCTTGTTATTTTGCAATGAAAGCTGGTATGATCTCTGTAAGCTGTTCTGATTAAAACAGTGACACAACTTCTTCAATGTCACTTTTTGTTTTCTGCATCATATTTTTAGTTCTAGATTATTTTCTTCTATGAAGCTTAGCAATTGTGGAAGTAGCACCCTCCACAAAGCTTGAAGAGTGATCTGGTGAGCTCTTACTCCTTCCGTGTAAGATGTTCACGTTAGAACCTGCTCGGCAGTTTTTGCGCCAATTAGGTTGCACTCAACCTAAGCTTCCAGTAACTCTGATGATTGTACATGTGTATCGGAATATGGTATAACATTTCTAATTTTATATCATATTCCGTCTTTATTGTTAAAAAATACTCTTGTGAGTAATGTTTCTTGAAGTGAACTTCAATTCTAAGTCTCCTGCCATCTAGCGACTTTCACATAACTGCAATGTACACTCATGTCCAAAATGATTGTCGCATATCTATAAGTGTCTTCTTGTAAGAATATAGTTTGTTAATAATTTTGCAGGGTGCTTTTAATACTAATACTATGTGTATAATTAGGAAATGTATATTAGTGGTAAATTTCATAAGAAAAGAATTATAAATAGGAAAATTAGAATGAGTAAAACAAAGTGTTGCTAAATGGACAAGAGAGTTTTATTTTCGTTTTATTGTTCTTATTTACTGTTCTTTTAACATGAAATTTGCTCACATCCATGTCTTTACCGGTTATACACATACTAACATTATAAGAAATAATGGGCAAATTCGTTATCAAATTATATTCCTAGAACAACATATTTATAGACATGCGACAATAATTTTGGACATGAGTGTACTTGTCAATCTCGATATACGTACCAAAGATTGCGTAGTGCCTACATTTTTTCCTGGTGAATATTACAAAATAACGGAGATCTAAATTCGGTGGCATACGGTGTATCTGTATTACGCAGACAATGAACTTTGCAAAAATGCTGTATGCCAACTTCTCCTCGAAAATGCCCACTAGGTGCAGATTCTTTATTTTGGTGTCCAGAGTATACCTCTTTGTTGTTCTAATTCTTTCTTTCTTCTATTTTATTTCTATTAGGATCACATTAGAGGGCCTTATTGTAATGTTAGCTCACCCATCTGTTACTATGCATGGTACATGATAACTCTTGAACGAAACATAAATTTTGAATCCAATTCCAGTCCAGGTTACAACATTATCTCGGTGGAATTTGTTAATGGAGTCAGTTCGTTAACATCTTCACAACTAACAGTGAAAATCCTTATCCCGTTTAAAATCTACAACGTTCCCTAGCTTCTTTGCAACCTGCAGAGTTGCAAAGAAATGTTGGTTGCCTATAATACAAGGATAAGTAGCTTTTCTTATGGCAATTATCTCGGCCAAGTTCATTAACGGAGTCAATCCGTTAACATCTTCACGGGCAACGGTGGCTATCCATTTCCCGTTTACAAACCATAACATTTCCTAACTACTATGCAACCTTCACAGTAGCAAAGAAGTATTGGTTGTCTATAATACAAGGATAAGCAGCTTTTCTTATTGCAATTTTCTCAGCGAAGATTGTTATTGAAGTCAATCCGTTAACATCTTCACGGTAACGCTAGTTATCCATTTCCCGTTTAAAATCTATAACATTACCTAGCTACTATGCAACCCGCACCGTCGCAAAGAAATGTTGGTTGCCTATAATGCAAGGATAGGCAGCTTTTCTTATGGCAATTATCTCGGCCAAGTTCGTTAATGGAGTCAGTCCGTAAACATCTTCACGGGTAACGGTGGCTATCTATTTCCCATTTATAATCCATAATATCTCCTAGCTTCTATGCAACCTTCACAGTAGCAAAGAAGTGTTGGTTGTCTACAATACAAGGATAAGTAGCTTTTCTTATTGCTATTTTCTCAGCAAAGATCGTTAATGGAGTCAATTCGTGAACATCTTCACACGGCCGCCCAAAGGTAAAAGAAAGTATCTACATTTTGCTTGTTTTGAGAAAAACAATAAAAAAGATGATTTTTGATATTTAACGTTACTGTTAAAGATTTTTTTTTCTTTTCGGCGTCAATGATCACTAAGTGTTTATTAACGCCGAAAAGAAAACAAAGCCTTTAACAGTAATGTTAATTATCAAAAATCTTTTTTTTTTTTTTTTTTTACTGTTTTTCTCAAAACAAGCAAAATGTAGATACTTTCTTTTACCTTTTGGCGGCTGCACCGGTAACGGTTGCTCTCCATATCCCGTTAAAAAATATATCATTTCCTAGCTTCTATGCATCCTGTACAGTATTTGAGAAATTCTGGTTGCCTATGATACAAGGATAAGTAACTTTTCTTATTGCAATTGTCTCGGCCAAGTTTGTTAATGAAGTCAATCTGCTAGCGTTTTACTTTCTACCAGCATTTATTTAATTTACTTTTTCCTGTATGATATATATTTTTTCAATATTGCATCACCGGAACGAAATTTGACAAACCAACCGCATTCATTCACCATTTCTGGTCCAGATGCATTCTGAATGGTTTTTGTGGCTTGCTTTGTAGGATGTTCCAACATGAATTTGTAAAGAACAATTACTCGTATTTGTCTGTTCTCTATGGTGGACTTTGATATGATCCTTTTTAACAACAAATTGCGCCCTGACTGTTTGTGCACCACCAGCCTGTTTGCTGGACGTACTGAGTTCGGAACTGGTTAGTCCATCCCTGTGTTGAGTTGCTGTGGTAAGTTTAACACCAAACGTCAAATTCAACATTGCATTCGCAAAAACCTAATAAAAATGTGCTATAGTTTTGACCATACAGTATACCATTCTCTTGATCAGATACATTACTTTGTCAGATTTTAATTTTTATTTAAATTCGTAGTTTTCAACGCTACAGGAAGCAGTATTCAGAAAGCATTACCTACAAACCTGAAAAAGGAGTGTGAACCACGAGATAGGACAGGAGACAGAGTCGGCTCGTGAGGTAAGTCACCCTGGTAAAAAGTTAAAGTGTTCTCGCTTGAAACTAAAAGAAGAAAACTCCCTTAGTGTACTACAGTAATTTACAAATTAGTAAACTTGTATTTCTTTAGTTTCAAGCGACAAAACTTTGATTTTTAAAAGTGTAACTTCCCTCGTGAGCCTCCTATGACGGAAGATTACATAATGTATGTGATGAAGGTACTGATATGTTGTCGAAACTGTAACTCAAATTATTAATAATGAATGCTTACTTTCGTTATATTTTATTACTACTTCATTTAAACTACGGAGAAGCTAGTTAGATTAATTAAGATATATTTAAATGAATCCTAAAGTAAAGTCTAAGTAGGAAAATTTCTGTCCACGAGCTTCCACGTCGAGAATGGCCTGAAACAAAGAGTTGCTTTGTCACCATTATTATTCAACTTTGTCCTGGAGTATGCTGCAAGGAAAATCAAAAATAGCAACCAGAACCTAGAGTTGAATGATATTCACCAGGTTATGACGTATTCCGATGATGCAAATATAATAGGAGATGATAGAAGAACAATAGAAAGGAATACAGAGGTCTTATTAAATGCTTGCTGAGACATGGATTTAGTAGTAAATGCAGAGAAAACTAAATATATGGCAGTTCGTCGGGATCGTATTACTGGAAATTATGGATGCATTAAAATATATAATACTTTCAATAGAGTGGATTCTTTCAAATATCTAGGATCAATATTAACAGACGAAAACCATATTCACGAAGAAGTTAAATGTCGACTAAAAGCATTAAATTCGTGATATTGTTCAGTTCAAAGTATTTTGTTGTCGCGAATTCTGTCGATAAATTTGAAGTTTAAAATATATAAGCATGCTTGTTGTGCTGAAATGAAATGAAATCTTTGTTTTACGTCCCACGGTTATGCCGGTTAGGCTAAAGGAGACGGTAATGATGAGTAATGAATGAAATGGTGGAATGAAGAAAGTGGGAGGAAACGGGAGAACCCCGAGAAAACCCACGCACACGGTGTTTGTCCACCACAAAGTTCACTTGGCGGGGGCTGGGATCGAACCTAGGACCTCAAGCACCAGAGGTGAACGCTCTACCACTGAGCCACCGCGGCCCCGCCTGTTGTGCTGTATGGTTGCGAAACATGGTCGCTTACTCTGAGGGAAGAAAGTAGGCTGTAAGTATTTGAGAACAAAATCCTGGGACTAATATTCGGACCCAAGAGGAATGAGAATGGGGAATGGCGGAAACTTCGCAACGAGTAACTACATAATTTATACGATCTACCAGTGGCGTATTTAGGGGGGCTTCCGGGCTTAAGCCCCTCCCCGCCCGAAATCTTACTTACTATAGTAAAGTATATGAGATATCTTACAGAATTTTCACATTTTCAGGCGAAGCCCCCCCGAAAGTTAGCAAAGCCCCTCCCGAAACAAAATCGTAAATACGCCACTGATCTACCAAACATGGTTAGGGTCATCAAATCTAGGAGGCTCAGGTGGGCAGGTCATGTAGCCAGAAGGAAGAAAGTAGGAACGCTTACAAAGTTCTAACTGGAAGTCTAATCGGTAAACAACCATCTGAAAGACCTGGGCACAGATGGAAGGACAATATTAAATGGATCTCGCAATACAGAATAGAAACTGGATCCGGTTAGCTAAGGATGGAAGTCAGTGGAGAGCTTTTGCGAACGCGGCATTGAACCTCCCGGTTTCGTAGGCCATAGAATTAGTAGTTGATACGCAATACCTACCTCTATACGCTGAACTGTCATGCAGTTCGTTACAGTTGTTTCGTGAATGTGAGTTAGAAACACTGCATGAAAGCACAGGGATGAGTGAAAAGCTTGAAGAAGTAGAGAAAGGGAGGGAGTTTTCAGGGAAACAGAACCCATTTTACTACGAAAGTAAAGAGAAAATGGAGAGAGAGAGAGGCGAACTCAAAAGAACTGCTGAGGGCAGCAAGAATTCGTCGTAATTAGAAAATGGAGCTATGATGACGTGGTTTTAACTTGTGCCTCTAATGGTGTTGGAAGAGCAAATGAGTTGAAGGGGGGTGAGGAGGGGGGTCACCTCTCCCCCAGCTTCCTTGCTCTCTCAAAGGTGACGACTAGGCCCAATTATATGAAAGGACGTGGAACGATTTCGGGGGATGGGGGTATAGACAAGGCAGCAGGAGTTTGGAACATAAAGTTCACTTTATAACTGAATAAGAAGGGAAATGGATACGAGTGGGGTGGGGTGGGGTGGATGCGTGTGGTTTTTAAAAAAAGACAAATTTATTCCAGTCACATTAAATAAGGTATAATAGAAGCAACGGTGGAATATCCTCTCTGATCAGTAGACGGTCCATCGGTGTTAATAAATGCTGCATTTTCTTTTGGAAGGTAAAAGATGCTTTCACTAATCCCCAACCAGAAATAGAGATAACTTTTCATGAATGATCCTTAGGAGCGATTCAAAGTAAACTCTGCCACATTTTTTTTCTTTTGCTCAACTAATTGTAAAATAAAAGGAAATCTTTACACTTTGTGAACATAGCTCTGTAAAATATAGGAAATGGTAGTAAATGTCCCCATGTGTTCCTCCATATTATTATGATGTATTTAGATGTTTAATTGTTATGTTTTAAGAAATTAACATATTATAGAGAATGCATTACCCACATAGGGTATGAGTTATTGTTTAAGGAATAATATAGTGTTATATAAAAGTATATTTATTGAATAATTGTAACTATTACCTTGAATAACTTAAAAAAGGAACAATATAAATGGTATGTATAAAGTTACAATAGAAAAATTGTGTAGTAAAGTGATATGAGTTTGATAATCAAGGAGACAGTCCTTGAGCTCCCTCGTGTGTTCATAAATCATGCGTTCTCTTTACACAGCGTTATGTCATGTAATAACAAGCACAAAGCATACTCAGAGTCTATAGTGTCCTCCTATAATCGTCAGCACTGCACGGGACATCTTGAAGTTCCGAAGGTGGCTGTAGTAACTAAACGATGCATTTGGAGTAATTATTGACTGTTCAGATGACGAACGAATGATCGAATGATCCCGAATGATAATGATAGTTCGGAATTGTCAGTTTTTATACTAAATCTTAAGTTATTTTGAAGCACACCAAAAGAAAATATGTTTTTTTTTTTTTGGGGGGTCAAAATAGTCACTTAGAAAGTGTTTATGTAATGTTTTTGGTTATTTTGAAAATTTCAGTTGCACACTCGATTCTAACAAGGTCATGGGACTTGTTTTTTGTTTTAACTTTGTTTTTAGATCATTTTTAAAGTTATCTTTACGGCAGAAACACAGAATTTATGTGAGTATAGCAATTCTTTAACTTTTTTTTTCATTTATGCCATTGGAACATAATAATATAAAATAGGAAATATTAGTAAATGTCTCCAAGTGATGCCACGTAAGATATAGGAAATACTAATAAATGTCCCTCAGTGTTGATCCGTAAAATATAGGAAATACTTATAAATAAGTCCAAGTGTTGCTCCGTAAAATAAAGGAAATACCAGTAAATGTTCCCAAGTGTTGCTCCATAAAATACAGGAAATATTAGTAAATGTCTCCAAATGTTGCTCCATAAAATATGGGAAATACTAATAAATATACCCAAGTGTTGCTCCGTGAAATATAGGAAATACTAGTAAATGTCCCCAAGTGTCGTTCTGTGAAATATATGAAATACTAGTAAATCCCCAAGTGTTACTCCATAACATAAAGGAAATAGAAGTAAATGCCCCAAGTGTTGCTCTGTAATATAACTCTATGACCTATGGAACCCGGAGGTTCAATGCCGCGTTCACAAAAGCTCTCCACTGATTTCTATCCTTAGCTAACTGCATCCAGTTTCTACTTTATATTCCAATATCTGCGAGATCCATCTTAATATTGTCCTCCCATCTACGCCTAGGTCTTTCTAATGGTCGTTTTCCGATTGGTCTTCCTGTCAAGACTTTGAAAGCGTTTCTACTTTCTTCCATTCTAGCTACATGACCCGCCCACCTAAGCCTCCTAGACTTGATGACCCTAACAATGTTGGGTAAACCGTATAAATTATGTAGTTCCTCGTTATGAAGTTTCTGCCATTCCCCATTCCCGTTCCTCTTGGATCCGAATATTCGTCTCAGGATCTTGTTCTCAAATACTTTCAGTATATGTTCTTATATATATATATATATATATATATATATATATATATATATATATATATATATATATATATATATATATATATATATATTTCAGCTATATATATAATGCTAGTAAATGTCCCCAAGTGTTGGTCCATAAAATATAGGAATCCAAGTGTTGCTAATTTGACAAATAACACTGATTTCGCTTTTATTCAAGTGACCTTAGCCTACTTCCTTGTCATAGAAAATTTCGGTGGTGTTTATGTAATAAACAAGAAAAATCCCATATGTGCTGTCAATTTTGACAAAAATTTTCTTTATCCCTATTCCTGAAATTAACGTCAAAAAATCCCACAAAATGGATTTTTTCCCATGGGCTGGCATCACTGATCCGGACTCGGTAGATTCCTCTGTGGGTGCCACCCAGTATATGGGGGATGAAAGTAGTACAACGAAAATATTAGTAATCCACATTAGACATGGGAGCCCTGAAGAACTTCCGTATTGATCACTCACTGAAATCCTCCAAATAATTATGATAACTTTCATTTTAACACGGAGGGAAGGAGTATTTTTCGAGGATAGGAATTATTTTACATTCGTTGGAGGTTTATTTTTATTTTTTATTTTTTAAATTTAGCTTATTATTTTGTCTGAGAACCTGGCATCACTGAATATTTTTTAAAGACGCCTAGATTCAAGTGCCCTCTCTAATGGTGTGAAGTTTGTGTATTTTCAGGTTATATTTTGTCATTTTTACTAACATAAATGCATACATATTTTCAAAGTTTTTAGATCACAGAAATCCGAACTCTGGTTATCGCATAATCATGAGCTATCTCTTGAATTGAAAATAACATCTCGTTTGGCTAATATAAGCACACCGGACAGAAAATTAGTCACTCCCTCTTATCCATGCCAGCGGCGGCTCTTAAGGAAAGCCAGACAAGTAAAAATTAAAGTTTTATCGGTTCATGCTAAAGGAAGGAAGCGTCATACAGCTTCAGAAATCTTCATACACTAATTATTGCATTAAGTAAGCTTTATTCCCTTAGTTTGTAGCATAAACCTAAGACCTAAGGAAAGAAAGTTTTATACGTCTTTATTCCCTTAGTTTGTAGCATAAACCTAAGACCTAAGGAAAGAAAGTTTTATACATCTTTATTCCCTTAGTTTGTAGCATAAACCTAAGACCTAAGGAAAGAAAGTTTTATACATATTTATTCCCTTAGTTTGTAGCATAAACCTAAGACCTAAGGGAAGAAAGTTTTATACATCTTTATTCCCTTAGTTTGTAGCATAAACCTAAGACCTAAGGAAAGAAAGTTTTATACATCTATATTCCCTTAGTTTGTAGCATAAACCTAAGACCTAAGGGAAGAAAGTTTTATACATCTTTATTCCCTTAGTTTGTAGCATAAACCTAAGACCTAAGGGAAGAAAGTTTTATACATCTTCACAAAGCTGTATTCAAGAATTATTACATTACATAAAATATTACAAGTCAAGTGAATGTGAGTGTAATGTCGAAGCGATGTTGTAAGTGTAAAGTTAAATAAATGTGATGATGTTCAATACTAGGTTGATGTGTGTGTGTGAGGTCGAACTAATGCAAACTGTGAGATCGAGTGAGGTTAGGTTAAACTGGACACCTCTGTTCTGTTGTAATGGAAACAGTTCGTCAAAATTGGTGGAAGCAAAGATGTGAAAGAACGGTAAGATGGAGCCATTATGTTTAGAAGTGCCCGTACACATGCAGTACATGAAGTTACCCGAAGCAGATTGTCCAATGTATCTACAAAGAATTCTCTAACATTCATGTGAAGGCAAAATGGCATTAGAACTGAAATCGCTTTCTTTCAATGGGATAAGGAATTAGATCTCTGGGCTTCTGGCATCTGTGGCCATGTTAATCCGGCACGTATGAGCAGGAGCGGATTAAGGGCGGAGCCAATGGAGCCCAGGCTTAGGGGGCTTCAAAATCCTTCTCTTTAATATTAAAATATAGTAATCAATTTATTATATTATAGGCTTCAGACCCATACTAATTTTCTTTTGCCACTCGCGGTATCGCTAAAGTTAAGTCTTCTTCCACCAGCGTCTTCACGATACTTATTTTGGGAGGGAGTGAGCTATTTTGGTCCTCTATTACAAACCAAATTATTAGCTAATTTCTCTGTCATTACTTAGAGCAAATCTAGGAGGCTTTCCAAATCTCCTTAACAATAAAACGTTTCTATTCAAATCAATTTGGGCTCTCACAGATACTAAAGTCATTCCCCAATAACATGTCTTACGGCTTTTCCTATTTGTATATGATTTTTTAAATACTCTATTAGTTTTTTTTACAGGGATTGTTGACCATTTGGCTTGTATTTCGCATTTGTGTATTGCACTGCGGTATATAAGCATTTAACTGTTAATAATGAATGTAATTAAACTAATTATTATAAACTTGGAGCACATTAAAATATTATAGCATAGTTCTCGGTGTTTCGATAAGCTTATAAAGCTGTGGAAGGCAGCAAAGAAAATTTATGCGCTGGGATTATTCGTAACATAGGGTTCCCTTGAAATAGTTGGCTCCAGGACACCAAAAGCCTTAATTCGCCCTTGCGTATGAGAGAGGACGTGCCTCGGCGATCACACTGAGGAAAGGAAAGGAAGATAGGGGCCCGGACCTGTATGTTAGGTGCCATCCAGACATTTACCTGTTGTGAATGAGGAAAATCCACGAAAACTTCACTTAGGATTACTGGCCTGAAAAAAAATTACACTTTTTCGACCAAATATTCTCAGTGGGTCCGCTCGTACCCAAGACGAGAGCGTTAACGACTACATAAAGCTGGACCACTGAACTGAAGTCGTGAAATGACCCTAACCAAGAGTTACCGCCACCAACTTTCTCGTATGGTCAGGAAAAATAATTTTCAAACCCGACAGGAATTATTGTAGTCCGTGAATGCTTACTCATCCGAATCATTTTCCAAAAATGATAAATTGCAAAGGAAACTTTACAGAATAGACATATGGGATCAGGTACCACCATAGAAGTTATTTTCACTATTGCGGTTCAAATTGCACGTCTTCAATGGGCTCGAGAACATATAGACTATTAATCGTATTGGACTACAAACGTACAATGCAGTCCGACGAATTACATATACAGAGTGTATCAAAAGTCCGAGGCCTTAGGCCAACTTCGTTATGATACGAAAAATTGGGGAGACAGGAAAGTTGTTGAAAACTGGCGATTTTCAACCTAAAATTATAGATTATTTTTCAATTATACCGCCCTTTGTTACATGAAAAAGCAACATTTCTAGTTGTCTGAACGGATCATATGGATACGCAGGAATGATATGGCGATCATATGGCGAACGTACATATTACTGAGATCCACATGTACTCCCAACACCACGTGTTGGCTGTAAACATATTTCAAACAACACCCACGAAGAAGACTTCGTCAACCATCGCCAACAATCGGCAAGTAACAAAGATCGATGAAGTCAGCCGACATTTCAGGATAAAAGGAGCCAGAACATCGCAGAAGGAATCAATCTCCACCGATTGATCATCCACCATTCTCTAGGACACCTGGCCTCTGAGGACTTAACCTCTTCTCTGAGATGACTGGTCACTGAGTGGCACCTGTCCTACAATCTCTAGATATGTGGTCTCTGAGAGTTCCTTCTTGTTAGGACGCCTGGTCTCTGCAAGCACTTCACCAATCCCTAGAACGCCTGGTCTCTGAATATTATCTCACGCCTGGTCTCCGTTCTAGAGAGGGTCGTTGAGATTTATCTACCTTCACCTTGGCGGACGCCTAGTCTCTGAATTTTATCTCACTCCTTGTCTCCGTTGTTGAGAGGGTTGTTGAGAGGTATCTACCTTCACCTTGGCGGACGCCTAGTCTCTGTATTTTATCTCACGCCTGGTCTCCGTTGTAGAGAGGGTCGTCGAGAGGTATCTACCTTCACCTTGGCGGACGCCTAATCTCTGAATTTCATCTCACTCCTGGTCTCCGTTGTAGAGAGGGTCGTTGAGAGGTATCTTCCTTCACCTTGGCAGACGCCTAGTCTCTCAATTTTATCTCACTCCTGGTCTCCGTTGTAGAGAGGGTCGTTGAGAGGTATCTATCTTCACATTGGTAGACGCCTAGTCTCTGAATTTTATCTCACACCTGGTCTCCATTGTAGAGAGGGTCATTGAGAGGTATCTTCCTTCACCTTGGCAGACGCCTAGTCTCTCAATTTTATCTCACTCCTGGTCTCCGTTGTAGAGAGGGTAGTTGAGAGGTATCTACCTTCACCTTGTCGGACGCCTAGTCTCTGAATTTTATCTCACACGTGGTCTCCGTTGTAGAGAGGGTCGTTGAGAGGTATCTACATTCACCTTGGGGGACGCCTAATCTCTGAATTTTTTCTTACTCCTGGTCTCCGTTGTAGAGAGGTATCTATCTTCACCTTGGCGGACGCCTAGTCTCTGAATTTTATCTCACTCCTGGTCTCCGTTGTAGAGAGGGTCGTTGAGAGGTATCTACCTTCACCTTGTCGGACCCCTAGTCTCTGAATTTTATGTCACTCCTGGTCTCTGTTGTAGAGAGGGTCGTTGAGAGGTATCTACCTTCACCTTGTCGGACCCCTAGTCTCTGAATTTTATCTCACACCTGGTCTCCGTTGTAGAGAGGGTCGTTGACAGGTATCTTCCTTCACCTTGGCAGACGCCTAGTCCCTGAATTTTATCTTACTCCTGGTCTCCGTTGTTGAGAGGGTTGTTGAGAGGTATCTACCTTCACTTTGGCGGACGCCTAGTCTCTGTATTTTATCTCACGCCTGGTCTCCGTTGTAGAGAGGGTCGTCGAGAGGTATCTACCTTCACCTTGGCGGACGCCTAATCTCTGAATTTCATCTCACTCCTGGTCTCCGTTGTAGAGAGGGTCGTTGAGAGGTATCTACATTCACCTTGGGGGACGCCTAATCTCTGAATTTTTCTTACTCCTGGTCTCCGTTGTAGAGAGGGTCGTTGAGAGGTATCTACCTTCACCTTGGCGGACGCCTAGTCTCTGAGTTTTATCTCACTCCTGGTCTCCGTTCTAGAGAGGGTAGTTGAGAGGTATCTACATTTACCTTGGCGGACGCCTAGTCTCTGAATTTTATCTCACTCCTGGTCTCCGTTGTAGAGAGGGTCGATGAGAGGTATATACCTTCACCTTGGCGGACGCCTAGTCTCTGAATTTTATCTCACTCCTGGTCTCCGTTGTAGAGAGGGTCGTTGAGAGGTATCTACCTTCACCTTGTCGGACCCCTAGTCTCTGAATTTTATCTCACACCTGGTCTCCGTTGTAGAGAGAGTCGTTGAGAAGTATCTTCCTTCACCTTGGCGGACGCCTAGTCTCTGAATTTTATCTCACTCCTGGTCTCCGTTGTAGAGAGGGTCGATGAGAGGTATATACCTTCACCTTGGCGGACGCCTAGTCTCTGAATTTTATCTCACTCCTGGTCTCCGTTGTAGAGAGGGTCGTTGAGAGGTATCTACCTTCACCTTGTCGGACCCCTAGTCTCTGAATTTTATCTCACACCTGGTCTCCGTTGTAGAGAGAGTCGTTGAGAAGTATCTTCCTTCACCTTGGCGGACGCCTAGTCTCTGAATTTTATCTCACTCCTGGTCTCCGTTGTAGAGAGGGTCGTCGAGAGGTATCTACCTTCACCTTGGCGAACGCCTAGTCTCTTTATTTTATCTCATTCCTGGTCTCCGTTGTAGAGAGGGTCGTTGAGAGGTATCTACCTTCACCTTGTCGGACCCCTAGTCTCTGAATTTTATCTCACACCTGGTCTCCGTTGTAGAGAGAGTCGTTGAGAAGTATCTTCCTTCACCTTGGCGGACGCCTAGTCTCTGAATTTTATCTTACTCCTGGTCTCCGTTGTAGAGAGGGTCGTTGAGAGGTATCTATCTTCACCTTGTCGGACGCCTAGTATCTGAATTTTATCTCACACCTGGTCTCTGTTCTGGAGAGTGTCGTTGAGAGGTATCTACCTTCACCTTGGCGGATGCCTAGTCTCTGAATTTTATCTCACTCCTGGTCTCCGTTCTAGAGAGTGCCGTTGAGAGGTATCTACATTCACCTTGGCGGACGCCTAGTCTCTGAATTTTATCTTACTCCTGGTCTCCGTTGTAGAGAGGGTCGTTGAGAGGTATCTATCTTCACCTTGGCGGTCGCCTAGTCTCTGAATTTTATCTCACGCCTGGTCTCCGTTGTAGATAGGGTCGTTCAGAGGTATCTACCTTCACCTTGGCAGCAAGAGCTCTGCTTCCTATCGCTCTAAGACGCATGGTCATTGGACTCCTACAAATACACACACAAACCATCAAGATATCTAGAGGAACTTATGTTTCATCTGTAATATTTATTACTATTGCATAGAGGAACGAACTTTTATAATAAGAAGGTGATGGGAAAGTCCAAAATTTCCGTGTACCACCTTTTAACTATATTCTAAAATACAGAATTTTACTATATTGTTGTCTGTGGGAACCTAGAACACCCGAATCTGTTTGCAATTAACGCTATATTGAAGATTCAAGGGCAACTGAACTGTCAATTTTGGTTTTTTATTTAACATAGAGCGCCTTCCCACTGTGGAGTCTAAACAGCTAGAGGTAACCCGTATTTCCATTTATCGTAAGCGTAAAATAGTCTTATATACCTAGTCCTCGGGGATCTTATGGACTGTCTCGAATGAGGGTTACCCCGTACTTTTAAATAACTATTGTGCAAAGTATTTAGCAATTTGTAATAGTGGAAGCTATGACTCCGTATGGCATCTGTGAATCACACCTCTCTTGAATCGGAGGAACACAACACATTTATTAGAAATCATCATCTTAGATATTCAGATGAGTCTCTTTCCTGCTACCATACCCTCTAGCACGTCTCTCATGATACAGTTCCTTCTTAGCCAATGTCCCAATCGGTTTCTCTTCGTTCTCAATGATTTTTAAATTTTTTCTTTTCTCTCCCACTTTTTCAAACACTCTCCCATTCGTCTTCCGCTCAGTCCAGCTAATTCTCTCCATTCTTCTCCATCCCCACATTTCGGAAGCTTCCAGACGTTTTTCATCATTTTTTCATGTTTTTGTCCCACACAGTACGATACTCCACACGAAGAATTTTATGAGTCTTTTTCTCAGTCACACAAAATAGTATTTTCTTCCTCATAAAGGCTTCTTTTGTCATTACTATCGTTGCATTTATTTCATGTTCACATTTACTATCAACACTAATAATACTACGTATATATCGAAAACTAATAACCTGTTCTATTTTCTTCCCTCCTGCTTCTATATTTGACATCGACCACTTCATTCCAATCACCATGGATTTTGTCTTTCTAAATAAATACAAAAAACAACATTTGTCCATAGTTTCATTCATATTTAATCTTTTATTAAGAAAGGGAGAAGGATTTTATGTACAGAATACATACAGTTTTCTTCATTTTACCAAAGCAGAAACAGCTCGTAGCTTGTCCTCAAAAGCATATAGTAGAAGTTGATAATTTTCCTGAGCTTTCGCATTTTTTTTACCCCTTCCTTCTGTTCTATTTTGGAATGTTGACTTTTTGGGTCTTCTGTTCCTGCTGCTTGTATCCTCAGATAAAATGACATTTTCTGTTCTCTTCTGTTGCTTCGTTTGAGGAGCCCACTTCTTTCTCCTGCTTAAAAACGGGTGAAGAGCAAAAGTACGAATTCGCGATTTAACATAGGAGTTTAACGCACCGTAAAATGAGGCAGGCTCTAACGCATCCTAACAATAGAGGATTATTATTCCGTAAAGTAATGCGTTCTGCTTCGGTAAATCCCTCAGTTCGCGCCGCCTACTGGCTTTTCTCCCTCGCTCCTTGTATCTCCATATCTTTTTTCGTCGTATTTACGAATGTCTTTCCTCTCTTTCATGTGGACGATAGTAATTCATGTTGCTTTCTGCTTGTACAAAGTAGTCCTAAAGCTAATAGCACTGTAAAGAAAGACCTTATTCAGCTCCTTTGTACATACTTCAAAAGTAATAGAGTCCTTTTCCTATCGTTGTTTCTTATACTGAAGACTACATTGAGTTTCTACGGTATAATAATGTATCATATAATAGTTGATTGTCCATAAGAATATTATTATGCATGTCGAAGGACATTTCGACACGATCATATTTTCCCACAATATATTGTATGATGTCAGAGATTATATCAAACTGAGGATTGAACTTGTATAATGTTGAGTTGTATGCAGTTTTGGGGTTCCTGTCAGAAATGGCGTGGGTCAATGAAAACCTGACGCACAACCCACTATGACCACCACCCATCGTGAGCGATTCTGACCTACTCTATCATGACCTACTCTTACCCACCACCCACCAAAACTCATCGTCATCAACTCTGACCCATGATGCACACACTAAAGATTTTACACTTGTAATAAAAGTAGGCTATGAAATTATCACTAAACGGAGTCTGAATTTCTACGGTCAATAGTTCAAGCACCGCTCTGTTATAACACCGATGGATCTGACCATTACGATATAAAGTGTAACATGTTTGTCATAGTTACGATGAATTTCAATTTTATTATCATATATAATTATTTCCTTGTTGAATTACAGATACTTTTAAGTGGAAAATAGGATGAAATTTGGAAGTCTCAGTTCAAGGTAAAGTAGGGCAATGTAAAGGAAAAAAGTGTAAAATTCGGTTATGTCTCGAAAGCCAAATAGTAAGTCCTATTGCTATTATTACAATTACAAATATCAACATACAAAAGTGCCTGAAGTTCTTTTTTCACTTAGATATACTCATCTCAGGTAAGTAAATAGAAATAAATGAAAAAGGAAGAAAATGCAGGCCGTGAAAGTAAAACGTAGACAAATTCACCAGTGGTCAGAAGATTCTGTCTACAATGCACTGTGCAGAGTAGGTCAGTGGATCAGAGTGGGTCATGGTGAGTCGGTGGGTGAGTCACAGTGGACCACGTCCTGTTGACCCACAACCCACTCACGTATCTTGACCCCACTCCATCTCTGGTTGCCGTACAACATTTGCTTCCAAGTTCTATTTCCAAACAACACTGCTTCAAAGAAGTCAAGTGAAAACCAATATGTCGAAGTACCAAAAGTATTACTCAGCCGGTTCGCTTGAATTGGTTCTTGAAAGCTCTCAGGTTTTTGGAACCAGTTGTTAAAATTGTTTCTCCACTTCTAGCTCCGGTACTCACGAAATAATAGTAATAACTTTCTAGTACTAGTTTTGGGAATCTAGTATTTAGGCTATACTATTTCCTTTCCAGCTTTTAAAAAGACAAGATATGCTGCAAGTGTTGGCTGACGTTATGACCAAACAGAATGCTTATTACACTGTACACCAGCTATTTTTTTTTTTTTTATAGAAACCAAAGTAGCCTTTCTTTATTGATTTTTGGCCGCAGAACACGAAACTCACACTTAAAATTCTCTTCTGTTTCAGGTTTCTGAGTAAATTAACGTTTTACATTCTGCATATAACATTATGATAATTAAACGACAGCTACAAGCTACCAAACATTGAAAGAAATAAAATTGGCCCTCCCTTATAATTTTTGGACGCTGGACATGAAAATCATAATATCAGTGTGCTCCTGGCACAGATTTTGCATTAATTGCACCCTCGGCGTTTTGCAGATAACGCTGTAGAAAGCGAATTGTAGGGCCAAAAATACCTGTTTAGGCACATTGTCTCTCGTGAGAAATGTCTGGAGTATCTCCCGGAATCATGCAGCAGAAATTCGCTAATATGGAAACGGATCACTTTCCTTTGTAATGTTGTTCCATGGCAGAAATGTCTTAGTGGAGTCGGCCTTCATGTTCGTCACTGAAGGATTCACCATTCACTGGGAAGACATCCAGGTGAGAATAGAGAAAGTGCATTTTAAGTTATATGTTGCAGTCAAGTTCCTCGCACGCACATAGTAGTTCTGGTGCTGTTTGTAATTTTCAGCACGATGGTTGCCCAAGAATATTGTACACACATTGCAGAAACAATACCAGGCATGTAGCTCATCAGAACTCAGAATGGATTCAAACACTTCGTCTTGCAATAGCTTATGTATTTCTGGACCAGTAAAGATTCCCTGCTTGATCTTTTTTGTGCTTAAACGCGAAAACTACTGGCACAAGTACGAAAATGCACGTGAATTTTTGTTCACGGCCTTGGTAAACCTTCATGAGTCCACGTTTGAAGTGCAACGGTGGTAAGACAATGCTATTTGGGTTCACGAGAGGAACGTTTGAGATGCTTTTTTTCTCCCCTCGTCAAAGCTTTCTTCGCGACCATTCCTTCTGTGCGTAATGAACATTCCTTGCGCGGCTATCCCACTCACATACGTAATAACAAAGTGAGCTTTGTGGTGGAAAAACACTGTGTACATAGGTTTTTCTCGGGGTTCTCCCTTTTTCTCCCACTTTCTTCACTCCACCATTTCATTCATTTCTCATCATCACTTCTCCTTTAGCCTAGTAGGCTTGGCTAAACCTACGTTAACCGTGGGACGTTTCATTTCATGTAACAACATTACTTTGTGTAGCCGCTTAGTAGACCAATCAAGATTACGATCACCTTAAAATCACCACACACTAACCACCTATGTTCATGATATTTGATAAGGCCCAGAACGCGCATCAACATGGGATAAGTTTCTTTAACCAGAGGTGCGTAAGCAATAGAGTTAGATGCTGATATTTCCTTACTATTTTGCAGGAACACAACCTTAAGGCTTGTTTTGGAGGAATCTGTAAACAGTTTCCAATCTTCTACTTTGTACGGAATGTTCAGTTACCTCATCAAACTTGGAACATCGTTGCAAAATACTAACTCTTCGTTGCATCAAAATATTTTCACAGGTCTTTTTGACGATCACGTAGAGTTGACACCCTAACTGTATCCGCCAGAAGGTTCCAGTGCTGTAACCTGGATATTAGGAGAGCAGATTTACTCTTTCAAAGTTCCACTCTCTAATCAGGTCATGAAGTTCAAATTGCGTGAGTCAGTGTGGTTCAGGGTAGTTGGCTTTTGGCTTAAATGTAGGGCCAGCATCACTGGTATGTGCAACAGGTTCTACTATAATATGCCACCTCCACTTTCATCTCCATGTCACCTTCTGTCGGATTGGTAGCCGTGGAATCGGAAATAGGTAATCCTTCATCACGAGCATTGGGTGAATGACAGATGGTATTACTGGGTACTCAATCGTCCTCTTCTACGTATTCATGCCATTCTTCAAATCGGGTAACATGCAAAAATTGCAGTGTGTGCTATGGTTTGTTAGTTCACGCCAAATGGCGGGTACAGCAAAATGCATGGAAACTTTCTTCCCATGCTTCCAAGCATTGAGAGTCAATGAATGACTCGTACATCAAACGTGGGGAGCCCACGATTTACCCTAGTCTCCAACACGACACTCAAAGTATAGTAAATATGCCTTTCACACTGCATCAGTCAATGACCACTTTCTGGAACCGCAAATCAAGTCCGCACATGTAGCACACGTTGTCCGGCAAATTTTTACAGACGCGGAGCATTGCTGCACTTTCCGTGAATCACAAACACGTCGCAATTAACAACACAGAAATGTAGAAATCAACTAGTCTTCATTCAGTTTACTGCTGGTACAACAGTAGCAACTCTGCAAACTGCTGTCTGCAGCACTGCCACGAATATAATTTGAGATGTTAAATGGAAACGGTTGCTTCAATTGCCTAACGTGACTCATTACGCGGTTTTATCGGTTGTTGATACGTACAATGTTGCCAAGTCGAATAGGAAAACAACTGTCAGAACCGAAAATTGTAACTTGTAACAGGATCATTTCAAATCACGTAGTTATAATGACCCATGGTCAAGGGCGCCGATTTCTCTGTAAATTTGGGGGGTGCATTCAGATGCAGAAGATATATATATATATATATATATGAAGATTTTAAGACAAATTGCACTCAAATTATTCCAAATATTGTATATTCATAAATACAATAGGGGCCCAATGAGCTTTGGGGGCCCGGGCCCCTTGCCCCCAGGATCTGCGCCCTTGCCCATAGTGTTATATGTAGATCATAAAATATGAATTTACTTATAAACCTTATATATATAAAGTGAAAACTTGTTGAACACTGTTATCTATGGTGTTTTGTGGTCAGCAAATCGAATTTTATTAGCGTTATCTTTGGTTCTAGAATGGAGTACGTTATCTCTTAATACAATCAGCTTCACAGTTGACTCACGACACTGAATCAATTTCGAAAATGAAGAACCCTTATCGGGAATCAAAACAGTTCAACTACACGTAAAAAGCGACTCAGTAAGTCTTAGTAGAAGTGAGGACCGGTTTATCCACTGATAAAATAATATTGTACTAGATTGATCACTGTTCCAAGCCAACTACTAAGAGAAACAAATTTTCCGGTTCCACAGGTTTATGCTTAGCTTTAAAAGATTTAACAGATATGCGAACTTGAATTTAGTGTTGTGTGTCATAGGTGAGAGGGAACGAATGAAGAAACACTATCACTTCTTTGTTTTCCATTTTCGTGTTTTTGTTGTGTTTCTTGTATTCTTTTCGCTCTTGGGTAACACGGCCCTCAAGTGCGAATGCGATGAGGCTTTTTACATTGGTTATAGCAGCCATCAACTGGTGCAGTTAAGGCATCTGAAAACTCTTTTATTGCCTTATTTACTGGTTTCTCCAGATAGAAACGACAGAATAAAGATCTTTTCTGTCCTATCTTCGTCTCTTTCTTTCCAAACCCTTCGCTTCCCGTAACGCTGTCTTTTCAGCAGAAAAGGTTCTTCTTAACGCGTTTCATTTCCTTATCAGAAACAGCGATGCGGTCTTTCTTTCTGATTTTTTCCCTCTTCATTCGAGAAAGTTTCATCAAGAGCAGAATTCAAAGTGAGGTTATATGTACGTTTTCATGCCACGCGTATGGAAAATGTGAATAAGAGAAAGAAAAGTAAGAAAAACATCAAAAAATTGTTTTTCTTCTGGAGAAATCTTTAGTAATAATTCATCATAATGAGCTTTTACGCAATAACTTGGTTATGCACTTTTTTTATTTTCAAACATAGATTTACTTGCCACAATTGAATGGTGAAGTTACGTTGGGGGGGGGGGAGGGGCAGTATGAAGTTGCCCTTTAACTTAGTTTTGTAAATATCTAGTTATGATTTTCGAAACAAACATTGTTTTTTCAAAACAATCAATAACAAACTATTGGCTTCGGTTACGAATCAAATTTTGAAAGTGGAGGGGAAGGGCAGTGTGATGTTGCCCCGCAACTTAGTTTTCTGTAAACATGTCCTTATGTTTTTCGAAACATTTTTTTTTCAAAACAATCAATAACAAACAAGAAACAAATGATTGGTTTTGGTTTCGAACCGAAATTTGGAAGAGGAAGGGACAGTGTGAAGTTGGCCCCTTGAACTTTATAAATTTCTCTTTATGCTTTTTGAAACAAACTATCTTTTTCTTCAAAACAATGAATAACAAACGAAAAACAAACAATTGGTTTCGGTTAGAATCAAATTTTGAAAGCCAGTGCGAAGTAGACCCTGCAACTTAGTTTTGTAAATATGTCCTTATGATTTTCAAAACAAACGATTTTTTCTTCAAAACAATCAATAACAAAGGAAAAACAAACTATTGGCCTCGGTTTCGAATCAAATTTTGAAAATGGGGCCAGTATGAAGTTGGCACCACCAACTTTATTTTATAAATTTCTCTTAAAGATTTTCGAAACAACAGAGTTTTTCTTCAAAACAATCAATAACAAACAAAAAACAAACGATTAATTTTGGTTTCGAATCAAAATTTGAATGTGTGGGAGGGCAGTCTGAAGTTGCCCCCACAAGTTATTTTTTTAGATATGAATATGATCAGTATGAAATTGGCCCCGCAACTTAATTTTGTAACTATATCCTTATAATTTTCGAAACAAACGTTTTTTTTCTTGAAACAATCAATAACAAACGATTGGCTTCGGTTTCAAATGAAATTTTGAAAGTGGGGGCGAGCCCCGCAACTTAGTTTTGTAAATATCTCCTTATAATTTTCGAAACAAACGATTTTTTCTTCAAAACAATCGATAACAAACTAAAAACAAACGATTGATTTTGATTTCGAGTCGAAATTTGAAAGTGGAGAGGGGGGGGGGTAACTTCACATGGGTCTTGAGCCTAGCTAAGAAAATATTTATAAACAGTGAACTTAAATATCGTAATTGGATAATATTAACTTCTGCAGTTGGTATTTCCTTGCATAATAACCATTTAGCGAAAAGAAATCTGTCCGTCATGTACACAAAAGATAAACAGTAAGAGAAGAAACACAGAATGTATTTTCAATCTGTTCACTGTTAAAAGTGTACACATTGTGGCTGATATGTAAATAACGTTATAGCTGGTTGTAATATAACAAAAGACAAGATGACGTAGCAACTTCTTAATTCATGAGCAGAGCTACAGCAACAATGATCGTACCAAAAGCAATGAAGGAACAATAACAAAAGGGAAAACAGAATAATGAAAGTTCTTTTCGTCATTGAGGGAATTATTCAGCATGGATCCTTTGTACACAAAACATTATGTATATATATATAGAAAGAAGTTTGACGTTTAAGTTAAACAAATGAAATTCCTAGGTAAACGGTTGATTCGCTTCGTCTATTTTTCATCATGGAACACATAGACGATTCAAATTAATGATGCTTGCAAAGTAAATGAACATTTGATTGACAGCCGGAACATTGCCAGCTTGTGCTAGGGGGGGACGGTCTTTCTATATTTTCTTTCAAATATCTCTTCTGCCTTCCTCTCTTTTTTTCCTCCTCTGAAAGAAGCAGGAAGATTTTAAAGTAATGACCTCAGCCGGCGGTAGCTTCCTCCCTGTTGGTTCATGAAGCAAACATTGAGATTTAGACTAATGATCAATGCCCAAAAACTACGCAGTATCATTGTTATACATGAACGTTAAAAAAAAAGACAAAGCTACAGGGAATTAAAATTATTTTCAATCAAAATAATTTTACAATGTTAGTAGCATTTAACATAAAAAGTATATATATATATATATATATATATATATATATATATATATACAGGGTGTGATCAAAAAGTACGATGAGTGTAGTAGTACAGTGCCATCAATCGATGTTGTATCCATTACAACTATAATGGTTTTTCATCCACAAAAAGCGACAGAACTTTCTTGGTTACCTTTAAAATAAGCCCGGTAGCCTAAATTTTTGGTTCAGTCAGTGTCTAGTTCGAATGAGTTACGACATGTTAGCAGTGTTCATAGTGTGAGAGAATAGGGAAATTTCATAGGTAAATTTAGCAAAAAAGGGAATTTTTCCATAAAATTTGAAAATCCAGGGAAATTCTCGCACTGACTGATTGATCAATATAAATGCTTAAATTTTTCTGTGTTTCTTAGAAATAAATCAATACAATTGTAATTTTTTATGTGTATTTGTTCAAAGTGGTATAATTTGCACCCATTCTTGGTTGGTTGTATTTGTATTTATTTTTTTTAAAAAAAAGTAAAGTAAAAAGTAAAAAAAAAAAGAAGCAAAAGGAAAATGAATAAAATAAAATGTGGTTAACAGAGATCTGCACGGGCCAGAATTTTTAGCCTTGGCGTGGCCCGACCCGTGAATTTATAATGTGTGAGATCCAACCCGAGTCAGAAATATGTTTTAGCATTTATACCCGAGCCCGGCCTGAGGCTCGTGTGATAATCAAATGAGGCCGAAATAAGCTCGAATTACAGAAACTTAGTAACTAACGTAAAATAGTTGAGTTGATTTTAGTTTAGCGTCCCTTTCAGCAGCGAAGCTATATGAGACGTGGACCTACTGATTAACGTGGAATCCGAACCACATGAGCTCCCGCCGGGAATCGAACCCGGGTCTCCCACGCCAAAGGCGCGTACGCTAACCGCTTAGCCACGAAGGAGCTCAAAACGTAAAATAGTATTTTTATTTACAGCAATTAGAGGTTTAATTTTGCAGTTGTGCTTTAAAAGTTCTCCAGAAAGAACGGTGCAATATATATCGTGGTACAGTATATTTATAAAGTTATGCTTGAAATAGTTCGAGAAATTTGGCTATATATTTAAAAATTTTCAGCCCGGGCCCGAAGTGATGTATGCTTTGTAAGCCCGAGCCCGTGCAGACCTCTACGTTGGCACTTCCTTTAAATAGCTAAATTAATCCTGTCACGTAACCTTTGTCATAGGCATGGGCGGCGATTAGGGGGCGCAAAGGGGGGCAGTTGCCCCCCAATTTTTTTGATGTAACCCATTTATGTATATAGTTTCATTTGAAAATGTAAAGTTTTTGTATGTATTAGTGGTTCATAGAAAAAATGGTGCCATATAATATTCGCCGTTGCGTGAGTACGTGATGGTTATCCTCCCGTGGAGTTAAGAAAGCTGCAGAAATTGCGTTTTAATTAGCACGGAAAATAACCCAAAAATTAACCTATTGCAACACAACAATCTCAGCATACTTTCACTTCTTATAAGGATTCAATATATTAATCAGCCGCTTTGTATTTTAAGATGTTCATGAGCAAGTAATCAAATCTCTGTTTAAGCGTACAAAGGGCTAGTACCTACTTGCGTTGGTCTTGTCAATTTACTTAATAAAATATGAAATACGATATACGGTATTTTAACAAATAAAGTTAGTATCCTATTAGTTATACAACCTTTCATCAAGTCTTGCCCCCACAGTTTTAACGTCCAATCGCCGCCACTGGTCATAGGAATTGGACATTCAAGAAACTTGGGAAAATTTGATAACAGAAGGGAAAATTTTGTGTCAGCAGAAGGAAATTTTCTTAAGGAAACTTATGAACAGTGCATGTTAGTTGATTTCCAGAGGCAGAGGAATGAGGACGTGCTAAGAATACCTGTTGCGCGCCAGAATTAACATTTTTCCTAAGCTAAAAAAAAGAAAAAAAAACTACCAAAGAAGCTCACGAAATGTCAAAATCAGTGTATGGCGATTAAGCGGTGGCATTGAAGACTGTTTACAAGTGGCATGAGCGATTCAAAAGTGGCAAAGAGTCGGTTGAAAACGAGCAGCGACCGAAACGTCCTTCGACGTTAGAAACAAATGAAAACGTACAAAAAATGGCACAAATTATTTGTGTCAAACAGGCGAATGACTAATCAAGAGCTTTCCGAAAAACTAAACATCTCGTATGGGTCCGTGAAAAGCATTAACCGACGATTAAGTGGGCAAATGGCTCCGTTCTTTGCCACGAAAACGCGCCCTGTTTTTGAAGGAGATTAAATCAAAATTCCATGTGTGTAACGCAAGCTTACACAACCCCACATTATTTGAGGGAAGTGTTAAAAGGAATTGTGTTTAGGGAATGTGATTTTTTAACTAAAATTTTTTTTGAAATAATAAATGAAATAAAAATTACATATATAAATGTAAGTGATATAAATAATTAGAAAATGTTGATAGAATATATAAATATTGAAGATTGTTATGTATATTTACATTTTTTAGCTTGCGAACTAGTGTTTTTTTTTATGGTTACTTGCCCCGTTAGTGACTTTTTTTTTAAATACATGGCTTAATATTGCTTATTGTATATATTTAGATGTTTTTTATTATTAGACAATTTTATATTATTAATTATTTTGATTTCCGGAAGGAAATCACACCTCCCATTCTGAAGGAGAAATAATACAGGATAAAAATTGGTGAAATTCTATAAAATTATATTCTCATTTAAAGTAAATGTAAAATTTCATTTCATAAAGTAATTACTTTGGCAAGGGCCATATTTTAGTTTTTGTATGTCTTTCTAAAGCATACAAATTATCATGAAATTGGCCTGTATTTTGCATGTTACCACCGTTGAGAATTTTTTTGATATTGTGTAATACAAGATTATGATTATTAATTTTTACATTTTTGAAGTTAACTTTTGACTTTATAGAGTTGCTGCAAAACTAGCACCCCTCTCCCATAATCCAAGATGGCACTTGATTTTGCGAAAACTTGAGAGCCAATAATAAGATTTTTATTTGGATTACTTATTATTATTTTTACAGTTTGAAATGTTTTACCATTAATGGTGATTTTTAGCATTGTTTGTTTTTTTATTACTGCAATTTTTTTTACCAAGTGCTGAGGTAGCTTTTATATTGTTAGTTTTTAAATACGCAGGTGGTGGAATACAGTTTCTCATAGTGTTCCATAGCTTTTTATTGATAGCTGAAATCGAAGACTAAGAATTTAACAGTGCATTAACTGAGTGAGCAAAGATTAACACGTTAATTTTTGGCAAAGTTATAATTTTTTGTTACTGGTTTATTTTTTGTATTTAAAAGTTTGTTGAAAATTTTATTAACATGGTCAAAAGTTTTTTTTATTTAAGGGGACTTTTTTCCACTTTTTAATATTAAAGATAATTTTTTTTGAGCTACATGATGTTTTAAAATGTTTTTTGTTTTTTATTTGTTTACACATATTACATTTTGTACAACTTTTATTTAACGTGGACTTTACCTCTTTTATAGATGTTTTGTAATTATTGACACTCTCATTTGTTTTTTTTTAGCACACCCTGGGTTGAGTAGTTTGCCAGCTGGACATTTTATGAAACACTTTGTACATCCGTATCCTGCTGTTCCCAAGTGTGTGCTTCTCTTCCTCACTGGTTGTTGGAAGAGCTGTTGCTGGAATTTTCGCTATTTACATACACTTGACCTATCCGAGACTCACAATGTGAGTCATATGTTTTGAGTAACTGAATTTGTTTATCATTGCTATAGTTTCCTCTATTATTTTGACCCCCTAAACCTATTTCCACGCTGATTTTTTCTCGAACCGCGCTGAGAATTTTTGTTTGAATGTTTATTATGATTGTTATTAATATTATGGTTTCTTACAGCACGTCCACAGTTACTGGTATTGGCTTCAGAATTTTGCGTATGTGCTTCATTTTGTTTTGGTTTTCTATTGTTGTTTTGAGTGTTGGGTCTTTGATTGTGTTTATCATTTTTTTTATACCGACGTGGTTTTTTTTTGATTTTGGTTTTTACGAGTTACTTGCATCATATTTAGACTCTTTTTTGACTGGTAGCTGTTACATTTTTGATAGCTGGTTTGGATTTTGTTTATTACGGCAAGCATTTCAGATATACTTTTTGGTTTAGCTGCCACCACTATACGAAATATCCACTGAGGTAACTGTTTTGGAAGAATTTTTAGTAAAGTTTTTTCATTCATTGGAGGATTCAGAACAGAATTTTGATGTAACAGAGTCAACAAGTAATTAGAGGGTTGCTGCTTGTTGACTTTTGGATTATAATGGCTGGTAAGTATATTTGCCCTTTGTGTTGCCAGCCTCTCATGATTTAAGTATGTTGATATGAACTGGGTGATAAATTTTTTATATGTGGTTATTTTGTTTTGCATTATCTTAAACCAACACAATGCAGAGCCCTTGAGAGTCCTTGGTATAAAAGATAAACGTAATTTTGGAGCTACACCTGTTAATTTAAAATAATTATTTAAATTAATTATAAATTTATAAGTTTGAGCCTCATTTTCCATGCCTTTGTATACAGGTAAACTTAAGTTTCTGTGCATAAATGAGGACATGACTGATGCAAGTTGGACTAGATTGCTGTCAGTTTGTGTGACCGGTGATGCTGGTGGCGGAGTTACAAGTGAAGGAAATACATTTTCAGGTACAGTTCTAGAGCTTGACGGAACTGACTTATTTCTCGGTGTTGGTGATGTCACAGGTTGTGACACGGAACTGCTCGTACCCGGACCAAGCTTTGTTGCAATTAAAACTTCAGTTTCCTTACCAGAAGTGTTTCCTGAAATTTCGACATAGTATTATTGATGTTACTATACAGTGCATCTATCGAGCCTTGTGTTTTGGAAGCAATATTTCTCATTCTATTATTTATATCTTTTTTTTATATCATTTATCTTTTTCCCTAATTGTTCTGATACTGTTGCCTGGGCAGTCAGAATTTTATTCCTGAGCTCATCCCGTAACTCTTTTTGATTACTAGTAAGCTGATTTGCACGGTGGTTGAATTTGATACGTGAACGCTCTAGCCTGGTTTGTAAATTGGTGGTCCCCTCTTTAAGATTGCCTAATTTAGTATTTATTTTTGATTTAATTTTTTAAATTGAATTTTCCAACGAGGTTTTTAACTCGCAATTGGATAATTTTAATCTCTCATGCATGTCATTCAATGAATTTTTAAGCTCATTATGTAATTGTTGGGTAGTACTCTCTAAGGATTCCTGTAATTTATTTTTCAAATTTTTGTTGGAGTTACGCAACTTACTCTTTAAATTTGTATTAGTTGCTTGTAACTGAGCTTTTACTTTTACCAATGAATTTTTTATTTTAAGCAATAGGCTAATATTTGATTTATGGTGGCGGTATTCGATTTTTCCGATCCTGACTTCGTATTTTCCGTTTCCTTTTCACTATTTTCCGAAATGCTATCATTGCTAAACGTACTTTCCGCATTAGTTACGTTTTCTAAATCTTCTCCCCCCTCGGGACTGACATGCTGCGCGTCGTTTAGATTTGATACTTTTTCCTCCATTTTTTTCAACTGTAACCTAGTTGTTACCATAAGAACAGATCTAAGCTAGCTAGCTAAACTGTAATACTCTAAAAGAAAACACTTTTTTCTTAACATGTACTTGTAAAACTTTTTCTCTCCCCCTTAAACTCTACTTGAGTTCAATAGTTTCGACACATGACATAAATGCAACAATTTCCACTGAACACAGGCAAACACTCAAAACAGTTTTTTTTACTTATTACTATTTTTTTATTTTTATTTATTTTTTATTTTTTTTTGTACATTTTGTTATACATACTTTTACCTTACCATTGGATTTAGGAATACATACTAACGGATTATAACTTGTTTTTTTTTTTTAATTTTACTGGAAACGGGTACATTTTTGATTTTATAGGGGTGTGTTTAGTTAATTTGATTTTATGTTTATAACTTTTTATACATTTAGGCTTTTTGTTAAATATTTCTTTATGTTTTATGAGGAGGGATGTTAGCTTGGACTTTTGAGATTTTGACAAATTTTTATATGCATTAACGTGGGCTTCTCACCTGAGAGTGGACGATGCCACCCAACCGAAAAAAAAATTCAACCTAATAATCACTTTCAAGTGATAATAGGTGTATTTAAATGTGCTATGTTAGTCTATATAAGTATTTTCACATGTTTTCTATAATATTTTTATTTTTTTATCATATAACTAAATATAATCAAAAATTCAGTGCCTAGTTCAAATTAAAACAAATAACCGAACTTCTACAAACAATAAAAAAAGTTTTTCAAACAAATAAAAGTAAGTATATTAAGTATATATATATCAATTAGTATAAAACTTCTGTATGTAGAGTGACTTACTTAAAAGTAACATTCTAATAACACAAGGAAGAAAAGCCTAAAGTTTTCCACAAGATTCTTTTTAAAAAAGCGTGAAAAAAAACAACGGACAAACAGCATCCCTTTCCAAAATAGGATATCTGGAATAAAGTCGCGGGGGAGAGAGAGAGAGCGACAGTTTAAAAAAAATAACTGAAGGGAAAAACGAGGGTCAGTTGGTGTGTTTTTGTTTAAAGTGCGAAGAGGGAGGTCTCCTCACAGACAAAACTGACCAAAAAACTATAGTAAAAAGTTAACGGGCAAGGCAACTTCAAAAAACTGGAAATAATGCCTATGTTCTCAGTAGCAAAGTTTATGCTTTTATTTAAAAAAAAAAAAAACTGTAAATATTTCAAAACATAAAAATAAGTAATTAGTCATCAAACAGTATTACTAGTCGCAACGCATCAGTCAGTATTTCTCCAGGAACTGGACTTATCAAAAACATAAATTATTTCTAAATAAAATAAAAAATCTATAACATATAAAATAAAATCAAAAATAAATATGTTTAACTAAACAAATACTCTACTCCATAAACTCTCAGGTTATACAAACTTCCATTTATATTTCTTAAAAACACTGCAAAAATATTTTCCAACATTTCAATTTATAGTGCGCACCAACACTAAAAAAAAGGAAAAAAACTTTTTTTTGTGTGTGTAATCACAAGTAAATAATCAACATTAGTTTCCAAATGCTCTTGGAATTGAATTTGGAACGATATTCATAATCCCGAAAACTTTGGCCAAAACAATGTCTGATGGATTTTTGTTAGCTTCACGCTTAGGGCGCCAAAATTTTTGTGTAACGCAAGCTTACACAACCCCACATTATTTGAGGGAAGTGTCAAAAGGAATTGTGTTTAGGGAATGTGATTTTTTAACTAAAAAAATTTTTTTTTGAAATAATAAATGAAATAAAAATTCATATACAAATGTAAGTGATATAAATAATTAGAAAATGTTGATAGAATATATAAATATTAAAGATTGTTATGTATATTTACATTTTTAGCTTGCGAACTAGTGGTTTTTTTTATGGTTACTTGTCCCGTTAGTGACTTTTTTTAAATACATGGCTTAATATTGCTTACTGTATATATTTAGATGTTTTTTATTATTAGACAATTTTATATTATTAATTATTTTGATTTCCGGAAGGAAATCACACCTCCCATCCTGAAAGAGAGATAATACAGGATAAAAATTTGTACTTGCCACACAGCCTGATGATAAAGGATTTAAGAAAAAGAAATAATAATAATAATAGTAATTTTCTTTCCTGTGAATGAATACAAAATTACTTTTATTTTTGTTTATAAACCAATGTGATTTAGAAATGCTCTACAAACGTCTTTTATCTGGAAACTAATGTTGATTATTCACTTGTGATTACACACACACAAAAAAGTTTTTTTCCTTTTTTTTAGTGTTGGTGCGCACTATAAATTGAAATGTTGGAAATCATCCTTCTTGCAGTGTCCTTAAGAAATATAAATGGAAGTTTGTATAACCTAAGAGTTTATGGAGTAGAGTATTTGTTTAGTTAAACACATTTATTTTTGATTTTATTTTATATGTTATAGATTTTTTATTTTATTTAGAAATAATTTATGTTTTTGATAAGTCCAGTTCCTGGAGAAATACTGACTGATGCGTTGCGACTAGTAATACTGTTTGATGACTAATTACTTATTTTTATGTTTTGAAATATTTACAGTTTTTTTTTAAATAAAAGCATAAACTTTGCTACTGAGAACATAGGCATTATTTCCAGTTTTTTGAAGTTGCCTTGCCCGTTAACTTTTTACTATAGTTTTTTGGTCAGTTTTGTCTGTGAGGAGACCTCCCTCTTCGCACTTTAAACAAAAACACACCAACTGACCCTCGTTTTTCCCTTCAGTTATTTTTTTTAAACTGTCGCTCTCTCTCTCTCCCCCGCGACTTTATTCCAGATATCCTATTTTGGAAAGGGATGCTGTTTGTCCGTTGTTTTTTTTTTCACGCTTTTTTAAAAAGAATCTTGTGGAAAACTTTAGGCTTTTCTTCCTTGCGTTGTTAGAATGTTACTTTTAAGTAAGTCACTCTACATACAGAAGTTTTATACTAATTGATATATATATACTTAATATACTTACTTTTATTTATTTGAAAAACTTTTTTTTATTGTTTGTAGAAGTTCGGTTATTTGTTTTAATTTGAACTATTCACTGAATTTTTGATTATATTTAGTTATATGATAAAAAAAATAAAAATATTATAGAAAACATGTGAAAATACTTACATAGACTAACATAGCACATTTAAATACACCTATTATCACTTGAAAGTGATTATTAGGTTGAATTTTTTTTCGGTTGGGTGGCATCGTCCACTCTCAGGTGAGAAGCACAAGTTTTTTTTAGATGCCAAAGTAATTACTTTATGAAATGAAATTTTACATTTACTTTAAATGAATGAGGGCGCGTAAGGGTAATATATTTACAAGTGCGGCAATTTTAAGAGCATTTGGAAATTTATTTATTTAATTATATATTAAATAAAAGAAATATTAATACGTTAAATGCAAAATTAAAATATCAATATGCAAATAGGTAAGATTTGCATATTGAAAAATAACAAAATTGCATATTATTCTTGAATTGCACTTGGGAAAGGTGTGCCTTTCACACATGTAAACTTATTACTTTGTTTCTGATAAAATTATTCACCGTATTTATTTAAATCACACTTCGTACATAGTACAGGGTAAAAGTAAACGACTAAAAACGCCATTAAACCTAATAACAGATTACATATTCCCATCAGGATCCTGTCATCTACAGTCGGACAATTGGTCCATGCCGACCAGATGCCGCTGTTGGATTGCCCGCCCCGGACACTGGCGTCTTTCTGCGCGATTTTCGACCGCGACAAATAGTTGGTTTGCCGAGCAGTCGGCAAACAGTCGGAAATGAGCATTAAATGCGCCGGCGCCGCCGTCGAAAAGAGGCCGGCATAAGGAATCGGCAGAAGGTCGGAAAGAGGCCTTCCCGACTGTTTTACCGACTCTGACAGTCGGCAACAGTTGGCAAAGAGTCGGCAAATGGCATTTTATTTTACGATTTTCGACCGCTTGCCGCCGCGGACAGGTGCCAACTGCCTCCGGCGGCAATCCCTCTTTCCGACCGCGACTTCCTTGATGGGGATCATATTGTCTTGGAATTCTGTGAACTACTTTTTAAATAATAGTTGCATTTAGTTTGTAATAAACAAAATAGTTTTAACATACAGTTATTAAAATTAAATAATAAAGTTATTTAAGAAGTAGTTCACAGGATACCAGAACAATATGATATGTAATCAAATGCAGTTGGGTTCCTCCTAGTCGCTGCCTTAACTTAGATTTTGGGGGGAAATGGTATTCTGGTAACATCGTAATTTCTATGGATGACAACACTGAAAATTCTTCAGATTCATATTTACTGCTGTAAAATAACATTATCTATGATTGTGGGTAAGCTGCATTTCATTACCTTTTTCACTTATTAAAAACAAGCAAAAGAAAAGTGGTGAATTTTGTATTAATTTTAGTATGTCAGGCTCTTAAGAGTCCATAATCACTGCGAAATTAAAATATTGTTAATTTTACAGTAACTATATGATATCTTCAAATAGATAAAAGATAAATCGAAATGTGGAACAAGAGCGCGCTAGACAATATTATTTTGCATAAGGTACCGTTATCACGAGTCACCTAGTAGCCTTCCGTTTTCAGCCATTTAGAAACACGAAAATAAACGCCGATTTTCTAAATGGCTGGAAATCGAAAGCAGATAAGTGAGTCGTATATCTCAAGTAAAATAATATTGTCTAGGGCGCTCTTGTTCCACATTACGATTATCTTTGATCTGTTTGAAGATATCACATAATTACTGTAAAATTAGCGTTATTTTAATTTCGCTGTGATGCACGGCTTCTTAAGGTTTACGTCTCATGTAGCCTTGGCGCTAGAAGGGACTTGATATTACAAACTGTACAACCAGATACAGCCAATCAATAATCGAGGAATGTATTTTATGCTGTAAGGTATTAAAATATGATCATAAAATCTCACTTGTAGTACGGTATCTCCTAAAAAGAGATCAAGAGCATCCTCCTCACAGGCATCAACAAATCGTAAAATGACTCAACAGAAGGTAAGAAAAAAACGAGAACAGAATCTAATAACGTATGTGCTGACAGTAAGTGGCTGATATCAACGCATATTGATAAGAAAAGAGGTTGGAGGGAAACTCTTTGAATTATGACCAGGAATAGGGGTTGTTAAGTACGAACAGAGCGAGGAGATTTCAGTTAGTGAGTCATTCTTGAATGAATAAACAGTAGAGCGCTTATCGAAAGTAAGAGAAGTAGAAAACGTTATTGAAGCAGTAAATTTCTAACTCGGAAAGCAGCATCAGCGAAACAGCTTCTGAAGCTTTCTGCAGAAACGAAAACAGATAACTCTATTCAACAAAGCAGAATTATATATATTGTCTAAAGTAGGAAATACTGTTGTCTAGTGGTTAGAACGTTAAATTCGTGTCCGCGTCGTCCCGGGTTTGATTCCCGACCGGTGCTTCCCCAATTTTCGGCGTCCACCTAGTGTCGTGAGGCGAACTGGGAAGTCACGTGAGTAAAAAGACGTGACAGCCACTAGATCTAGCAAGCTCCCGATATGACAGTTAGCGATAGGGCGACGCGACGCGCTGACCACACATTTGTCGTAGGGTTGCCAACTGGCCGGTTTTTCCACCGGGCTGGCCGGAAGTATATTGTTGCCATTTTGATTAAAGCCGGTGATTGGTACAAACTTCTTACCGATCCCTTTATGACCAGTGTTTTCAAATTTGTATCCAAGTATAGGTTTGTAAATCCAAAACTGTTACCTTTCACCATCTATCAACGATTAATATATTGTGTTCATCAGTTTAGATAATTTTAAAGAGATGACATGGACTGTATTAGGGAAAATTTAAAATTTACTTGTAAGAAATTTTATACATTTATTGAGAATGAAAAAATGACTTCTTAAAGCAATTTCCTGTATTTAAAGTACAGCATAAGTTTAAAGAATAAATTTCATTTTCCAAATCCAAAATTGTCACGTGAGGTTTAATATACTTTTGTTCATCTGTTTCGATAATTTTAAAGACGTGGCAGTTACTGGTAAATACAATAAAATTATGAATGCCGATTTCAGTTTCTCATTTATAACACAATGTATCTATTAAGCTTATTAGTGAATGTACTGCAAAATACAAATATTAGTGATATGCAAAATACAGATGTTAATGCACTTTTGTTCACGATAGTACATTTCCTTCCGTTGGATGGATCCGAACAGAGATACTTCACACTTACGCGTTAGACCTATATCATAGGGAATTTTGAGAGAGTGCCGGTTTTCTTATTTTCCAGAGTTGGCAACCCTAGTTCCTCGCTAGGCTAGATATAGTTCTACCAATCACTAAATGATGGCGTGGTGCGGCTCAAGTCCACAAATCGGGCCGTTGCGCCATTTTTTTTTGGGTTAGTTTTACAGTGTAAAGTACTAAAAAAATTCAAATATGTATTTTGGGAATTTCTTTTGGTTATTTCAAAATAAGGAAGCGATAATCAGGCTATTTGTTTAAGGAAATAATAATAATAATAATAATAATAATAATAATAATAATAATAATAATAATAATAATAATAATAATAATAATAATAATAAAACGAAACAGATAACGTAGGCATCACACCATAGTTATAGAAAATTTTCCTATAGGGAAATAACAGAGTAAGGTATTTCATAAGGAGACCTAAGCTAAGCTCTACGCTAGAACCAGGAAGCATTCGAATCCCGGAAGAGAAGATTATGCTGGTTGGTACGGAGAATTAATATAAGGAGTTTGAATTAAGATCTGATAGTGAAAAGATGACGATAGGAGATAATCAAAGCTGAATTAGCCAGTATTACATCTATTTACGACGTTGGATAGTCATAATGATTAAGTTTCTGTGCCATTATAATTTAGTAGAATTTTGTACTTAAGACTAGGGATGGCCACAAAGTTCCGGTTCCGGTGAGAGGAACCGGTTCTCGGAGATCCGGTTTTCAGAACCAGTTCCAGAACCGCTTCCAGACCTGGATCCGAAAACCCGGTTCCAGAACCCGATCTTAGGAACCGGTTCAGAACCGGATCTTAGGAACCGGTTTCAGACCTGGATCCGAAAGCCCCCAACGAGCCGTAAAGGTGGCTCAAAGTTCACCTTCAAAACACTGCAAAAAGGACCATGTGCTTGTGCCCACCCCGCCCAGACCCGCTTGTGCCCCCAGAAAAAAAATTGGTCCATCAGTGGGTGTTTAGCCAAATGAGTTGGCCAGTTTTCCTGTTTAGCCAATGAGTTTGCCAGTACCCCAGTTTATTTAGCCAAATGAGACAAGCGACCGCCGCCTGGGCGCCTGCCTGTCGCTTCCACCATTTCGTCTAGCACACTGTTCACAGCCTGCCAGCAGCTCGGGTTTAGCGTAGGGATGGTCACAAAGTTTCGGTTCCAGCGGAACCGGTTCTTAGAGATCTGGTTTTCAGAACCGGTTCCAGACCTGGATCCGAAGAACCGGTTCCAGACCTGGACCCGAAAAACCGGTTCCGGATCTTCTAGAACTGGATCCGTTCAGACCCGAAAACCGGTTCCACCAGGAACCGGTTCTGGCCATCCCTATTTAAGACCATTTCGAGTCCTGATAGCTTGTAGTGTGACGTCGAAAATATTCAAAGAAATTGATTTCTATTATTTTGTTTGTTATCCTAAGAAATTCATTAAATACATCCTTAAGCTGTCTTAATACACAGTGTTAGAAATTTCTGATGAGCTACACTCTGCTCCTAAGGATAAAAGATTCTAACAAGGAACTCCTTGAGTGCGAGATCGCAAGTGCAATCTCTAGGAAGGTTCATTTGAAAGTGTAGTGTGAACAATGATGACAGGAAAAATATTAGCTGCTAATCACTCACCGTATGCATCAGGAGGGCGACAGAAAATACGTGTCCGGGAGGTGCAGAGATCAACCTTCTATGGGATATATGTATTACACTTCACAAAATGGACATCATCGACATTCACGGAATGTTCGAAACAAAGCATTAACTTGTACCATGAACATCGAATGAAAAATGACGCTCCACGGTGATCACAAATGTTCGGACCATCAAGATCGAAGGCGAATTTCTTGGGAGTTACAAACCGTTCAGGGCGTTCAACTAGGTGTCCACTTTAAAAAAAAAATGCATATATGATCATATTGATATAACGGGAAGATGAAAACTGATGTGATGGAATGTGATGGCACCTGTTACATCAATATGATTCTATATGCATTCTTTAAGAGTAGATATCTAGCTGAAAACCCTGAACGCTTTGTAACTCCCCCAAGAGGTCGCCTTCGATCTTGGTGGTGCGATTGTGATTACATATACATACAGGGTGTTAATGTACTATACAGACCGACTGTAAGAGCTGATTCCTCGCATCAAAATAAGAGAAAAATCTCATATGGACCTATGGGGGAAAGTGCATAATTTCAGAGCTAGAGCTGTCCAAAATCGCGAAAAAGTCAAATTTCAGTAGGCCATATTTCAAATTCCAGAAACTGTGGATGGGGTCCTTATCAACGTAAAAGAAGCCACGCAAACACAATCCAAAAGTGCATATATCGTCAATTTTCAATAGGTGTGTACAGGTATTCCCTACAGGGTCTAATTCTTAGACATGCTCTCAATAGAGTTTTCAAATATACCCTGATTTCAAGGAGGGTCCAAAGTAGGCAGGAAGTAAGCCTTGATAACGATGGACGTCCAATGCTTCGGATTGAAGTCGGAATTGTTAGGAACCGGCAGCTCCATGTTTTTTTTTTTTTGTGTGTGTGTGTGTGTGTGTCTGTTTGGAATAACGTGTAATGCGATGTATTTCGTCACGGTATATTTCACGTTATCTTCACTTATAAGTGTGAAAGGAAACATTGAAGCATGCGTTTTTCCGAGTACGAGAGACCGTGCTGCTGACAATCCTTAACACTTCCGACATTGAGCCAAAAGATTCCGTGTTCACTGCTATCAAGGCTTATCGTTTTCCTACTTTGGACCAATCATAAAGTCAGAGCATACCTTAAAATTCGGTTGATGGCATATCTGGGAATTTCACCCTGCAGGTGATAATGTGTACGTACACGTATTGAACATTAATGAAATATGCATTTTTGGATTGTGTATGCGTGAGTTCCTTTACTCTGACAAGGACCGGCATTTACAGTTTCTGGAATTCGAAATAGGGCCTCTTGAAATTTTTTTTTTTCGATTTTGGACAGCCCTAGCTCTTAAACTATGCACTTTTCCCTATAGGTCCATATGAACTTTTTCTCTTATTTTGGTGTAACGAATCACCTCTTAAAGTTTGTCGGTATAGTTCATTAATACCCTATATATATATATATATAGGTCTCTCTCTCTCTCTCTCTCTCTCTCTCTCTCTATATATATATATATATATATAACATTTAGTTGGAAACTTAATGCTCATGTTCTGAACTACGAGGTGGTATCAAAAAGTTCGTGCAATCACCTAGAAAGTGACGAACTACAAATTTCGTCGGACTTTCATTTTATAACTAGGTCTTTGTATGTTAACCATTGAAATTCTGGACTCCTTACAGAACAACTCTTTCTTTCTTTTCTTTGCAGGTAAACCACTGAAGGTATGATGATAGACAATTTTGAGACAACAAGCGTCATTAAGTTCCTCAGGAGAAATCAACAAAACAGATCCACGAAGAGATGAAAGAAGTCTATGGAGATGCAAAACCCATCCTATTAGATGATATCCAGATGAAACCGACATTTTCAAACTGGACACATGACCAGCGCAGATGTCTCTACATGTGGATGACCATCTTTCACTGATGATGCCGCCTTGACGTTGAAATTACATACATCTTCATTATGACAAAAAAATCCATTATTCATTTTGATTGCTTAAATAAATATTTCTACATCAATAAAATAATTGTAGGCCATTATCTCTGCAAAGTCAATATACTGGTGCTAATCGGAAATCTTATTAATTGTTTTTATACCACAAAGAAATAGCATGCTGTCTAGTTTTTATGAAAAGAAATTGCTAAATGAGAGTGAAATCCTAATTAGGATCTAGTAAGAAATGACTCTTCAGTTTTAATTTCTGCAGGTAAGAGTGCATTATATGCAGAACACTCATAGGAACCGATACAATAAATAGCAATACGAGCAATTACACGTTTAGTTAATTTTAAGAAAATGAGTCTAAACTTCCCTAACCCTAAGCTAACCCGACCCTACTCTTCTTATTCCTACTTTGTGTCATGTCAATAACGTGGCAAAATCACTTATTCTGCATAAAGTGCACTCTTGCCTTTCTGCACTTTTCTACAATTTATAGGTCTATTACAAATTTATATTCCAAATAGAGCGATATGCAATGTTTATCTAGACATGTACATTTCAGTAAAATGGTAAATTTTGATACTTCCAAGACCTTATTGTTTTAATCACACATTTGCGATCAAATTATGTAACTGGTAACATAAATTTCGTTGTAGCATTCATTATTTCAAATATACTGCAAACCATATTTTAAAGTATTACGAATTGAACATATTCGGTAAATGAAAAATGGAAGATTGAAACACTTAACTGCTCCTGCAAATGGAAAACATTACTACAAATGCGAGAGGCATTTAAATTCCGTATTCGTCTCCAAGTTAAACAATAATTATTTATTATAGCTGAAAATTTTAACTAGATTGTTCCCACTATGGACTTCGTTCACTGGTTTAGAACATGTCAGAACTTGCTTTTGAACAAGATATTACAGCCACTATATTTCTGTATAGTATTACTTGAACAAATAGCTACTAAACAGAAAATTAATTGTCAAAAAAATAAATGAAAAGTTATTTTCTTAATTGTATAGTCAGTTGATGACTCACCAGCTGGATATTTTGAAAAAATAAATTTTTGCTTTAGTTTACAAACTTACGTCTTCACACACTTAACATCTTTCAAGTGGTTAGTAACCCTACACCAAAATTACCTCGTCTTTTGCTCGCTAGAGGGGCTATATGTATATAAACAGGGCAACACCCACTTAAACATGCCTTACGCAGAGTCGTTTTGATGTGTGATTAGCGTCATACTGAAGGCTTGACTACTGCAGGAAATATATGTTAGTCGAACTCTTTAGTATAGTACTAATCAAGCTTCAGAACGACTCTGCATAAGGCCCACGGGATTTAATAAAGAAAATAATTCTATCTTTTGTTAGATTTTGATAAGGTAACTCAACTGTTGTAAATGAAAATGATTAAAACGCAACAGAAATGCTGTTTATAAACCACGAAAACTTACTTGACTTATAAAAATTTGGCAAATTAAACCTAAATACGTAGAAAATATTAGCAAAAGCTATTTAAATAGATTGTATTCCTACCCCTCTCACATTACGTTGGTATATGACGTCATCGTGACGTGATCGTAATTCTAAGCACGCAACTTAAACATTAAAGAAATATGTTAACAACCGAATTAACTATGAGCGTAGTAACAATATCTTCCTGCTGGTCCCATATTAATTTCTTTAGGATCTGATGGTTTTCTTTGAAGCTAGAGTACAGTACAAAACATTTCACTGGATGCTGGGTTAATTACGGCAAATAACATGCTTATAGGCAACTATATATTTTTCGGTGTGTTTGTGGTTGCATAACGGCACAGGGGTTGTATTGTAAAGTTTCGGAACAATTTCATATAACATTATTATGTCTATTGTTTGCAACATTTTAAACAACTGGATTACGGTACGTATGTGAAATCAGTTATTTTTTTAAAAAAAAAGTTTTGTACTTATTTACAATTAATATTTCTTATTCGAACTTGACTTCATGATGATGTTAATTGAATTTACTACCCTGGTAGTTTGGTGGGGCGTAATTATAATAAACTTTCCGTTATTTCAGTTTGTACTAAGTGAGTGAATACTTAGTTGTATTCTATTAAAGTAAATATCCAATATATATATTATTAAGAAAAGGAAGAGAAACTGGTTTTGGACATTGGTTAAGAAGAAATTGTATCATCATGAGGGACGTGCTAGAGGGTATGGTAGCAGGAAAGAGATGAAGGGAGCGGAGAAGGCTACAAATAATGAACTTATCAAAACAGAAAAATCGTACATGAAGACGAAGAGGTCAGCGGAAGACCGTGCAGCATTGAAGCTTCTCAGTTGCGGCAAGTGACCTGCCAATAATGGCAGAATATCTTTGATGAAGATGATGATGATTGCATAGGTTCTAATAAGTTTTGATTATCATCCCTCAAAGGCGACCCAAACCTATAATTTTCACACATCTTAGATTTTAAAATACTCCATAGGATAAAATCTAAATGAGTAGGGATGGTATCGAGACGAGACGAGACGAGACTTTGTACAGTCTCGGTCTCGTCTCGGTTAATAAATAACGGTCTCGGTCTCGGTCTCGTCTCGAGTAAAAAATCACCGTCTCAGTCTCGGTCTCGTCTCGGTCAACAGATGCTTGTCTCGATCTCGGTCTCGGTCTCGAGTACCAAATCTCGGTCTCGTCTCGAAAGTCTCGAAAGTCTCGAAATAAATAGTGTGAAATTAAAATAGTGAAAGTATTATTCTCGTACAGTCTGTCGTTTCCGCTTATTTTTTCCTTTCATTTTGACTTAGAATTATGGTATGGTGTACCTCTTCATAGCTAATTTGCTAGTGTTAATACTTTCCATGCGCGTATTCCAGGTTCAATGATCAGTGGGTATATCACCCTAAAACCCTAATAGAACCCATATTTCACTTTCAGCAATAGACTTTGTCTCATATAGCCTCAGAACTGCCTATACAATTAAACTCTATTAAATTAACTCCAGTATTATACAGTAACTTATTTCCTTCCTTTGATTCAGAATTGTTCAATACCTCCTAACGGATAACGCAACACATAGCAGCACGAATGTATTTGATCGTACCGAAATTGAAACTTTACAATTTCTCATTTATTATTCAATACATTCTGCTTTGACTGTCATTTTAAAAACAAAATATAACGTTCATTATCTTAACAAATAGGGTAAATTATTAATAGGGTAAATTATTACTACAATATACGTATTTTGTTTGAAATTGATGAAATGCTTTATTACCATTTCACATCTCCGTGTTTAATTGACACTTTATAACACGAACGTCCTGAATTTTGTGGTGGGAGCTACTACACTCATCTTTGCTATGTGAGGTCTCGAGTTGGATCACAAAACAAGTTAGATTCAAAGTCCGATGTTTCGTATAATTCGCGTCTCATTTTAAGTGCATTCTGTTTCTTATACAAGTTCATAAGGTCGTAATGCATTACGTAAGCACATATCCAGTGCCGTAACATAGATTAATCTTATTCCTTAGCTCTCAACGGTGCATGCAATCTTTATTCGAGAAAACTAATCGTGCGTTCATTACGTTGAAATTTTATATTGATTAAAAATTACTTGCGAATCATGGACATACATATTATATAAGTATATAGGTAATTCAAGTTATCTGTATCTTTTTTTTCTCACTCGCCAAAACAAGTGATTCTTAACTTTCTAGTTTTTTTTGCATTAATTTTCGTAGTTTTGCTGCAACATGATGATTGAATAGTCAAAAATACCTTTTCCGCTCTATGACTTTCATTAAATTTTGGACCCATTTTTACCCTATCTTAAATAGTAAAAGTTATATATATAGTCTTAGTTGAGGAACCAGTTTTTCGCTTCTGTAAAATTACGAAATTATGACTTGGTTTATTTTACCTACGAGGTTTAGATATAATAAAATCATCAGCATCATCATAATCAACCATTATCAATCCATTGCTGGATGAAAGTCTTTCCAAGTCCACAACTATCTAACTTGGGCAATTCTTTTCCAGGTTACTCCTCAGTGGCTCTTGATTTCATCACACCTTCTTGTATTCGGAGGTTTCCTAGGCTGTTTTTGTATTGTGGTGTCCAATCTAGAATTGTTTTGTCCGTCGATCATAATTTTTTCTTGCAATATGTCCAGCACATTTTCCAGCTCATATTAAATTATTTCATTAGCATCATCAGTATTCAATTCTATATATTTGGGCTACTAATAGTTCGAATTCGCTACTTTCGGAGTACAGACACGCTACTTTTTAATCTTCGGATCTGACAACACTGACTGAATGATTTAAATCAACATAATGTGAGAACCCCCATTTGGTCTAGCGGCTAGCACTCTTGGTTTTGGTTCGCGTGGTCTCAAGTTCGATTTCCGGTAGGGGTAAAGTTGAACGACCGAAGTGGTTCGGATTCCACTATAACCATTAGCTCCACGTCTTCTTAGCCGCCCTAGCATAATGTGGGACGTTAAACTAAAACAAAACAAAACAAAAGTGAACATTGTGTATTACTAACTGTAAGTCCTTGAATAATTGCATATAGCTATATGGTATTGATCGAGTTTGATGTGATCGGTGGTCAAACTAAAGCAAGTGAAATGTAATTAGTGTGTAATTAGAACTTTTAATTAAGCACGGTCTTAATCTAAAGTGTGCACCAGGCCTAGCGCTTAGGGGGAACAACTAGTGTTACTGAAAATGTATCAGTTACATTTAATTTCAGTTACAATTTGCATTTACATGTATTGCTGGAACGAAGACTTAAACATTAACATTTTAAGTAGCCCAAAGACTATGAAAAACGTATTCTCTTGAAAGCATTCTTGCACCATAAAACAAACTACGAGTAATTTTAAAATATCTTGCAGTTCTACGTTATTTGCACATATTTAGAATAATAATTAGCAATTTATTTAAGTGAGCAACGCTGCTTAAAATAATGTAACTGTCATTTGTTTTAATTAAAACCATCAAAAACTATTGTTGTAATGTTATAGAAGCAAAGGAAAGCAATAATCATTATAAAAATTTAGTACAAATACGTCATTTTAAGCAGTATAATAATCATTAACCAATGTGTTTGGTGTCTGAAACGATTTGAAATAACAACTGTTGTAAATGGCGCTATAAGCATTTAAGTCTTTTGGAAGCATCTGCATGATGAGACGTGATGTCAGCGCGTTTTCGAAGTAAAGTAAAGAAAATTTAGAAATATTTAAATTTTCCGTTTCTTGTAACTTTGTTCCCTCATTCATTCGAAATATATTATACCATGATCACAGTATTTGACGCTAAGATACAGTTGATGCGCATTGCACCGTCCATGCCATTTGTGTTATTAGAGATTTCCAAAATGTTGATGTTAATGATACTGTGTTGTCCTTTGTTACACTAAATAATGTGTGGGCTATTGTGGTTTTGTTAAATAACTAAATTAGAAATATGTAATACTCTACGTAGCGCAATTTGAGAAAATACAACTTTATTTTGCTTTTAGCAACATTGTTCATCTAGTGATATTGCAGAGAATCTAGAAGAATTTCCCAACTTGGTACAAAATTTCAGCATTTTTAATATATATATATATATATATATATATATATATATATATATATATATATATATATATATATATCGCAGTCGCAGATCATAGGGGAGGGCTATAGGGACTATAGCCCCCCTTAACGCTCAGGTATACACTGGATAAAATGGGTTTCAATCCTACTTTCTTTACACTGGATAAAGCGGCAAACCATGGTTTAGCCCCTCCCTTGATCATATACTAGGTCCGCGGCTATATATATATATATATATATGTACAGGATGGCCCATTTTAATCTTTCCACGGGGATATCTCGAAAACGGTTGAACATAAATGAACCGAACAAAAACTCAAATAGGAAATGCCATGGGGCACACCTGATGGTGTTGTCGCGGCGCCTCCCGGGGCCACCCTTCATGGGGTACCAGGGCCAAACTTTAAAATTTTAAGTGGAAACATAGGGCGAGTAATACCTTGTTCCGTAGATCTTTAAAAAGTAAAAAGCGTTGTGGCAAAAGATTTTTCATATTGGTCACCGTATTCAAGATGGCCGCAATGACATGGTGCCTGTATCTGATAAAACGTCCAGTACCACTAATATGAAAACAGTTGGAGATAAACGAACAGTCAGAAAGTGAAACAGGAAAGGCATGAGGCGCGTCGAGTGATGTTCTCACAGTGATCCACGGCTGCCTTTCAAGGGGGCGAAACTTAGAAATTTTGAACCGAAATATGGGTCAAGTGATACGTTGTTGGATAAATTTTGAAACACTAAACAGTATTGTATCAAAAGATTTTTCACATGGGTCACCGTTTTCAAAATGGCTGCCAAGACATGATGCCTGTATCAGATAAAACGTCCAGTACCACTAGATCCCTAATATGAAAATAGTTGGAGATAAATGAACAGAATAAAACTCGTATAGGAAAGCAAAGAGGGTATTTATCATTCCACGGCTCGAGTATAATCAGGCACGTAGCCAGGATTTCGTAATAGGGGGGTCCGTGACATGAAATACTGTGGTTATCACACCAGGGGTTCGATAATTCTAAACTATTTTACTGCCAACATATATTGGTTCGTTTATTGAAGATTTTGTAATGAGGGAAGGGGGGTCGTGACTTGAAATACTGTGGTTACACCCCAGGGGCTCAATCAATCTAAACTATTTTACTGGCAACACGCCCATATTAGTTTGTTAGGACAATAAAATGAGGATATATTTATTTTTAATAACAAACTATAAAGAAATCTGAAGTAAAATAATATTTAAAAAATATTAAAAAATATACAGTCTTCCTAGGTAATTCGTACTCGGTTCTTGTTGTCTTCTTCCTTCTTCTTTTTCTTATCTTCGATTAATGCCGTCAAAGATAGCAATGAGATCTCTTTCGGCGATAAACACATCCTATAAAATGGATTAGTGTTGCCGCGAAATTGAAAATTACTTTAAAGTGTAACTGGAATTTATGTTGCCAGGCTCTGGTGATTGTTGGCATTTCTTAAGTTCTATCTGAGAATCTACCTGAAAGAACAGGTTTATTGATTGTCATTTGTAGTCCATAGAATTAGCATGAAGCTAAATGGAATTCGAAACGGTCCGTTCAAATAATATAAATTTTTAGATTGAACCCCTTTCCTTTCCTACACACAAAGTTCCGCATAAGAAGGAGTAACCAAACGTTTGCTGTAGTTTTATACTTTTAAGGCCGATTCTTCTTTTTCTCGTTTCTTTTTATTTCATCCTTTCTTAATTTTTTTCATATATGGTCTCGAAGGGGGGTTCCGGACCCCCCGGACCCACCCCTTGGCTACGTGCCTGGTATAATGCAACGGAGACAAAGATTATTAAAGTATAATTAACATGATGCAAAAGAGGAAATGATAGAAAATTATCTTTCCGATCTCTGTCCGTAAGTGGGTGAAGCAGGAATGAATGGTAAAATCTCAAATGAAAACCTCACTTTTATTTGCAATAGATTTGGTTTGTCTGAAACACTTGTGTGTACAAATGACTGGTACTATAATGAATAAAAATAAAGTGAAATAAGGTGAATGAAAATAAAGTGAAATAAGGTGAATAAAAATAAGCTGAAATTCAAGTTTAACAACATTTTGCCCGCCCCTGATAATTTAATGCAATGCGTGCAAGATTTTTGGGACATATCTGCATCAGTATGTACCCGTTTCGTTACTAAGGATCACAACTGAAATTATCGTTGAAAGTTATTCGGAATGTAACTGTAGACATCTCAGTGAAACTCATATTCTATCACATGCAAGAAGACATAGAAGGAAAAGAAGCGAACCAATATCATGCAGACGACTGTTGAACAAAACCAACGTTTGTAAACATTGTTCTAAAATTACATTGTTCGAATTGGTTTCGCATTTCAGTTGATTCATTTTTGCATCAACCATTGCCTGCAATCAAAATGGAAGGTACCATTTAACAAGAATTTTACATACTTTATCCCATTACAGAGACATTTGTCTCTTATAAAAACACATTTCAAATAACTTTGTTTCGTAGATACAATTTCCAAAAACTAAGGCTCTCATTTGCAATTTCACCGATCCTTCCCGCTTCACTCACGTACGGAGTGAGGTTGGAGCGATAATTTTCTAGGCGTTAGATTTCTTCCTTTCCATTATGGCACTTTCACTCTAATCATCTTTTCGACTGTTGCAACATTCCCGAGCTATAGAATGATAAATACCCTCTGTGATTTCCTATTCGAATATTTGTTCTGATGTTTTCATATTAGTGATACTGGACGTTTTACCTGATGTAGGTACCTTGTCTTGGTGGTCATTTTGAAAACGGTGACCCATATGAACAATCTTTTGCAACAGCACTATTTAGTTTTTAAAGATATGTTGAAAGAGGTATCACTCACCCCATGTTTCCATTTACAATTTTGAGGTTGCGCCCTGGGCCACCATGAAGGGTGGCCCTGGGAGCCTCCGCGATAATATCAATCGATGTGCCACATGACATTTTCTATTTGAGTTTTTGTTCGGTTCATTTATGTTCAATCGTTTTCATATTAGTGGTACTGCACGTTTTACTGTATCTGATAGAGGAAACATGTCTTCTCGGCCATTTTGAATACAGTGCCCGATATGAAATAATACAGTGCCCGAAGTTTTTCAAGATCTATCGAACGAGGTACTCACTCACCCCTTGCTTCCATTTAAAATTAAAGTTGGGCCCCGGGAACCTATGCAGGGCGGACCTGGGTAGCAACCGCGACCATATATATATATATATATATATATATATATATATATATAGAGAGAGAGAGAGACAGACAGACAGACAGACAGACAGAGAGAATTCTATTTGCATCAGCAGTGGATTTTGTTTCTGAAGAGGCTTGAGGAGCGAGTAAGAAACATTTGCGTTGTACGTGCAATGCAAAAAAATTGTCACAAATTTATTTCGGGAGGGGTTTGAGCCCGATAACCACCCCCTAAATACGCCAGTGTACATCAGTCAACCGTTCTCATATTATCCAACACAGCAACGAAACAAGTTTTGAGTGAAGGCAATTTTAGTATCTATCAATATCAATATTCGAGACGAGACCGAGACTTTCGAGACTGACCTAAGTCTCGTCTCGGTCTCGTCTCGATTTATAGAGGTCTGTCTCGGTCTCGGTCTCGTCTCGGTATTTAAAAGTCCGTCTCGGTCTCGGTCTCGTCTCGGTATATAAAAGTCCGTCTCGGTCTCGGTCTCGTCTCGAATTATCGAGACGAGACCGAGACGAGACCGAGACTAGTCTCGGTCTCGGTACCATCCCTAGAGGTCAGGTGGTTATGATGCTTATTTCACAGATTTTTCCCTTCTTTTATTCCAACACAGATAAAAACATGTAAATGCAATCACATATCTTAGAAAATAATACGTCCATTTGTCATCCAGATTTTAGATTTACTTTGTTTAAATGTTTTATAGTAGACTTGGAAACTAAATCAACTTTTCTTATTATCAGTAAAACTGGCAACAGGGCATTAGCGGATAAAAGCGGAGTGCCGATAAGTCGAGTGTTTCTCCGTTACAAAGTCTTGTACTTCTCATTGTTATCAGAAGTCACAAGCGAGACTCATCGGTTCTTTCGTTGACTTATGTTACCCTTTCAGATCTTTACCTCTATGACGAAAAAAATGCTTTCGTTGGTATAGGCAAACTATATTTCGTTTTGATTATCTTCTCTAAAATTTTCGTAAAATACATCTTAGAATTTAAAATACTCTATACATGAAAGTCCATGATGTAATATAGGAGTCCCTAACGCAATTTAGCATATATTCCGTCTGAGGAACATATATTCCGTTCAGCTATAGACTTTCCAGTTACCATCAAGGAAGTTCAAGGTCTGAAAATGACTCATGTATATATTATATATAACCTCATCCAAAAACCTCTTCAACATTTTTGGCTAAGAGTAAACAATATCTGTTGCAAAATTCTCCTGAATTCCATGTTGACTAAGTGAACAGCTATTCGTCCGCAATGCGTTTTTATGATTCGTGGGTACGCTTGGAATCCGCTGACCATGTATGGATGGCTAATCACATGCGCTGAAAACGCGAAAGCAATAAAAAAACACAGAATACGTCGGCTCGAGCGTATTTGATACGTTTAGGAACAATAGATCGCCTGCTGTTTCGGAATCAGTAAAAGATGTCTAAAGGAAAGGGGGGGGGAGGAAAGACGTGTTGCCAGTGAAACTCAACGTACAGTAGTTTTTTTCTATTAATGGGATGCACTTTAAATCGGCACTTGCCTCGGCGTCTTTTTTCCTTTACATAAGAAGAAATTGCAGCTAAGAGCAACACTTTTCCACAACCTTCATGTCTTCTCACAAGAAACCAACTGAAGCAGGTCAATCTGATTCCACCCTTCTGGCGCGGGAAATAAAAAAAAAAAACACACCTGGAAACCCTGACTGGGTCACAGTAAGATTTATAGCTCTGGCGAAAGTAAAATTACCGAATAGCAACCTAGGCCTCGTTCGCTGCGGCGGGTAACGCATCGGGAAAGCATCCTTGTTTAGCCATAGCCTAAATCCTTGTTTTCCATTTAGTCAGTACTTGATCTATGAAGCAGCAACTGGGTATGTTCTTGTGTTACTCCGAATGCTGTATATTGTCAATGCGTCAATACCCCTCTCTTTTATGGATGCAAACTCACTTAACTTTCTTCGGTCAAATTGTTGTTAATGACATGAAGTAAAGTGTAAAATATTTTCAAAGAAACTAACGACATTTTTTCTGGCATAATGAAACTCTTAGCTTTGGTTTCAGAGTTTAATGATGTCCTATGTTTGAAATGTCACTCAGGGTTCCACGATGAGGGAAACGACTTTCTTTTGATAGAGTTGCAATCTTTGGGAACTAGAAGAAAATATAAAGAAAAAAGAACACAGCGCATCGATGACAACATTGATCAAATTTCCCAAGCTTCAAGCGCCCTTCAGGAATCATTTCCAGTGTGGCCAGACCTTGTGGGCATCTCATCGAAGAGTTGACGTGCGCTTGAAGGGTTGTAGATGAGACGTTGCGATGGATGGGAGGAAAACAAGGAGGCGAAGAAAGAATATTGAAGATGTAAGAATAAAGAAAGAAATAAAGAAGAAGTAGGCGTTGAAAGAAGCAAGACTTTTTTTTTTTATTTTTCCTCTCGTCTACACTACAGACAGATCATGCCCTCAAGATACAATGTTGCAAGCTTGAGATATTTTTACCTAAATCTGGATATATATTCTAGGAGCTTCTTTTCGATACAATTTCTACAACTTCTAGGTAAAATTCATAGGTAGGAACAAGAGAAGTATCGATTCATGTAACTCAAAATAGTGTAAGAAAAATCAGAATTTTGGAGGTCAGATAGAAAGAGAAAGATGTAATATGGGTTGGTTACGCGACAAGACGAGACAGAATTTTCGTGGGAAGATACGAGACTAGATGAGACAGTAGTTTCGTGATGACATACAAGGCTGGACATTGAGAATTGGGCCTACAGATATCCCATATGTATATGAAATAGGCTATTATGTCTCGATTATACAAGCATTCATCTGTTCTTTGGTTCTGAATTCATATCAAAGAACCATTTGTTACCTCCTATTACCGTTATCGTTCTAGAGAAATAATGTTAGAACCGTAAGTATTATTATATCTCAACAGCGGAACAAAGTAATGTATGAAATATGTTTTTTTGGCTCTGAATTAATATCACAGAACCGTTTTATCACCTATTACTATTATTATTCTAGAGGAATCAATGTTGAAATCGTATACAGTATTATATCTCAATAGCAGAACAAAATCAGGTATGAAATCTATTCTTTGGCTCTGAATCCATATCAAAGAACCATTTGTCACCTCCTATTACCGTTATCATTCTAGGGGAATCAGTATTGGAGCCGGAACTAGTATTAGATTTCAATAGAGGAACGAAAAAAGGTATGAAATCTATTCTTTGGCTCTGAATCCATATCAAAGAACCGTTTGTCACCTCCTATTACCCTTATCGTTCTAGAGGAATCAGTATTGGAACCGGAACTAGTATTAGATTTTAATAGAAGAACAAATCCAGGTATGAAATCTATTCTTGCGTACTGATTCATTATCAAGAAACTGGTTCTCGATATCAGTGTTAAAACCAGAAATCCTTGATTTGTTTTCCTATTTCCAGTTTGAAGAAAGGAATAAAGATCAACATGATACTTATGTTTGAGACGTTAAATCCATGCGAAGAAGCCATTTCCCGCTATCATTTTTTTAAACCGTTTTTGCTCTGAGTATATTTATATATTGATACCGAAAGTGATAGTGGGTTTCTACTTCTTCTAATTTTAGAGAGAGACTATTTTTGAGACATTGAATCGATTTCAGAAAAGAACGCCTCTCGCTATATATTATAGTTTTTTTTTTCTGTATGGTGATCAACGTTAAAACTAGGGATGGGCCAAACCGGTTTTTATAAAAACCGGAAACTGGTTTCTAAAAAAACCGAAATCCTAAAAACCGACATTTCGGTTTTCTTCAAAACCGGTTCGGTTTTCACTGAAGCTGGTTTCGGTTTTCTCATAAAACTGGTTCGGTTTCTCACCAGAGTAGAGTTTAGGTGTTCTCCGTAAATCGAATCCGTTTATAACAAAAGCAGTTTTGTTTTTAATCTTATAGGCTTTTAAGCATATCGGTTTCGGATTGCCTATCCCATTTTATGAGAATTTTCACATGTTTTTGAGGTTTTTTCATATGTGTTCTCGACGCATGTTACAATAATGCCGTAAAATCAATATATCTGTACCTGAGAGCATAAAGTGCGTATGTCACAAATCCTTGTTTTCCAGAAAACAGAAAAGACACTTATTAAGGTCTCGATTTCGATGAAAAACTGAATCGGTTTTGGAAAAAACCGAAACCGGTTTCGGTAAAAAAAACAACCGGTTGTCAATAAAACCGAAACCAGATTCGGTGAAAAACCGAACCGGTTTGAAGAAAACCAAAACCGGTTTCGGCAAATAAAACCGATTTTTTAATTTTCGGGACCGGTTTCGGTTTTCCTAAAAACCAGAAACCGAAAATCCGGTTTTTGTGACCACCACTAGTTAAAATCAGAAATGATTGGTTTCTGTCTCGTCCGGTTTGAGTAGTGGGTTAACGAAGAATACGGAATACTTTCTTTGAGCGCCAAATCGATTTCAAATGACTGCTTCTACCATTACCTCTTACCATTTCTCCTCCGACATCTGCCGAAAAACAGATAGACGTACTTATATTGGCGTTCTATAAGACGTCCAGCAAATAACCCGTCAATCACGTTGTGCCGGGCTGGGGACCAGACGAGTGGACCGAGAGTTACCAAAATTTGATCATGGGTACCTAGGTTCAGGCCCCAGATCAAGACGAAGCGTTTGTTTTTCAAATTTCGAACCAGAGGGCCTCAGAGGGAGCGTTTACCGGGACCGGCCTGGGGACCAGACAAGTTGACCGAGAGTTACCAAATTTTGGTCACAGATACCTTGGTCCAGACCCCAGACCAAGGCGAAGCGTTTTCTTCTTCAAAATTCGAACCATGGGGTCTCAGGGGGGCGTTTACCGGTACATGTAAAAGTAGTAGAAAATGACCGATATTAGTGTCGAATTTATAGTTTTCGTGGTCGCTGACATCAATGGTGAAACTCCGATCGCATTAACTGCTAAATTCACGCTATTCGGCTGCGGGATGGGCGTCACCGGGGGAGGGGATACCGAGACACGTAAAAGTAATCCAAAATGACTTATATTAGTTTAAAATCCATAGTTTTCGCGGTCGCTGAAATGAATAGTGATACTCTCACAGGCGTTGACTTCGAAATACAACCCTCATGAGAAGAATGGGTATATTCAGGTAGTATACACCCCCCCCCCACACACACATACACACGACAAACTTTGGGAGGTGATTCTTTATATGAAATGAAAGAAAAAAGTTTTGAAAAACATAGGTCGAAAAACGTCTCCTTTCAGAGTTATGAACCGCCGAAAATTCGAAAAATCATGTTTCTAAACGCCCTGCCTTAGAAACTATAGGACCTATCCCAAGCGGTTTAAGGAATTACACAGGAACTAGCTTGCGATCTATCTAAATATCCATGTTTTAACATCCTCAATTATCGGCGAAACGAACGCGCCATTAGTACTTAAAGGGGTATCCCTATACCTCAACTTCCTTTTTACAGTTCGTTTCGCCGATAACGGACCACGGTAGAACATAGATATTTAAATAGAGCGCATACTAGTTCCTTTATAATTCCTTAAACCGCTCGGGATCGGTCCTGTAGTTTCTAAGGCAGAGCGTTTCGAAACGTGAATTTTCGACTGCTCATAACTCTGAAAGGAGTTTTTTTCGTCCCAAGTTTATTAGAACTTTTTTCTTTCATTTCATATAAAGAATCACCTCCCAAAGTTTGTAGGTGGAGTTACCTACCACCCTGTATATATATAAAAACGAAAATCACTATGTTTGTGACATAATAACTCTTGAACCACCCGACTGATCTCGATCAAACTTTCAACATAGCTGAGGTTCAGATCTGGGATGGTTTTTATCATTTCACTTTTAAGGTGCAACTTAGGGGAGGGGCAGGGGGATTATTTAAAAGTGATCAAAAATGACCGATATTAGTATCAAATAGTTTTAGGGGATCGCTGAGATGAAAAGTGACACTTTCGATGCCGTTTAAATCCAAATTCAGCCCTTTATGTTCAAAATGAAACGTATTCTCCCCGTGCGAAGAACGGATATTCTGCTAGTACTTTATATTATAGTACTGTTTTCAACATGAAATTAGTAATATGATAATTTTCATAGAGTACTGAAATTCCTATTTTTCTCGTTATTTTCATTTACTCGGTATTTCTCCAAAATAAGGTACCTTAACTTCATTAAAGTATCAAAGAAATCTACACTTGATTTAAGTTGTTCTTCCAGTGGACATTTGAAAATAAAACTTGGCAACAGTTGGTGGTAAAAGCATAGCTTGTATCACCCTCACTGCAAAAAGAAGAAAAAGAAGACTTGAAGAAGTCGCCCTAGGCTTTTGGCGACGAAGAGTGGTGAAGGCCTGTCATAGACGAATAGTGAGGAAGAGAGGGGATCTGAAAAAGTTATCTTCGCCGATCAATCTAGGTTATGCCATCATCATCCGCTATTCGTCTCTCGTGTCGACACACACCGAAGGAAAGAAGAGAGAATTAAGGGAGAAAGATAAAGGGGGACAAAAAGAAAAGGAAAAAGAAGATATAATATTCTGTATGAAAAGCAGTGGGAGAGGGTAAAAAGACAAATATATGTATGAAAAAAATGGAAGGCCAAAACTTCTGTGGAATTTACAGCGGGTTTGAGTGAGTATGTGTACGTGTGTGCATAAGACATTTGAAGGCAAAAACGAAAGAAAACTTAACAGTGGTTGAAGAAAAGGGGGAGGTGCAAAGTCTGGGGTGACTGGTGGATAGACACTTCTCGTTCAACTTCTAAACAACAACAACTAAAAAAGACAGTTAAGTTTTTCATCCCTTCTTGAGCTCATCTAATCTTTGTGACTTGGTGTTGTTGTATGTGTAGGGATCTAAGGGTCTTTTCCTGCTGTTTTCTTTTACCTCAATCATTTTTCTTTTTCTTTTCTGCTTTCGTATGTCCTCGTCAGTCCACATAGAGTTATCCACAAACACAGTCAAACGAAGTTTGTTTGTTTGTTTATTTGTTTTTCCATAGGTAGCTTTTGTTGTTTTCTCTTTTCTTTTTCGTTGTGGTTTACCTTTTCACCGTGTAAATTGAAACTCAACGAAAGCAAAGGAAATAGGTATTACCTAAGGGCTACGTGACAGTGTGATAGTTTCTATGTGTATATGAAGGATTAAGATGCGCACGAAAGTGTTTCGAAAGAAGTTTTACGACCACAACGTCTCTCTTCTGCTTTCTTTCTTTCTGGGGGTTGAATGGAAAGGGAATGGGGCTCACTCTGTTGTTTTCCTTTTGAGAGTTATATGACCCTTGTTGTCACGAATAAAAATGTAATATCACTTCTGCAAACTTAGATAAGGAAAAAGGAACAATCAAAATGTAGCGAAGGAAGAAAGACTTACATATATTTTGAAAGTAATACAAACAGTTCTTTTTCTTTATTTGTAAGTGACAATAGGAGAGAAAAAAATTATGGTGACCGTAAGAAGAAAAATCAATGCGTTTACACCAGTGATGTTATGCTAGTATTTCTGATGGGTATACGCTAGAATAGAAAATATAACGTTTACCCTGTTTGTTTCGTAAATTTAAGGTGAGTATATGCTATACTATAAAAAGTATTAGGTGCACTGAAAAAAAACGTAACAACGTTAGTTACATCTGTAAGGTCGTTTGCACACGGCAACGATAACATCGGTGGAAGCGCCGAAAATGTCGGCGGTGGAATCGACTTCAATGTACTCAAATCGTAGCTTGCATACGCCACCGACATTATCGGCCGATCTTCCGACACGGCAGATGCTGTTGACCAAGCCTCCGATATTGCCGCCGATATCGCCGACACCGGTTTTGTCGGGGGCAATGTTTTCTTATGGTTGGATGCACATGTGGCCGATAATGTCTGCTGGCCAGTGGTTTAGATGAAAAGAGTGAGTGACAAGTCACTGTGTATTCTTCTTTCGTTTCTTGTCTTTGGAGTTTTGTTGTTTCCATTTTTTATATTACAATTGTATAATATTATTATTATTATCTTGTCCTACATACAATTTCGGAACAGCTTATTATTTTTTTTTTTTACAGTCTCTGTTTTGGAGTAGCTAATTTCCCTTTATTAAATAAAGTATTAAAATGTAGGAAATCTGAAGAGTATTGATTTTCCTCTAAATAGTTATTATCAAATAGAATATAGGAAATTTAGATAACCAATTTCCGTTGATTATTTTCTATTCCCTTTTTATTTTTGTTCTCTCTCTCTCTTTTTTCGATTGTATCTTTTTAAATCTACTAACATTTAAACTTTATTAAATTCTCGAAATTAATTTAAGCGTAATTTCCAAAGTTTAATACACTGTGAACGTAAGCACATGGAAAAAATCCTGATTATTATTACTTCCTTTTATTTTCATCAGAATTGTGTACAGATCAGTTTTCCCGGTCCCACTCGATAAGCAATGATTGAATAGAATATTTGTTGACAAGTCAAAGTAGAATTATTATTACTTTGAAACGAAACCAGCACAATCAACCACTCTTTGCAAAGCTCCCAAGGACAAGTGATTCATTTGGCATTTTTCTTGATTGTGATATCAACAACAGGGATATGACTCCACGCTTCACTTGTCGCATATCTTTTCTCTCACTTCCAAAACTATCTCCCCAATTTTTTAAAAGAATTTGTGGAATACCAATTGAAAACAAAGACCAAAGCTATGTATCCAAAGTTTCCCTCTCCTCTTTGTACCGGTACCGACCCCCTGATAGAGTCCTGCAGTTTAGCTACAGTGACTGAGTGAAAAGGTTATGTATTATTGCATTCTTACCTTTTTAGTTTTGCTTAGAATTTTAGAGATGGCAAGAAGTTTTCCATACGATATTTCAACTCTTATTGAACTTGTGGAATGTAGACCTTGCATATGGGATAAGATAACAGACTCTTTCAAGGACAGAATTGAAAAGCAAAAAGCATGGCGAGAAGTTTACGCAACCTTGCCGAGGATTTTGAGTTCATGGACAAAAAGAAACGAGAAATGACAAGTATGTATGGAGCAATGTAAAACAAAATTACTAATTCGAATTTTATCATTTAATCTACTATGACAGTAGTGTTAATTGCATGGAAAACAAAATAATATACATACATACGATATGCAACAGTGTTTCACCAAAAATTAAAACTAATATAGTTTGCAATGTACCACAGCATCAATTTTCATCGAAACGAAAATAATATGTTTACGAAATCTATTTAAAACGGCACTGTTAAATCTAAACATGTTTAGGCATATTTTTTCTAAGTTTTGTACCGTCCTTCACATCTCTTCAGAACCGATTTTGTAGTCCTTGTTTTAAAAAATATTTTTTCCGATTATTATTACTTTTATTTGTTTTCATATATGGAGAAGATTTTTAGAAACACAATGCAGAATATATTGTGTGTGTCGATTACTTCGCTCGGTCCCACTCGACAAGCATCAGCTGGACTCATCTCTCTTTCACGTCCTGTCCAATACTAGCGCCGACATTACCGGCCACGTGTGCAAACCATCACCGGCAACGATATTCTCGGGGCTTCCGCCGATGTTGTGGGTATCATGTGCAAACACTCTAAATCTTGTAGTTCTGGACTTAACGTACAGCCATCACCGGCTACGACCCCTTAGCGCCTTACCATTTCCCTATCGTAGCATGAGATTTAGCGTACAGAGGAATAGTTGACTTTTCGGCCATTGTGGCGCTACTAACGTGGACTAAACAGAAGGACAGGTTGTATATAGACTTAAATAGTGATGTCGTCATTTCCTCTTCGTTACCATGGTGATAGCCATGTTGTTTTCTAAACAAATGCATGGAGCGGTAAGAATACTGTGAAGTATAGCTACAGTTAATAAGATATTATAGAATATTTTGAAGATAAAGTTGGCGGGAAAAGGTACAGATTAACAATATGGAGCCACTACTTAGAAAATGTACAGGTGAAATCTAGTAATTCAGGAAGTAACATCTAATGAACCCTTTTCTACAGGTAAACTGATAAGATAGAAATTGCCTATGTAACTTCATTACCAAGCAACTACACACAATGTAAAATCCCTAAGGTCAGACTGACGAGCTGTCGGCACAATGAAAATAGAACAAATAAACGATTTATCTAAAAGAAAAATCATTGTCTACTTTGAGAATAATGTTAGTTATATTGAGCATTTAGATTATGCCCACCCCTTAAAATTGCGTGTATAATTACAGTGGTTACAAAATGAAGAAACAATAATAAAGAAAACACACAAAGCTTGTAATCATATGCGTTCTGAGAATTTTCAATCTGGACCAATTTATGATCGGTTAACATGCATCGGATCTTTCCTTATATTTCCTTTTTACTTTAAAAATATACATTGACAGTACTACGTATACAACAAGAAAACATCCGATTATACATGGTTCAGCATAAGTTTTAAACACTAATTCTGCAGGCCTACACATCTGCAATGTAAGATGTGATACTGATGATACGAAATGAAATTTTTCCAAAATTGTTTAAATTTAATATCCGATAATAAACACGTTAAGTATATTTTCACACTTATTGTAACCTCTATATGTATATATACTCAAAATCTGTGATATCAGGGGAAACATTCCACTTTCAACGCTTGACACATTTTAATATTGTTTACCTAACTGCATGCTTTTTCTATCTTTTCATAGTTACATGCATTGGAAATTTTTCTTACACATACAGGTATTTCTTTTACTCTAGGCTAATGTTTGCAATATGGAAGTTAATACATCACTGTTTTCGCTTTGTACTTAGGCTCTTAGGCCATGTTGTTTAGAAAATAAAATTGCAATCACCATGGCAACGAGATGGATGTGACGTCATACTATTTCAGTCTATTGTCACATAAGTTTGAGTGGATTTTGACAAGTGTAGTGTGGTCAGGGTTGCCAAATAAAATAGTCAAAAAGAGGGACGGGTTGACGAGTTTCAATAAGTATTAACGGGAAGGGTTTTGATAAACATGAACTAGTGGTAGAAAATGAGCCAGGCATCAAATAAAAAAATAACAATTTTAGACTGAAAGAAATACAAAAGTATGAACTAATACAAACTGTAAATATATACGAGATCTAAGAAAAATTAGGTAAATCTTACTTTTAAAACAGTGGATTACGTAATCTAAAATTTATAAAAAAATCGTACTTTACGCTTGACTTAACTGTATTTATAATCTTTTTCAAGTTTGGATTTTTCTTTAGGCTGTCGAAAAACTCAGCTTTCACCAACTGGGCAGAACACATATTTCTTGTGTCAGTGCATTTCAAATTCATATGCAAGAAAATTCTTTCCACAAATGAATTTGACGGTGGGATCCTTAGGCAAAAGGAGACGACTTTAAATAAATTTGGCAACTCGGAGCTTTTCTGAAATACCATTTGCCATATACTGCCGACACTCATAACGACTCATTAAAAATCGCTGTCTTTAAAGTCGTTGTCTGAGGTAAATTTGTCATTTGGGCAAAATACGGGACTTTTGCTGAAAATACGGAAATACGTATCGAAGTTCCCCAGGACGCGGGACAAAATTATAAAATAAGGGACTGTCCCTTAAAATCCGGGACATTTGGGAACCCTAAATGTCGTGTTTTACGTGATTTTTTTCTTCTTGCTGAAAAAAGAAGTCGCGTGGCGTGTGTAGGCACTATAGTTGCATAATACTTGCAGTATCTTCATGTGGTAAAATCAACGCGCAAAAAGAGTTATTTTTTTTTGTTTTAGCTATGGTATATTGTAGTGTACCATTTTGTCTGGGAGCAATGATATGTTGGTTAGCAGAGCCATTGTATATATATACAATAAATCAAATTTTGAAAACTAGTTACTATTGCTGCCTTCTATCGCAAATTCTACTACTATTTCCGAGGAAAATATTCCCGATCACTTTGCTGATTCTGAAGCATATATCCCCATACCAAATACAGTTACAGAATTGTTGACTGGTCTTCATACTGATCCTAGTAAGTGTTGTTTTTTTGCTTGTGTAATTAATTTTATTTATGTTTCTGAGTAGTAATGGGATCTAACTAAAGAAAAGAAAAAAACAGACGTAAAACCTTTAGCTTATGGGCAAGGATGCCAATTTCTAACTTTGGGAGAGCCCTATGGCAGATACACTTTGGTATAACAGGAAAACGAATTACCATGTACTCTAGAAATTGGAGAACCTACTTCAACTTAGCATTTTGGACCCCCTTCCCCATTAGGGGAGCAAATTTCAACTTTAGAGGGTCCGGCCCCTAAAGCTTCCCGAGATCGGTACTCTTGCTAATGGGATAGAAGAAGAAACCAGAGCCTTTATTTCAGATACTATCCCAGTATTTGGTGTGCCAGTGGTAACCTAAAATTTCCCTAATATTTATCTAGATAAAACGATTTTATTTACTTTTGTGAAATGCAATATCGTAGTAATATATTAGTAGACTTCTATTTACATCTTACTAAAACAGATAATAATGATTTACAAAGATCCCATGCTTTGGAAAGATACTTATATAGTTCTGACAATCTAACATATGAAACCTACTAATACAATAATGCCAGAGAAAAAAAATATAACCATTTTGCACTAACATAGGAGAAAATAGAGTTTCATTAAAGTGTAAACTAAAAGTGAAATTCAGATAAATTATAACGCAAATGAAATACAATTATTAACAATTCAGACTCTAAGAAATTAGTCACTTCATAACATTTTTAAGAAATTAGTCAATTCATAACATTTTAGTCTATTGTTCACTACTATTGTCACAATTTGTATAATATATCAATAGTCCCATTTATGGTTTTCTTTTCAGACATTGGAACAGGTACAGTGAAATTAGCTTCTTACTGCTTTCTTAGGAGGTTTTGTAGTTCGGAAAATTATTCAAAGTGTAGATTGTGCCTTCTGCCACAAACTTATCAGTTAGAATAAATGCAATTCTATGCTTATGAACTTGATATATGAACAAGACAGTAGAAACGTAATGTGCTATCCTACAAAACAACTAGTATGGGTGATTCATTTTGTTGAAAAGGCCCGTCCGGTTTGTCAACACCCGAGTTTCGGAAACTTTTTCCGCCTACATTGTTTCCTTTCTGTAACACGCTTAGTATTTGCAGAGCCCCTTTCCGGTCAATCATACATTCAAATTAAATGTAAAAATTTGCGATGTAATAGTTCCAGTGTTGCTGACGAACATAGCAGATGTTGAAACAGAATGTTTTGAACATGCAAAATTTGTAAATGCCAAGCCATTATCTGGGGAAGTGTTTCAATTTCTAATTTGTAAAGGATTTTTTCCTTGTGTGTTTGTATTATCTTTTATTCTTAATTAATCGATATTAATTGTATTCAATTTTAAAAATAGTTTAGTTTTTGTGATACTATGCGGGGGCGGGGGACTTTAGAATTATTTTTCTGTTATAGCTATTTCATTTGCCTGCTACACAATCAGAGAAAATATCCGTCCACGTAACTAGCGCCACAGCGGCTCCTAAAGGAACTAAGCCCTGTTCGCTTGTCTGTGCTATTTGGGAAGGCGCTAAGAGATCGTAGCCGGTGATGGTACAGCAAACGTATAACTGAAAAAGCATTTTTATAGTAGGCCTACTATCCGCACGAGTGTTCCGAATAAACGTGCTTTTCGTATGAAAGAAATAACTGTATATAGGCGATCAGAATCTCACATACAGATGGACGTATGTAACATATAGCTGACATATATAACACATGTATATACGGAAGACTCGTAATATACGGAAGACTGTCAGATATCACACATCCTGCAGTGGCATGATGTAACACCTAAGCGATAAAAAAAGGCAGAACGTATGTAACATATGAATGACGTATGCTCCGTACTGATTTCCTTAATTAACATAAGGATTCCTTATATTTGTACTATATACTGCTGTCCGGATAACGGATTTTTCTTTGTGTGAGTATACGTTAAAACATATAACTTAATATATACAGGTCCTCAGTCACATTTATAGCTATATTACATCACTAAAATCACTTTATATATGACATTTATCTTTACGTGCTTTTATTGTGGCACACACTTATTGAAATAAAATACATCTTTATGATTATGCATACATACTTTTATATGATGGTTCCTGAATTATATCGTTTATTTATAACTGAAAAGGCATTTTTATAGTACTTTCCGCTCAAGTGTTCCGAATAAACATGCTTTTCGTATGAAAGAAATAACTGTATATAGGCGATCAGAATCTCACATACAGATGGACGTATGTAACATATAACTGACACATGTAACATACGTATATACGGAAGACTCGTAATATACGGAAGACTGTCAGATATCACACATCCTGAAGTGGCATGATGTACCACCTAAGTGGGAAAAAAGGCAGTACGTATGTAACATGTGGATGACGTATGCTCCGTTGTTATGACAACCTGAAAACTTTATATCAGAATCAATTTTGATTCTCTTCTTTTTCGTATTATTTTCTTCTTCTTCTTCTTCAAACTGTTTAGTGCATATTTTAAAATCGTACATTGCCCGGAAATATAAGAAAAAAAAAATATTTAAAATTACACTGAAAATACAAGATAATATAAGGTATCGTTGCAACGTCCTATTACATCCCTGATTTATACATTTCATGACCCTTATGTACACAGAATAAAAAAGGTGTGCGGCGTACGTAAAAACGTACGTTACATGAGTAAATCCTGTAGTTTTTTTTTTTTTGGCTTAACTATGTTTTGGACTGAAAACGTATGTTTACAATACGTTTCGTATAAGTGCTCCATCTATATGTATTTTTCTTATGAAAGAAAGAACTATATATATAGGTGGTAAGAATCTCACATACAGATGTACGTATACAACATATATAGCTGACTTACATAACGTACGTATACATATGTAATGTGTGTAAGACTGTTAGATGTCAGACATCCTGCAGCGACATGATGTAACATATAAGAGGAAAAAGGTCAGTACGTATGTAGCATATGCATAACGTATGCTCCGTACAGATTTCCGTAATAAACATATGGATTCTGTATATTTGTACAATATACGGCTGTCTGTATAACAGATTTTTCTCGGTGTAGTGAAAACTTATTTTACCAATCAACCCGATATATATACTCGTGTAGAGGCCATATCGTTCGATGTGTCGGAATTAAATTTGAAGTTTTTCTTTTTTTTTTTTTAAATAAGATTCTCTGTGAGAAGTATTCGAATGTTTTCCCTAACTTTAACAATAACGGTATTACCGTAAGATTTAAAAATCGATGTTCTTGAAAATACATTATTATAATAGTTGTTTCATCAGTTTATTAACAACCTACAGTATGTTATGAGTCATTTTTCTGGCAGAAATTTACAAGGGATAGTTTTTTGATCTCGTGGAGGATTTCCTTCTGGACGACTTTCTCCAGAATGACTCAAATGCTTGTTTTTAAAACTTTAATAATAATAATAATAATAATAATAGATATAACAGAGTGCATAAATATGTGCGTTTGATTTTCAGCTTTTGGGGGAGGGATTTAATCTCAAGTTTAGGCAAGGAAGGACCGGAACCGGGGTTAGCTGGATCGGTATTTGAAAAGGGGTACGCCTAAGGCACTGATTTTCCTTAGGTGAAGCTCTTCCTTATTTATCAATTTGTACGCATTATGGTGGATCGGATTCCACCTTAAATTTTAGTTCTAAGTCTTATATAGCATCTACGCTGAAAAGGAACGCCATACTTTCACCAAACTTCCCTATTACTGAAATAGTACTGATTTTGATTAAAAACGCAAAGAGTAGGCAGCGTTAGGCACTTAAGTAATTAAATAGCAATATCGAGAGAAACAAGCTAAAAAGGCAAAATTAAATTCGCGGAAATTGGAGCAGAGATTCTCAAAATAAACTTCAACACCTTCATTTTTATCATATACTAGCAGAATCTCTGTTTCCCGTTCCGGGGAGAATACGTTTCACTTTAAACATAAAGGGTACCAAAACTGTCGCCAATCAACTTAGGGACCCCCAAAAACTATGAATTCGACTCTAATATAGGCCATTTTCAATTATTTTTACATGTCACCATTCCCCTTTTGCTGTCCTAATGTGGGGCGGAATTTGAATTTAAACGGCATCGGAAGTGTCACTCTTCATCTCAGCGACCCCCAAAACTAATATTGGTCGTTTTCGTTAATTTATAAAATTTCGCCGTCAAAGTGAAATGATAAAAATCATCTCAGGCCCGAACCTCATCTATGTAGCAAACTTAATCGAGATCAATCTCGAGATCAATGACGACTTTGGTCGTTTATTTTTGTCCCCAATATATATATATATATATATATATATATATATATATATATATATATATATATTTCCTCCCTTCCCCTACGTTATACCGTCAAAGTGGAATAATAAAAAACATCCCAGGATCGAACTTCAACTATGTTAAAAATTTGATTGCGATCGATCGGGTGGTTCAAGAGTTATTAAGTTACATACATAACTACTTCCACTTATATGTATACTAACAGAATCTGCGCTCTCTACACAGCACATCATTCACATATAAGCATGAATCTCCTTGTCCTTTCTCACATCATCTGTACGTGTCCCTTTACAGACACAAGTCAAATATATCTAGATAAAAATCGGCTAGGGTTACCATAAAGGAAGACTTTTTCGATTAATTTTTAATATTTGGCAACGTTTGCAAGATTTGAGCTTATTCCTGAGGGGCAAGGTGGCTCACTGGTAGAGTATTCACCTCTGGCGCTTGGGGTCCATGGTTCGATCACCGTTCGCGCCGTGTGGACTTTGTAGTGGACAAACACCGTGCTCATAGGTTTTCTTGGAGTTCTCCCGTTTCCTCCCTTTTTCTTCATTCCACCATTTCACTCATTTCTCATTATCACTGTCTCCTTTAGCCTAACCAGCATAAACGTGGGACGTTAAACTTAAAGATTTCATTTGAGCTAACTCCGGTTGGAGTTTCTAATTCATGTATGATCAGTGTTTTTTTTCTTCTTCCATGCAGTATGTAATAAGAAAATACATTACATACACATTAATTATAATGTCAGGGACATATGGTGTTCATTGGCCAAAACATTCCAAACAATAAAGATTCATCTTAGACTGGAGAAATGGTTATCCTTCGTTTTTCATTATCATTTGGCCATGAAACAATCACCTGTGAGATATGCAACCCCTGTATACAACTATGTTTTCTTGGAATGTATAACTCGCAGGATATGATTTTTTTTTAAATTTTAACACTTCCAGTATACCACTAAAAATGTAATAAAAGCATAACAACCATGATTTTTTTTAAATATTCAATTAGAACTGAACAATCTACACAAAATTTGCAATCGACCAGTGAAAACGCATCTTTCTAAAGCCTATGGTTAACGAGAACTCACTGTTGTAATGATTGGCCACAAACATATAAACTTTTCTTGACCCCAAACATACAAACCTACCATTTTAATATATAGATAGACAGAAATAGGCATTTTGTCTAACACTCGGTCTCCACTTATAACTTGGAAAAAAGTGATCAACAACTAAATTCAAAGTATTTATCTTTAGTTCGAAAATAATGTAAATTTTAGATCCTGGAATAGTAAAAAAAAAAAAAAAAAAAAAAAAGTAGGCATGTAGGATTTTGGAAGGAAAAATAAGTAGGAACTCAGCAACGAAAAAACAAAAGAACACATTTTTCATTAGAAAATTTCCCGAAATCAGAGTAGTTTTAAAGTGAAAACAAGTGAGAGAATTGCAAAGAGGGTGATGAAAATGAAAGAAACAGAAGAAGTTGTATTAAGAATGAAACTCAAAAAGAAAGATGAAAAGAGTAAGAATGAAAGGAGAAAAATATAAGAGAAGGAACAGAGACAAGAAGAAAAAGGTACACTTTAGTCCTTTTCTTACTTGTTTCCATCTTTCGTTACTTTTTTCTTTCTTTTTTTTTCCTGAGAGAAATAAAGGGGGAAAAAAAGAAGGGAAAGTAGTATCACGTGGATTGAATGAGTGAAACTTTTGCATTAACTCGAAGTCCTAGATTAATAACATCCCATGTCATGTGGCTGAAGAGGGTCGAATGGGTCACAACGAATGAGAACAGTGTTGCCAAGTTCTTACGACTTTAGAGTAATTACAAAATAAAACCAGAACGAATTTAAAAAGAATACATTTTTCTTATTAACTTCTACAGGCTTTGTACCAATTGTTCTATGTACTTCATTATTATATTCATTAAACAATTCTTGTATTTATCCATTTATAATTTCCTTCAGTACTAAATTTTTTTCCCAGATATTTTGTTTAAGTATTATGTTAAAACGTTCTACGATATGTTTGTTTACGAAGTCATATGCTCAAAATGGAGGGCTCAAAATTGAAAAATTCGCAAATCAGGGGCGGATCCAGGACCGATTTCTGGGGGGGGGGGGCATGGGTTGTCATACTGCTACTTTTAAGGGCTCCAAACTTTGGGATGGGTTTTATTTATATATATAAAATAAGAAAGGTTCCTCTTCTGGGGGCGATCGCACCGATCTCCTCCCTGGATCCGCCCTGTCGCAAATAATCATTTCTCTATGGCTTACAGTTTCCGAGATATGGCTCCTTCAATCTCCCGAAATCCAAACTTTTTCGGCCAATATCTGGGGAACGGTCGCCAGTTGGCCTGTAGCCACCGGTTACTATTTGCAGGGCCGGATTTAGGGGGGAAGTGCACCGGTGCATGTGCACTCCCCTTTCGTTATAAATATACACTATCTGAAATGAGAAGCTAGCAGGGAAAATAGCAATACTTTCCGAAACTTTCTGTCATCATGTTTCCATTGGGGCTTTAAAAAGCAGAGCTTTGCAAAAACAATAGTTTAAGTCGATTTTCTAAAGGCAGAAAGAAAAGGATTCACCAAGCAAAACAATGTAATATTTGTTAAGTATGGAAGGAAACAGAAACCAGGAAGAGAGAACATTTTTTTTTCCTGCGTAACACTTGCGGCCCTCTGTAAAATACTCAACTCCGTTCTATGCATCAGCGTTGTCAGGGGTAAAGAATGTTGTCACATGTCACTTTGAAGAGTGTCACTTTGATTGGCTATTTTGGGAATTATTGGTGCAAACCCCCCTGAGACAATCCTGGATCCGGCCCTGCCTATTTGGTACCAAAATCTTCACCATCCTCTTAGGTATTGATCAACACTAACATGGTCTTTCAATGACTTACGGTTCCCGAGATATGGCTCATTTAATCTCCCGAAATCGGAACTATTTTTTGGCCAATATCTCAGGAACGCTAAGAGTGACGCGAAAAATTTAATCACTTCTTCCATTTAGTTTTTGATGCTCTATCGAATAGAGAGCTCAAAATTGAAAAAAACAAAAATTCACAAATAACGGACATACACACACACACACACATAGAAAATTGAATAACGAACTTTTTTACTATTGTGCTGCCAAAATGTCTTGAGCCGTGGCAAAAATGCGAACTAAGCACACACCCTCACACACCCACGCGTTGAGCCAATAAGGGTTCAGCTGTTGCTAAGCAAGCGAAAGGGAGTGGAATTCCTTCAGCCGATAGCAGCGCTTGCAACGGAAGACTAGGGATCAAGTCAATGTGGTATATCTTTAGTTTACGAATTTAGTAGTTCGTTGATTAGTGAATATCAGTCGAGATAGGACTTACGAATCAAGTTTTCCAGACTGAAATATTTCATTTCAGGGTTTGCTTAGGGGGAAGCTGTAAGATCCTTCACGAATATAAAATAAATAAAGTTTTACTTAATATGTTATTATATTGTTGATTTATATATATTATATGGGAGCAGTTGCTCTTGGCCCCGAAAGTATGCCCCTGACTAGGTGAATGAAGCTTCAAGTTTTTCGTAAATCGTTCAATAGCATAGTACTGGTAAGAGGCAAGCGTACGTATTCTTACTGTTGCAAGATATTGTTATTAAGGCAAATGTCAATTACTGTAATAAAAATACACAATAAGCCTATCACCAATTATCTTATTTATTAAACTTTTGCATAATTATTCTACATTTGACTAATTACATATCACATCCATATATTATTCCGTTACTTCCCCTTAATGCGATTCTAAGTCAAGGTATGTAAAATAACAGGTAGCCTCAGTTCGCGTTTAGCATTCTGATTGGCTTCCTGTCCGTGACGTCATGTCAAGGGATTTTTCCCATCTTGAAACAGAATTCCAACTAGCGTAATACCGTATGCAGTATTACAGCTGTTCTCTTGGACGATACTCACAATACCCAAGGATGTTATAAAATAGAGGATCTGCCCAAATGTATCTTCATCCTATTAACTGAATGGAGCAAATAAAAAAAAAAAAAAAAACCTAGCATTAGCATGTCTGATTGGCTACTCTTGTTTCTGCAATATATGTTAGCTCAAAACATTGCGATCTTCACATATAGACATGTAGTGTGTCGTTTATTTTTGTTTAAGCCGCTGCTTCAGATTTATATTATACAATGGTCACATGCTGCACGTATGGGTGTACAAATAGGAGTGAGAAGAAATTACCCGGAATAACCTTTTACAGGTAAGAAAATCACCAATCATTTTATGGTGTGGACAGACCCTCTATTTTATAACATGCTTGGCAATACCTCCACGTGATGTCACCGACCGCAAAGTATCCTGGGAAAAATGAGAGCACTGAATCGAGCAAGGATTTTATAAAATAGAGGATCTGCCCTTACAACAAAATCTTGAAGCCATACGTCACAGTTTTGTCACCCCTACTCTGTCCACTCCATCCAATAGGATCGCAATGTTTTGAGCCAACAATCATGGCGGAAACGAAAGTAAGCAATCAGACGTGCTGATGCTCGGTTGTTTTTTGGCTTCATTCATTTAATAGGATGAAGATACATATGGGCAGATCCTCTATTTTATAAGATTCTTGGAATCGAGATTCCCCTGCCAATCCTCTATACTCCTGCAAATAACAAGTTATGAAAAAGATTTGTAAAACATATTTCGTGTGAAATATTGGTTAATTTGCATTCAAGAAGTAAGAAGTTAGAGGTAGTATGATATATAACATTGTAAGAAAAGTTTAGAAGTCAGATGATCAACTTCTTTCAACCATGGCCGCTCTTCATTAAAAGTTGTGAATGTCAAAGTTTGTGTCCACAGGATTTGTCGATATTACTAGATGTGGAAAAGAAATGAACTTTTTTTTTATATATCTAATAATATTCATAGGCTTGATCAGGGGTGCGCCCGCGGGGGAAGGGGAAGTCCATTGGGTCCGGACCTCCAAAACTTCCTAACTCAACATACGTTTTCTAATGTTTTCAATAAAACTATACTTGTTTAGCAGGGAAATGATTGATGTAGCATGAAAATTTGATCTTATACTTCATCTGCACTCTTTCTCTTATAAAAACAATCTAGTTCTATCATTTTTTTGCTGAGAATATAAATGGAGTATTTTACAATTACTTATCGTCTTTTCAGGTGCAGAATAATACCCGTTCAATATTTCATAGATGTATACCCGCCCTCCCGATAGCGTTAGACTTCTCCCAACAAAAATTTCTGGGTGTGCACCTGGGCTTGATACTCAATGAACATTCAAAATTTTCTTGTCTAAGTATGAGTGCATTCAAGAACTAAAAGTCTCACAGAATCTCCGTCAATCGATCTTTCTTACACTTCGTCATCAATTTTAGAACTTAATGAAAGAAGGACTTATCCCACCCCTCCACAGAAATTGTTTTACGTGGATTATATGAAAGCTAATGCCGTCTATAATCTCTGGTTTATATTTCTATGTTGCGAGGTATGCGAAACCATGTTTGATTTGTTATATTATAAAAGTTGTAGAATAATGCATTGTTACATTCCTTGAAACTCCTTAACTGCTTTTTTCTCACAAACTTGTAGGGTACGCTCTTCTTGCACCAAGTTCTATAGTTCTTTCCAACAAGCAGCCTCACAAAAACGCTTCAATGTCCCTTAAAATTACCTAAATAAACTTATAGTAAGGATTCATTAGGATCCTAGAATGTATAGTTCCATTTGATAGAGGTATATACGAGAAGGGAAGAATGAACTAACCTGTATTTTGTTTTTAAAGTGTACCAATTACTTAATACTCCTTGGAACACCAGTGATCTAGTCAAGGACTCAGCATATGAGGGGGAAACAATTTTATATAAGTTTTACTTAAAAGGGGCTATAGAGAGGTCTTCATTGAGCTGATGGATATAACCACTCATTGTTTGATTTTTTTTCTTTTAACCTAGCAAAGCTCTCATCTCATTCACACCATCAATGTCTCAGCGAAGTTTTTACTCTATCTAAAACATATTCTGTTGCCTCTTCGTTTTTTTTTTTTTTTTTTTGTTCAATCTGTCTCCTTTCATCTAATTATAAATCACAACTCTTTAGATTTCTGACAACTAACTGGAATATGATTAACGCGTTGCATAGTTTGCCTTTAACCTCTTAAAGGTTAACTCACATAGTGTCGTTCCCATGACATGGTCCACAAAGTTTCTCTTCAGGCTTTGACATTGAAAATTCATTGGGTTGTCTTTTTTAATTCACACATGATGTGCCCAGCCTGTGCTGTTCCCATGCTGTGCCCTGTCCGTGCCGTGGTCCACAAAGTTTCTTTTCAGACTTTCACATTGAAAATTCATTGGGTTCTCTGTTTCACACATGACGTGCCGTGCCTCGACAGGTTGCTTAGGAGAAACCACACCAGCCCGTTCGTGGCTAGTCGGTCGCGTTCCTTCGAGATTCTTCGGAGCACACGAAGTGACACGAACAACGTCATTCTCTTAGGAAATGGTACAGAAAGCAGCAACAGTATGGCGCGGCACGGTATGGTATGTGTGAATGGTTGCCTCCGTGGCGCGGACGGAGTATGTTACGGAAACGGTATGGCACGATACCTTATGTGTGAATCAACCTTAATGCGCAAAAGAAAATTAGCAATATTTAAAGTATTAGTAAACTTTCGGTTTAATTCTTCATGGTATAAAACAGAGCTATTATTATTTATTATTATTATTATTATTATTATTATTATTATTATTATTATTATTATTATTATTATTATTATTATTATTATTATTATTATTATTATTACTATTTCCCTAGTACCAGAGACAACTTGCAAATCGCTTGCTGTAAGCTTGAATTACAAGTCGGTCAAGCTTGCATCCAGCTTGATTGGAAAACGTGCAAGCATGCCGCAAGCTGGATTCCAGTAACGAAATTACATGGTGGCCACCTTGCATTCAGTGTTCCATTCAAGCTTGGCGCAAGCTTTTTACAAGTCAAGTAAAGTCAATAGCCAATGAACGGCAGTGATGCTATGACACTCAGCGAAGGGTCTAAAGCATCATTTGCAAGTACAACAAAAGGCAGATTGTATGAAAGCATGCGTTTCAAGTGCAAGCGTAGAAAGCCAAAAGCCAACCACGCGCCAACTGGCTGTAACTTTCTTGCTACAAGGGATTGTTTATGTGTAGCCACAGCTCATACTTTAATTCAAATGATAGACTGTCCAATGGCCACAAAATATCACGTAGGTAGCCAAATAAAGGGCAATATTTCTAGTATAGCCGAAAATACTATGTATTTATATGGCAACACGCGCATTAAAGAGAAACCAGAATAATAAAACTACGTACCTCATTACATTCTGTAAGTGCCTTGAATTTGTTATGCTAGGATATTCTAGTACAGTGGTTCTCAACCTTTTTTAACTGGCGACGCACTTTACTGAACATCCAGGACATCATTTGTTTGACATTATTATTATTATTATTATTATTATTATTATTATTATTATTATTATTATTATTATTATTATTATTATAAATACTACTACTACTACTACTACTACTACTACTACTACTACTACTAATAATAATAATAATAATAATAATAATAATAATAATAATAATAACTATTATAATAGTGAAACCAATTAGTTTTTATAATGACTCTATATAGCACTGAGCATTATTGCTACCGCTGGAGGTGTTGACTGGTACAGTCTATCGATTTTAACTAATTATTATTACATTCTTCATGATTTTTAAATTCTAAAATTTGGGAAAACACCAGTGTGTCGCGACACGCCAGTTGAGGACAACTTTTCTAGTACACTATGAAAGGTTGTGTGACACATTACAATATAGTAACTGTATCATTTTATGTATTTCGTTGACTAATTGGGGTTTGTTGCCTGTTTTCAGCACCGAGGCTGTCTCACAAAGGACCTACTGTTTAAATACTGCGATTCAGATCGCTAGTCATCTTTGTATCGAAGGTATCATCATCTCCATTGCAAATCAAATCCATGACTACGTGCCTAGGAAGCACATGCATTAGCAAGATGACACGTGTACATAAAAATAGAAAAATTTTAGGTCAAAATCTCAAATTATTATATTGTCATTTTATCCCCTGATATATATATAGGTAGAAAATTGTAACGAAAATATTAAGTTGGATCTTAAAAATGAGTCTTCCTGAAAAAATGAAATTATTTCTTCATAGTTATAAAATTGAGTAAAGTACTTTGCAACACTGTATTCACACTAAAACCGACATTAGAGAACCATTTTTGGTTACCCTCTATTCATCACTGTTGTCCAGAGAGAGAGGGAGAGAGGAAGACTTTGACGAAGGGAAACGAAAAATTTCGAGTAAACTTCTCTTCATCTACGCTTTCTCCATTTTTGGGTCTGTCTTTTGGTCTTCAATCTGTCTCCATTTCTTCCTCGTTCCTATTCTTTCTTTCTTTTTTTCCTCTCTCTCTCTCTCTTTTTACTTTACGCAAAGAGTGATTTGGAAGGAAAAAGTTTCAGGAGTAGAAATTAAGTAAGGAAAAATGCATTAGAAGAATAGTATTTGAAATGAAAAAATAGAAAATTAAAGATTTTTCTTTAAAAAATCGTGTTTTTTTAAATGGTATACTTGATTATACAAGTAACTGGGACTCACTTCATGAAACTTACAAAATTACGAGTGATTGCCACAAGTCGCAAAATACTTATAATACAAAAGAGAGCGAAAAATATTCATTTCTAAGGACAACTTCTTTAAATATTTCCTCAATCTGTCTGGAACACAAAAAATTGTGTATCCGTCCGTCTGGGAGATAAAAAAAATGTGTATCCCTCCGTTTAGGAGCTAAACAAATGTGTATCCGTCCGTCTGGTAGATAAAAAAAATGTGTATCCGTCCGTCTGGAAGACAGAAAATGTGTATCCGTTCGTTTGGGAGACAATATATATATATATATATATATATATATATATATATATATATATATATATATATATATATATATATATATATATATATCTGTCTATCCGGGAGACAAAAAATGTGTATCCGTCCGTCTGGGAGATAAAAAGATGTGTATTCGTCCATCTGGGAGAGTAAAATCTGTATTCATCGGTCTGGGGAACCAAAAATTATGTATCCGCCCGTCTGGGAGATAAAAAAAAAAATATATGTATCCGTCCGTCTCGGAGACAAAAAAATGTGTATCGGTCCGTCTGGGAGACAAAAATGTATATATATGCCCGTTTGGGAGACATAAACTGTGTATATGTCCGTTTGGGAGAAAAATGTGTATTCGACCGTCTGGGAGATAAAAAATGTATATCCGCCTGTCTAGGAATCAAAAAGTATATATCGGTCCGTCTGGGAAATAAAAAAAAGTCCGTCTGGGAGATAAAAAACTTGTATCCGTCTGTCTAGGAAACAAAAGCTATTTACTTTTAACTTTACTTTCTTAGAGCTTTGAAGACATAACTTGGGTGTACGTATTGTTGCTAAAACTCAGTCTCACTATTCCTCGGGGTAGAAATAGAGTGAAACAAAAGGACTTGAATAACTTTTTCAGATTTCATATACGTATGGATATCGTAATTTATTCAAGTTTAAGTGCAAGTGAAAGTTTAAATATCAATACGTTTTCAGCCATTTTCACGTGTATACCCCATCAGAAAGTCGTGGTCGGAAAGAGGAATTGCCGCCGGAGGCAGCCGGCACCCGTCTGCGGCGGCACGACTATCTACTTGTTCAAAGTTGCCGACCTTTTGCCGAGGTGGTAAGCGGTCGAAAACCGTAAAATAAAATGCCCTTTGCCGACTCTTTGCCGACTGTTTCCGACCGTCAGAGTCGGCAAAACAGTCGGAAAGGCCTCTTTCCGACCTTCTGCCGACTCCTTGTGCCGGTCTCTTTTCGACGGCGCATTTAATGCTCATTTCCGGTTGTTTGCCGACTGTTCGGCAAGGCAACTATTCTTCGCGGTCGAAAATCGCGCGGAAAGACGCTGGTGCCCGACGCTGGCAATCCGACCGCGGCATCTGGTCGGCATGGACAAATTGTTCGACTGTAGGCGGCAGGATCCTGATGTCTTGAATAGTAAAAATGAGTTATAAACATTAAAATTTTTATGAGTCATTCTATTTCATCTTCCCCTAATTCGAATAGCATGATTGATTGCAGGTGATTTAAAAAATATAAAACAGAATTTTTAGGATATATTTGAAGTATGATGAAAGGAAAACAAGGGCGGGAAAGAAAATGTAATTAATGGAATTAATTAAGTTGAATGCCAGCTATATCAAGGACTGAAGAATGTAATGCAAGAAGCTTTTACAATTTCGGGTGAACGGTGTTCCAGTTGTACTATAATACTGAATGAGGACGGTATATTTTGAACAATACCTTCTACCGACATAACGCGAATGGAATGGAAAACCTTGATCATATTATTTTATACTGTGAGATTTTCAATTTGAAGATCTCATCAAGACTGAAATTAACGTGATAATGACTATCAGAATTATCTAATAAATTAAGTTTGATAACTAAAAGATTCTGCGCGGGTATGAAATAGTCCATTTAATTGTTCATGCGGACCGCGGTGGCTCAATGGTAGAGCGTTCAGCTCTCGTGCTTGGGGTCTCGGGTTCAAATCCTGCTCCCGCCAAGTGAACTTTGTGGTGGACAAACACCGTGTGCGTGGGTTTCTCGGGGTTCTCCTACTTTCTACATTCCACCATTTCTTTCATCTCTCATCATCACCATCTCTTTTAACCTAACCAGCATATCCGTGGGACGTAAAACTCAAAAAATTCATTTCATTTCATTTCATTTTTGTTCATAATTTATTAGAATATACGGTTTCTGTTCATCTAACGATAGGATTTCGGTACCTTAAACTCGCTTACCGTTTCCTAGTTGGACTTATTATATTTTCTTAACTTTATTTCATTGACTTATTATATTTTCTTAATTTGACTTAATGTATTTTCTTAATTTGACTTAATATATTTTCTTAATTTGACTTATTATATTTTCTTAATTTGACTTGTTAAACTTGTTTTCTTCGACTTTGTTTTGCTTGACCAGGTAACTTATCACTCTAGTGATAACGAAATCACACGAGTTAAAAAAAAGTTTGCCAATAGCTATTTGTAAGCTTGGTGCAAGCTAGAGGCAAGCTTAAGTTGTATCTCAAAATTAATAACTCTTACGAAATTATAAGGATCAATTCAAGTTACTTCTTATATTTACATACACTGCAAAAACTACAGAAACTACTTTTATACACAGTAGGACACTGGACATATTATCGACACTCTTTGAACACCTCTAGACGGCACATATTTAACCCTTGTAGATACTTTGTTGTCCAAGTATGTCCCAGATGTAAGTACAAAATGTGCAAAATGCATATTATCACTATGTTTTCGAACTGTTTGCCGAGAAGAAGTGTTTTAAATATGTCACATTAGATACTGTTTTCGGAGAATGAGCGCTTTAGGACACGTGAAGCACACTTTATATATTTTCCCCTCAACGTCTATACTAAAAGTGTTTAAAATGCTGTTTTATTATTATTATTATTATTTTACAGTATACTATTTGATTAGGTTAATTATTTTTCTTTTTTCGAATTCTTTAAACACTTTGAATTTGGGCGTCGTATTCTTTGTTGAGGTAACAAATTTTGGGGGTTCTTAAAACATTTTTTTTTTTTTTTTTTTTTTTTTTTTACGAACCAGCCCGAGAGATCAATTTACGATCCGAAATCGAATTTCAGACCCGTTATCGCTCTAGATATGATTTGTGTACTAGTGACCCATCACGATCCTTTGCTGTTGTCGTAAACATATGTAGACATGGCAGCCACTCACACGTTAATAGTAAACTATCATCTATCCACGCAATGACAATGATGTATATATATACTCGCGAAGCCATGTTTTTTTCCCTCCTTGACGATGGCAAATGCATCTGTTTCGCTCCCCTGGCCATGACAAGACGATAGATTTCAGTTTCTCTGCTCCTCTGACCTATCTCTTTGTCTCTCTCGCGCGCTTTATTTTGTACTTTGTTAGTCCCACACACCCCACACCACCAACTCCTACAGAAACCACTTTCCTACAGCGCTCTCAATTTTTTTTTCAGGGAAGTTGATCGGGATCAATAATTCTCATGAGAGTTAGAAGGAGGGGCTGTAGGGGGAGGAGGGGGGACCAAGACACTATGATCATCATTATCATCATCAGTGACCTGACAGCCCTGGCAGAAAAGGCACCAAACAAGCCTGAGTCATCATGGAAATTCGTTTCTCCTTCTTATTATTCCTAGCTAAGAGAAATACAGAAGACAGGTTAGTGGACAGTGTTGCCATAATTGGAGTCTATTTTATTTTGTCTTTTCCTAAAGTGCATTACAGTCTTCATTCTGTCGTAAACTCTGATCCTCTCTTTTGAACATTTTAGTGGATAACTTAAAAACAACAAAGAATATTTTTTAAAAAAATGTAGACAGTGTGCCAAGTAACATCTACAAAAGCCTATCAAATAACTAGTTATTTCCAAACATATTCTTATATACCGGAAATTTCGGTGAACACTTTATGACGTTATCATTATTATTGGGTGCTAAAGTTTCTCCACTATACGGAAGGTCCCGGGAGCAATGTTAGTTCATGCAATACGATTTTCCAGTAACTATCTAGCTTAGCCTCTAAAATGTTTGAGCGGGGGGGGGGAGGATGGTGGCTCAGTGGTAGAGCGATCTCCCACTTTCTCATTCCACCAATTCTTCCATCATCATTCACTTACCTGAGTCATCTGTCTCCCTTGGAACAATCGTGTGGGACATTTCTGAACTGAAAAATTGCATTTCATTGTTTCCTTGATCATATTACGTACTGCCATCTTACGTATATAGTGTCATAACGAAGATATTGATGAAGCCTTTTTTTCTTATCATTTTTATTTTAACACGTGGCGTGGTTATGGTACACAATAAAGTTTTAGATTTACAAAGCATTTCTTTTTTGATTTTCCCAGAAACCAAGAATAAGCACTTATTCACACTAAAGCGCCCTACTCATATTATATTCTATAGTTTAAGTAGGGGCCGCGGTGGCTCAGTGGTAGAGCGTTCACCTCTGGTGCTTGGGGTCCCGGGTTCAAACCCTGCTCCCGCCAAGTGAACTTTGTGGTGGACAAACACCGTGTGCGTGGGTATTCTCGGAGTTCTCCCGTTTCCTCCCACTTTCTTCATTCCACCATTTCATTCATCTCTCATCATTACCGTCTCCTTTAGCCTAACCGGCATAAGCGTGGGACGTAAAACTGAAAAATCTCATTTCATTTTTTCTATAGTTTAATTAGTTTTATGGATTGGAATATACCTACATTGATTAAACGATGGAAATTTGTTAGTGCAAGCTTTACATAATGAGGAAGCTCATTATGTACTATAAGTTAAGCTGTCTTTAACACACACACAGCGAATTTACAGGCCAGATTAGGGTGTTCCAGGAGGAAGGGGCAATATTTTGGGAAATGGTAGTGTGAATGCTCTAAGCACAAAAAAAAAAAAAAAATCATATGAACATAGGTCCTAATCACAACAGTTTGAAAACTACAGGTTGTGAACCTTTTTTATTTTTTACTTTCTACTGATTATTGCTCACCCTGTAGTTATTCTACACGGGTGGTACAGAGCGGATTTGAAAGGTAATGAAATGACCTTTCCAATGATATGCAAGATATAGCAGTAGTATCTTTGGAAGAGAAGTTATTGAGGGATATTTTGGAATCAGTGTTGCCATCCAATTTCTTTAAATAACAACTTTTTCAAAATTTCCCTCAATAGCTTCCTTTCCAAAGACAACACTGCCGCATGCAGGATACCGTTGGAAAGATCATTCCATCACCTTTCAAATCCGCTATGTCTTACTTCTGTAAAATAGTTACAGAGTGAACAATACGCAACAAAGGCGAAAATGATTCACAACCTGTAGCTTTCAAACCGTTGAGATTAGGATCTATGTTCATATGAACTTTTTTTTGCTTAGAATCACTCATATTACCATTTCTCAAAATATTGCCCCTTCCTCCTGGGACACCCTGTATAATAATTTTAAACGTTTTAAATAAATTTTCAATATGGAATTATGTATATCAATCTTTTTTCTGTGTATGTTTGTTTTTATTGACGAATGGTGTTATTAAAAAAAATTGCTTAAGTGCCGGGGATTATACCCTAGTTCCAGAAATATGAAAAATCAGGCCCGTATCCAAGGGAGTCTAGGGGGTGGGGGCCTGCCTCTCTAAATTTTTACCGCCCCCTCCTAAAATTTTCCGCCGGTAGGCTTGCAAATGAACTATAATATAGTTGGATTGGGCCCAACTGGGCCCTCGGCTGGCTGGCTACCGAATGGAGGCATACTGACATCAAACATTACGGTGTAATGAAGAAATTAGTTCTCCGAATTGAAAGATGGAAGTTCCATGTGACGGATGTGACACTTTGATATTGAATTTTATAACAACGTACGTACGTTGATGATAAGAAAAAGTTATTAGGTTTTGTGGTGCGGCACGGATTATTGAAATCGAGCAGTGAAGTGTGGCAAACATAGGAAAACATTGAAAATAAGCAAATGTAGGAACAGTTGTACCGGTACATATTCAAATGTGAACATCGTGTTGATGTGAAATTTCATTGCCAATAATCTGCAGTGAAGGGTATTTTTTCTCCAGAATACAAAGTTGTTGTTAGAAAGGTCTTATTATTTAGTGTATTAGTGCTAAAAAAAAAAAAAAATAATAATAAGGAAGATCTACACTTACTGAAGTCCTTTATGGGAAACGAGACAGTAGTCCATAGATTCCCCTAGGCAGTTGCGGAAGTGTACAAGTTGTGAAGGTAAGTAATTGCAATGAACATGTTAAGAAAGCAACTAACCTAACTTGACCTAGTGTGTTTACCGACATCCTCATTTAAAGAGCATACCCACCGTCGGTGACGCGCCTGCTTTCTTCGGATTCACTCCTCCGGTACTGCTCGTGTCTTCATGCTACATTCCTGCCCCTGTTTCGGTCAGATAGCATTCGTGTTTTTTTATTGGTCTCCTAGCATAGGTTGGTTTCTGGTTTTTATACAGTATTTACGCGCGAAACGGTATTAAGTCCTCTTAAAGTGAATGTGCACCGAGGAATTGTTGAGAAACACCTTCTAAGATAGTGACAGTGGATTTCCTGACAAATGACAACACTTTGAACTTTTTAAAACTGGATCTACTCTGCGGCACAAAGACAAAAGAATAAAAATAAATAAATAAAAAAATAAAATAAAAAATAAGTATTACATAAATAAAAGTCCACAATTGACCAGATATTATATAATCTTTGAACTTTCCCAGTAATTCCCTAATAACATAGCCAAATATTACAAATTCAGACATTTTGTTGCGAATTATGAAAATGTGTGCGTTTTCGAGTCTTACTTCTAAGTAAAGGCGCAGTGTTTTCAGTGACTTGAGGGAATTGAAATGAGTGAAATGAAATTTATAGTGTTACGTCCCACGTTTTGTCCTTTAGGCTAAAGGAGATGGATGGTTTAATGAATGATAATGAAGTAATTGATGAAATGAGTTCGTGGAAGGAAATGGGAGAACCTCGAGACTCATGGACAAGCTGTCGACCTTCACAAATCCACATGGCGTGGCTTCGAACCAAGGACCTCTAGCACCAGAGGTGAGCGCTCTACCAGCGAGCCATTGTTGCTTTCTTATGAGACACCTATAAAGCTATTTGAAATAAGAGGCCTAATCACGGCGAAATTAAAATACCGCTAATTTTACAGCATTTACGTGATATCTTCAAATAGATAAAAGATAATTGAAATGTGGATCAAGAGTGCCCTAGACAATGTTATTTTGCATGGGCTACCGTTATCACGAGACACCAAGTAGTTTTCCGTTTGCGGCCATTTATAAACGCGAAAATAAATGCCAATTTTCAAAATGGCTGGAAATCGAAAGCAGATAAGTAAGTCGCGATAATAGTATCTAATCTAAAATAATATTGTCTAGCGAGCTCTTGTTCCACTTTTCCATTATCTTTTGTCTATTAAAAGATATCACATAACTAGTTACTGTAAAATTAGCGGTATTTTAATTTCGCCGTGACGGTGTCTCTTAGGAGAAAACTGTGGTTAAGAAAGTGAAAAATAATCTTTTGGGAACCAAAAAGATTATATCCAACATCTACCTTAACATACGCATCTGATAACTCTTCATAAGCTAGACTTAAATGGGGGAAAAAAGAGAGAAACATTTATTTTCTAAAAAAGACCACTATTTGGAAACCTTTACTTGACAAAATATTGGATTATCAAAACAGCGAGGTCAAAATGTTACGCCTGGTTAAGCATTCCGCTGGAATAAAGAACGAAGAGGGTTTTGATCTCAGTAGTAGCTGAGTGAATGCAGAAATCTCTTCTCTCCCTCTGCTTGCACTTCGTTTCAATTCAGCTGATTTGGCAAGTGACCAGGACGAAGAACTAACCCCCTCCAAAAACCAAGTACACAAGACGAACCTTTGAAAAGGAAGTATTCGCGATGGGTAAACTGCCAGAATGGAGGATGGAAAAGCAGGGGAAGAGGAAACAGAAAACTAAGCAAAGAATAAGGCACAAACAAGATAGGGAGAGAAATGGAAGGTAGCTTCTGATAATACTTTGCTCCCCTACGTTCTTATCTTTTACTTTGAGACCAATCATTGTATGGATGAAGTAGCTATTAAAATCTCATTTTCACATTGCTTCGAGGTAATTTCCACTTAGTATCTTCTTTTATATATCTATTCCTTTTCCCCTACTTTTATTGGGATTTCTTTTTCTTTTTTCAAGTACCAAAGGGAGAGATCAACCCTCCATTTTGTGATTTCTTAAAAGGACGAAATAAGGGATTCTTTCTCCCTTGATGTCTTTGTTTAAGGGAATGCATTGTTTTAATCCAATCAGCCACTGAAATCGTGCTTCGTATTCGGTTTGTCTATGAATACGAGGGATGTTGGGAAAGTCATCTAATTACATCTATTTTCTTTTTTAGGTGAATGAAAGCAACCTGGCCTTAAAGGACAAGCATATTTAAGAAGATGGTCAAGATTTCAAGGGGAAATCTCAAGTGATCGGGTTACCAGAGTCGCCGTAAGTGCACAAATTGAGCAAAACCCAGAAAATATTAATTTAGAACAGAGATATGTGATTCCTTTTATTTTTATTTTTTTTTTCGTAAGGACGTGAGTGTTAATGAAATGCATGGTGAAGTGTATGGTGATGATGCACTGTCGCATCGATAGGTTTCACGATGGATAAGCTCATTTAAATGTGGTAAAACAAACGTCGAAGATGAGCCTAGGAGTGGTCGACCAAAAACAGCAACTTCACCTGAAGTCGTGGAAATTGTACAACAATTGGTAATGACCGATCGACGAAAAAAGATTAGAGAAATAGTGGAGGAAGTAAGGATTCATAGTGATTGGGATATTATACACCAACACCTTCGACTCACAAAGGTCTAGTCCAGATGGGTTCCTCATAATTTGAATGTTTTTCAGAAGCAAACTCGGGTGCAAATGTGTAAGGAAAATTTGGATTTTATGGAAGGAAATAAGTACTTTACCAGCATGTAGTGACAGGGGATAAAACGTAGGTTTACTGATATGACTCAGAATTTAAACAACAGTCCATGTAGTGGAAGTATGAGGGGTCACCGACTAAAAAAAAAAAAAAAAAAAAAAAAGCAAAGAAATTGGCTGGCAAGGTTATGGTAACTGTTTTCTGGGACAGGGAAGGAATTCTTTTGCTTGAAGCTATACCAAAGGGACTACTTACAAAAAACATTTGAAGACTTACGACGAGCAGTTCAAAATAAACGATGCGGAGCTGCAAATCGTCGAATTTTGCTTTTTCATGACAATGCGTCTGCCTCCATCTTGCGCAGGCAGCTATTACAGAACAGGGAATGACTCAACTTTTTCACCAGTCTTACAGTCCTGACCTAGCCCCAAGTGATTATTATCTGTTTCGTCATTTGAGGAAAAAAAAATACCTCAGGGATCAGCGATTTTCAAGCGCCAAGCAGGTAATGGATGCTGTGATTCAGTTCTTTGACTCCAACGAGAAATCTTTTTATGTTGAAGGCTTTGAGTCACCTGAAACAGAAAGGAGACAATGTGTAGAACTGGAAGGTGATTACAATGAAAAATAATAGTTTTTTTTTCTCCCTCAGCTCATTGGTTTCCTTGTTAGCCCGCCGCAGACATGACTTTCCCAACACTTCTCGTATATACTAAACCATTTGTTGCCCATGATACTGAAATGTTTAAAAAGAAATCGATTAACATTGAACAAGGTATGCTTATAGGTAGAATTACACATTAAAAACCAGTAACAATGTCACCTATATACTACGTAAAGGAGTTTAGTTGTATGGCCAAATATTTTCTCAGTTACTATCGAAACCGGAAGTAGTAGTAGATTTTTACCACTTCCGGTTTTAGTCTCCAGGAGATTTCTTCCCCAGTAAAGAAAAAATTTGATTCCCTCCTGGTTTAATACACAATCTCCTAATTTTCCTTGACGTGTCATCCTCCTAAAAATCGTTACTAAAATCACAATGTAGTTTTGAAGTTTAAATCTCTCTTTCCTTGCTAAATAATACTTTGATTAAATCTAGAGATGCGCTCGAGTCGAGACATGTCTCGAATCTCGACTCGACTCGACTCGAATTCGAGTCGAGATTCGAGTCGAGACACACTTTGTAAAATTCGAGACGAGTCGAGACAAACGTATTTCTCGACTCGAATTTTCGAGTCGAGACACGAGTCGAGTCGAGACGGCTCTTAAAAATCTCGACTCGACTCGAATGTCTCGAAAATCTTTCTATAATTTTTAATATTATTTTGAAGAAAGTATTCACTCAGAAACAGCCTTCAAACCAATTCCAGCTTTTATTCCTTCAGAAAGGTACGGAACGCATAAAATTAATAGTTAATCTTTAAAGATCAAGATTTAATTTTCAGCTCAATTCAGTTAATTAGAACTAATAGTTAATGTCGTTGTAATTTGGTTGTACTGCAAATATAATGATAATAATAATAATAATTGATTATCTAGTTTGTATAAAACTATTATCCGTAGTCTAAATCTAGTTTGTATAAAACTATTGCGATAAAGTGAACTTCATAAATTCTCTGAATGAGCAGTTGGTAGTCTATAGTAATTTAGCATAGTTATAATTATTGTGTTTTCGTTCCCATGAACGCAATAGGGTTACGTAACTTCTGGATTATTCGCTTGCCCAACTATTCTGAGGCTTTAATATGTTGCAGCATATCACGAGCTACGGATAATATATAATGTAACATTTGTTGTACATCACATATTATGATACGAGACTATTTTACATAGTATATCTTATCTAATATAAATAAAATAAAGAGTTGATTTGTGTGTTTGTCTGTCTGTCTGTGTGCGACCTGGGGACCAGACGAGTGGACCGAGAGTTCCCAAAATTTGATCACGGGTACCTTAGTCCAGGCCCCAGATCAAGACGAAGCGTTTTTTTTAAATTTCGAACCAGGGGGGTCTCGGGGGGGACGTTTACTGGGACCGACCTGGGGACCAGACAAGTTGACCGAGAGTTACCAAATTTTGGTCACGGATACCTTGGTCCAGGTCCCAGTCTAAGGCGAAGCGTTTTTGTCAAAATTGGAACCAGGGGGTCTCAGGGGGGCGTTTAGCGAGACATGTAGTAAAAGTATCCAAATTCATCGACATTAGTGTCAAATCCATAGTTTTCACGGTCGCTGAGATCAATGGTGACACTTCCATCAGCGATGACTTGCAACGGGTGTCAGCGGGTGAGGAATACCGAGACATGTATAAATAGCCCATATTGATTGATACTAGTGTCAAATCCATAGTTTTCGCGGTCACTGAAATGAATGGTGATACTTCCACAGGTGTTGACTTCCAAATACAGCCCCCATGCGAAGAATGGGTATATTAAGCTAGTAATACAATAAATGGACTGCTTGGATGCCAAGAACTAGTACAGATAAGTACCATTCACTTCTATGAATAGGTATTTTTTAAAAGGATTTTTGTAAACACTATTGAACTTCAACTTTCACTCCTGGAAAATTTCAATTTTGGAGTTAGGCCACTTGGCATCAAAGCAGTTCACTGTAAGATAAATACATTCCGCACATTAGTAACATAGTTGTCCAGGGGCCTACGATTTCCATCCTCTCAAATGAAAGCTGAACGATTGCTTGATACATGCTGACTATATAGGAGAAATAGTGTATTAAGTTTTCGAGCTTTGGTGCGTATCCGCATTTACACTCTGATATAACTTTAAGTTCACACTGAAATCGAGCTAATTGTTTAATGCATTTCGAAAACTTTTGTTTTTATGCAGCTCATTAAGGAAAATCTATTTCATAATCGTAACATTTATGTACTAAGAAACTATGAACGTAAAGTGGACTCGACCTAGCCCCGTGGCCGCTGTGACTCAGTGGCACAGCTCTCACCCTTGGTGTGTGAGGACTCTGATTCTGTCTGTGTGTGTGTGTGAGGCAATAATCCACAAATATTGCCTCAAGTGAGTTTAAAGATTTCTAAACACTAGTGCGAAACCGGGCTCTGCCGTTGCGATCGATTTACAGGTCTTGAGACGAAAGTAAGAAGGGACTTACACACACAGTAAGTAAAAACAATTAATATGCCTGTAACTTTCCCCCAAATGGGTGTATCTTAAAACTAACCTCACCATTATTTTTCTAATTAAATTCTAGCCCGAAATTATGTATCATATTTCCCTATTCCCATTTTGAAAACTTGACCTTAATTCAAAATGGCGGATTTCAAGATGGCTGCCATCAAGGTCATATCTACCATACGACTTCCCCCAGGACTTATATGTATCCACATGGTTTTTCTTCACTTTTCTTCATTAACGCTCCGTTTACAAAGGGTAGTAAGGGACTTCTGTAGTAATCTCTAATAACCACATCACAACTCTTAAAAGTTATTTAAAAAAAAAATAGAAAACATGCACCATGGCAAAAATTTGTCATCACAAGTAATGATGCATACATGCCTTCTATCAGCAAAAAAAGTTTCATTGAAATTGGAGCCGGACATTTGAGTGATGTCCCTTGTGGGATGTGATTGAACGTGACGTCAGAACACATCGCCCCCCTTCCCGGAATTAGGTAACCTGAGTGAGCACATGTGGTGCCAGCTCTCTCCAGCGACCTATCAAGGATCATTGCGTGTATGCCAAGACGTGTCGCCGTTTTTATCCATGTCAAAAGTCGACATACTGACAATTAGGTAGGTAGTCATGATGGTCTGGCTGATGTGTGCGTATATTTTAACTCGTACATTTTGTCTCGACTCGAATTTCGAGACGTCTCGACTCGAATTCGAGTCGAGTCGAGACAGAGACTGTCGAGTCGAGACACGAGTCGAGACAGAAACATATTTTCGAGTCGAGACACGAGTCGAGACAACATTTTCTCGAGACGAGTCGAGACAGGCTTAAATCTCGACTCGACTCGACTCGAATGCATCCCTAATTAAATCTTCTTGATGCTATGGGCTCCGATCATGGAGTAAGGGAGAGAACAGGGCCGGATTTACGGGGTGCAAAGGTGCACGTGCACCCCCTTTTCGTTATAAATATACACTATCTAAAATGAGAAGCTAGCAGTGAAAATAGTAACATATTCTGACACTTTCTGCTATCATGTTTCCGTTTAGGGCTTAAAGAAAGCAGTGGTTTGCAAAACCAATAGTTTTTTATTTTCTGAAGGTTGAAAAAAAAACACCAAGCAAAACAATAAACATTTGTCAAGTAGGGAAGAAAACAGAAGCCATGAGGAGAGAATATATATACATATATATATACATGTATATATATATATATATACAGTGGCGGATCCAAGGGAGGGGCTATAGGGGCTATAGTTCCCCCCTTGACGCTCAGGTATACACTGGATAAAATGGGCTTCAATCCTACTTTACACTGGATAAAACGGCAAAATATGGTTTAGCCCCCCCTTGATCATATCCTGGATCCGCCCCTGTATATATATATATATATATATATTTTGCATATCACTTGCGACCCTCTTTAAAATACTCCCCCCTCGTTTTACGTTTCAGTATTGTCAGGGCTAATGAATATTGTCGCATGTCACTTTGAAGAGTTTCAGTATGATCGGTTATTTTGGTAGATATTGATGCATCCCCCCCTCAGATAATTCTGGATCCGGCCCTGGGAGAGGCTTGATTTGATTTCAGTTTAGCGCTCCTTTCAGCAGCGTGGCTATATGAGACGTAGACCTACAGTTTAATGTGGAATCCGAACCACATAAGCTCTCGCTGGGAAACAAACCGGATCTCCTACGCCAAGGGCGCATATGCTGACCACTTAGCCACGAGGGAACTCTAGAGAAGAAAAAGTGTCTGTGCCTCAAGTTTCTTTGCCCCCCCCCCCTCCCAGGATCTCGATATATCTGCTTAGACACCTGACAACGGCACATACACATCTGAATTGGCTCTCCCAAATTTATACTGAAATCGGCGCCACTGGTTTTTGCAGAAGTAACTTCAATTGCGTACGAGTTTTAATATTTCAGTCTGCAGGTGACACCAAATCAACTTTATTTTTCTGTATTACATATCAAAAAAAAAAAAAAGAGCAAACCGATTTTCTCGTTTAAGAACGTGACAAATGACGAGCAGTCAGCGACTTGATGTTAACAACGATATTCATTCAAAGCTTTTATTTTAAGAAATTACCTTAAAAATAAAGAAATGTTTGACACGTCTTCTTCCGTTTGTTTCACTTTCTTCTTTTTCTACTTGTGACCCGAACAAATATTTGAGCTACCTTTTTTCTAGCACGGAGAAAGGCAAACAAATTTGAAACGAAGGAAGCAAAGAAGAAGAAGAAGCAATTGAAGAAGATGAAGAAGAAGGTTGGTTTTACGTCAACAGATACGTACGACACACACAAAGTATGGAGTTTGTTTTCTCAGAAACCTTAAACTATTTAGACAATTGATGGATTTCTGATTTGGTTCTTGGTTCAGTTTTAAATTACTCTTCTCTCTCACACACACAAACAACCTTTGATTAAAATGATAGTTCATTTAAACGTAATTTAAGAGCCAAGAAAATGTGCTCGCTCAGATTATGAAACTGTCAGCAGAACAAAATGGCTGCACATTTAATTTTCTTCTTCTTCTTAGTTACATCTTTCGGAAATGAAATAGAAATTTCAGTTTAACATTTCACGTTTATGCCTTTTTTTTTTTGGCTAAGGGAGAGGATGATTAAAGCAAACGAATGATGATGGAAAAAATGGTGGGATGCGAAGGTGGGAGAAAACGGGAGTACCCCGAGAAAACCCACGGACACGTTGTTGTCTATCACAAACTTACATGGCCGGAGATCGAAGCAAGGGCCCCACGCACCAGAGGTAAGCGCTCTACCATTGAGCCACCACTGTGTCATCTTCCTTAGTTGTGTAAAGCCATCCATACACGCAGACACATGCATGAAGACACCTTCCAACATGCATGAAAAATGATAAAACCACAAGCAAGTTCATCGTGTGTGGCCTCATTCATGCATGTTGAAAGTTTTCAAAATCTTCTGTAAACGTGCATGATGATTTTGCCGTTCTTCATGCATGTTTACCGTGTATGTGGTCGTTCATGCAAGTTAGCTGTTTTATATTTAAGTCCGCCAATCATGACAGCGGGAGAAATCACGTGAATCTTTCCTCTCTAATGCCAAGGTCGTTAAGGATGGAAGATCTTCTAGTAAGTTGGACAGCAAGTTGGTACGTGTGTGAGCAAAAAAAAAAAAAAAAAAAATTATTCCATCATGCATGATGAAACTAATCTTTCATGTAAGTTGGTCTTGCAAGTATGTGCGTCTATGGTTCCCTTAATGTTTATTGTCAGTGGGTGTCATTCAGCCACATCGCACCGATTCGCCTGAAGCGGTTGTAAAAATTGTTTTTGCGTCTCTAGATCTAGTATTTATTAAAAGGAAATACATGGGTAGTTCAGCATATAAGTATACGTGGGTCATTCAATATATGTTTTCCTAAGATGTAAACAATTTACTTTTTAAGATACATTAGTAAACTATCCATACATGTGTAGGTGGGTCCTTCCTCACCTCTTCACATAATCCCCAAAATTCTCAATAAGATTCAGGCGTTTAGGGATACGCATGAAACGAGACGAGACAAAATTTTCCTGACAATATTCGAGTCGAGATATAGCTCCTTCAATAGAGAAATATACATTTTTCGAGTCGAAATATCACTTTTACAGCACATTTTCGAGACGACATAGCTTCAAATCTTGTCTCGTGCGCAACCCTACGAGCATTTGTCTCACCATTGCACAAATTTGTACAAACCCTTTGCAAAAAATCAGGGCTCTAGCTATTTATCTTTTCTCATATTCTACTTCCCTTCCTCGTCTGTTTCGAAACGTTCATCTTCCAATGAACACTTAAGAGGCCTCATCACTGCGAAATTAAAATACCGCTAATTTTACAGTAATTATGTGATATCTTCAAATAGAAAAAGGATAATCGAAAAGTGGAACAAGCCCTCCCTAGACAATATTATTTTGCGTGAGATACCGCTATCAAGACTCACCTATCTGCTTTCGATTTCTAGCCATTTAGAAACTCGGCATTTATTTTCGCGTTTCTAAATAACTGCAAACGCAAAGCTACTAGGTGACTCGTGATAACGCTACCTGATGCAAAATATCATCGTCTAGGGAGGTCTTGATCCACTTTTCGATTATCTTGAAGTGGATCACATTTGAAGATATCACATAATTACTGCAAAATTAGCGGCATTTTAATTTGGCAGTGATAGGGACTCTTAAACACCCGGAAAATGGTGGAAGTAACTCGGCACTAAATTGAGGTTGTATGGAGAATGAAGGAGCCGTCTTCACCCTAATTTTTCAATTGTTTGTCTTGTCGGGGGCGCGGTAGCTGAGTAGTAGAGCGTTCACCTCCGGTACTTGGAGGTCTCTGGTTCGATCCCAGCTCGCGCCGTGTGGACTTTGTGGTGGACAAACACCGTGCTCGTGGGTTTTCTCGGGGTTCTTCCGTTTCCTCCCACTTTCTTCATTCCACAATTTCCCTCATCTCTCATCATCACCGTCTCCTTTAGCCTAACCCGCATAACCGTGGGACGTAAAACCCAAAGATTTCATTTCATTTTTTGTTTGTATTATTGGCATGTTGAGTGGGGCTGCGCGTTATCATGAAGAGGAAGAGACTAGGTCGCTTATGTTGAGTTGCGTTTCCTTGGAGAAGAGTTCAGGTTCGGCATAAATGACCTGTTCTCCCGTCAACTGGTGATGAAGAAGTAAAGCGAAATGTGGGGGGAATGCTTAATTGCCAGAGTTCCGATTATTATTATTATTATTATTATTATTATTATTATTATTATTATTATTATTATTATTATTATTATTATTATTATTATTATTATTATTATTATTATTTTGCACAAAGTTTGGACAAATTGGTGTAAAGGTGAGACAAATGCCTGAATCTCAATGGAGATTGGGGCCGCGGTGGCTCAGTGGTAGAGCGTTCACTTCTGGTGCTTGGGGTCCCGGGTTCGATCCCAGCCCCCACCAATAGAACTTTGTGGTGGACAAACACCGTGTGCGTGGGTTTTCTCGGGGTTCTCTCGTTTCCTCCCACTTTCTTCATTCCACCATTTCACTCATTTCTCATAATCACCGTCTCCTTTAGCCTAACCGGCATAACTGTGGGACGTAAAACCCAAAGATTTCATTTCATCTTCTCAATGGAGATTATGCGGAGAAGTGACTAAGGACCCACCTACACATGTGTGTTTAGTTTACAAATGTATCTTAAAAATATTTTTTTACAGCTTAGGGAAACATATATTGAATGTCTCACGTAATAATAATTCTCTACCTAGGTAGTACTATTTTTGAGAACCTATCTAGATAACACATATAACTTTTGTTCGTCTTCTATTTCTCGCTTTCCTTCTAAGGCACTATGAAGAAGAAATGTATTTGCAAGAGGTGTCCAATCCAATTGGCTTTCCTACGAAAGATATTAGATAAAAGCGTCCTCTTCTCTCCTATCCGTTTTAAACATATCCGTTTGTTACTCTCTTTGTTCATATTATCTTCTCCATCTTCCTTCAACACTACATTTCGAGGCTCTCTAAATGTTTCTTCTCTAACTTCTATAATGTCCATCTTTCTGGACCATATAATCAAATACTCCATACATAGTACTTGACCAACATCTTCTTTAGTCCAATATTAAGGCTGCTAGTTAAGAATGATATTTTCTTGTTGAATGCTTCTTTGGATATGGCAGTTCTTGACCTGATTTCTTTGGTGCTGTAAGTGTCTCTCGTTAAAATATCGTATTATGATTGCTACTCCTACGCATCGTATTCCTATTTACGTACATTTCCATATATTTTTTTTTCAAACAGCATATTTCCATATCCGCCCACTGCTTTAGCAGGCTATTTTCCACGAAAAAAAATCGTATTGGATCATTCTTGACAGATCCAATTTATTTCTCAGCTTGAGTTGATATATATGAACTACCTCGAACAATTCAGCCATTTTCTCAAAACACATAGACCTACTTCTGTACGTATTAAGTATTTTAGGTCTATTTCTTTCTTTGCCGTTTGTAAGACAAAATATAAACTGAACTGTGAGAATTTCGCATATTTTAACTGATAAATTACAGATTTATATGTCTTTCAATCTGTACTGTACGAAGTAGAACGAAAGATCAAATCTTGTGTGGTTCTGCTTCTATTGTACGTACACATTTCGGTCTGCGGCATAAATGATAATTATTTGGGAATTATGATATCAGCATGGATTGAATTTCACTACAAGATGAGCGTAGCTTCATGTACTCTTTGGGATAAGATATTCTCGATGTTTACCGAGGTTAGGTCTTTCATTGGCAGAATTTTCCCTTTCTTTTGTTTTGAAAAAGAGTTTTTATTAAGAAATTATTGTCAGAACACAGTTAAAGTTTAGTCTGGCTAGCAAAAACACTTATGCATATAAGAAATACTTGGTATAGTTTTGGTACAGTTTATCTTTTATTCTCCGTAGACAGGTTTTGTGCAAAACAATATCTTACATTTCCAAATTTGCTTTAATATGGCCACACTTTCAACTAAGAGCAGAGTTTCCTTGCGGCTATATGGTTAGTGTATGTGTCTTCGGTGTAAGAGAGCCGGGTTTAATTTCTGGCGGAAGATCAGGTGTAAAGGTCCACGTTTCATATAGCCTAGCTGCTAAAAGAGATGCTAAACCCAATTCAAGGAACCAATGAGCAACCAATACTTTAGATAGAATATTGGCAGAAAATTACCAATTTGAACATGGATATGAATTATTTTTCAAGCTTTTAATGGATCTCAGATGATTTATGGATATTGTGTAATATCATCATCATCATCATAGGTGTTCTACCAATATTGGTAGACCAGTTGCCACAACTGAGAAGCTTCCATGCTCTACGGTCCTCTTCTAGCCTCTTTATCTGGACGTACGATTTTTCATGTTTTGATATCGTCCATCAATTGTAACCCCCTTAGCCTCGTTCTTTTCTTTCCTGCCACCATACCCTCTACCACGTCCCTCATGATACAATTCATCCAGTGGTGCTATTCTAATTTTTAATAGATAGATAACTCTCTTAAAAAAACAAACCATCCAAGGTATACATATACCACATTGACTTGACCCCTAGTCTTCCGTTGCAAGCGCTGCTATCGGCTGAAGGAATTCCACTCGCTTTCTCTCGTTTAGCAACAGCTCAACCCTTATTGGCTCAACACGAGGGTGTGTGAGAGTGTGAGCTTTAGTTCGCATTTTTGCCACGGCTCAAGACATTTTGGTAACACAATAGACAAAATCCTTTTTTTTTTTTTTTTACTGGATATCACAAGTGACTAGTAGAGACCTACACAGTATCCTAATACAAGCTGGTGAGACGAAATTATTTAGCACTGTGAATATGTTAGAAACGAGTTGTCCAAGATAGATTGTTGTCAAAAAGTATTGGAAAGACCTTCATCCCGCAATGGATCCACAATTGTTGATAATGGTGTTTCAAATATAAATAACCCTCACCATTTTACTCAAAAGATTCCAGTTCTCGTTCTTGATATCTGAGCATCATTCTTGATATGTTATGCATTCATGCGCTCGCGCACGAGTGTGTTAGTGTGTGTGTGTTTATGTCTGGATGGGTGTAAAAAACAGTTCTGCGAACTCAAAATATTTTAACAATCGGTTTTAGCAAACCGGTTGAATAGTTAGTACCACTGGTTCCTTCTTAGCCAATGCCCCACTCAGCTTCTCTTTCTCATCTCCATAATATCTAAAATCGTTCTTATCTACCCTACCATTTTTAACACCTCATTTGTTTTCTGCTCGACCCAACTAATTCTCTCCATTGTTCTTCATACCCACATTTAATATATATATTTAACATACAGATTATTATCAAAATAGTGAAAACACCTGTAGGTTAAAGTACGTAAAATGTGCGTATGACGAGCAACACAGAGTATGCGTTCGCAGTGTCTGGTCCTTGTTAGTGATGCATTAGGTGATCCTATGAAGTACGACAGGCGGCTTAGTACGTACGCATGTGTTGAAGCGGGAAGACAGTGGTGATGCAAAACGAATGACCATTTGGAGTTTGAAAGAGGCCAAATTAAACATACTCGATTAGTTGGAGGTAATGTATCTACTATAACCAGTGCATTTGGTATGTCTCAAGGAACAGTTCCAAAGACAACGATGACCTATAGAATTTATGAGAAAACCACATCAGCGAAGAATAATAGGGCATAGAAGAGAAGGTTCAGAAACGCACACTAACGTAAACTCTTCGCGGGAAACTTTGCTTTAACGTGGAAATTTTGTGAATGTGCTCCTTTCCATTGGTAGTACGGAATGTTATCTCAAAAACCTGCTTTCGCCTCGTCCAATAGACCCATGACCCACTTAGGGGGATGACAACGTCATTTTTCACCAGCTAGGTGACTCTTGTGCCTTTAGCTTATTAAAACGGAGTATCACAAAACTTTCGAGTCACAACAGCTGAAGGACTTTAGAAAGTATGCGAGGATGAGTAAGCCAAACTGGATCAGGCCATACTCAGTAGAAGTTTCCTTCAACGAAAGCTATGATATCTTGCAATTATTCATTATCAGTGTCCAGGGGCGGATCCAGGGGAGGCGATCGCCACCTCAGAAGAGGAAACTTTCTTATTTTATATAAAATTTAAAACCCAACCCAGAGTTTGGAGCTCTTAAAAGTAGCTGTAAGTAGCAGTATTACAACCCACCGTCCCTCCCAGAAGTCCGTCCTGGATCCGGCCCTGCCAGTGTCATTATATTGTACATGATCGATGGATGAAACGGGTTTTAGAGCCCAAAGCAAGTAAGAACAATTTCCTGTCATAAGGCTAAAATGAGGTCCCGGGTTCGATACCCGGTGATGGCACGATCGAAAAATGTAATAGCTTTTTCAGACCACCCATCCTTAGTGAGGTTTTCTTCATTCACACCGGGTAAATGCCGGAATGGTACCTAACAATCAGGTTCCAGGCCGATTCCTTCCTTCCCCTTCCTTGAATAGTGTAATCGCCGACGGACATAATCCCTCATACTCGGCAGGCTAACGTGTCTATGGATGCCGAAGGAATCAGAAATTTAATTCCTAACTCCTAATAAGCATAAAATGACATTTTGTAGAAGTGCTCAATTGTGTATAGTTACTTTTGGAACGCACTGTACAACATGTTTCTACCGGAAATTGAAAGCTGCGTGGATACTCATTAGAATATATTACGTCTTACAAGGATATTTCACAGAAACGATCTTCTCAAGAAGAAACCCTTATGTTCTTACATGTTCTTAGACCCTCTTCCTAATGTTCTATATATATACAGAGAAATTAAAAGACGTTCCGGAAAATCATTAGCTCATTAATTGGTGACTTGAGTGAGCGATAGTCTATTATGCAAGCTCATTAAATTTCAGTGGCGTTCCTACCGTCTAGCAGCTCCTTCGAATTAATTGTCAGTTAATTAAGGCAATCAAGTCGACATAACTAGCTAATTGAGTGGATTAATCGATTTTCGAGTTCATAGTAATGACAATAATAGTAGCATTAATTGAAGATTTTCTTTCGGGCTAAATGGAGCTTGGTATTAGTGTTTGTTCCCTTCAAGTATGAATAATTACTCTTACCTGTCAGGTGATTAATAAGTTTCCAAAAGTTCAATTTCCTTACTTCAAAAGTTGAGGTATTCGTGTTTGAAAATCTTTAAGTTTTACGTCCCACGTTATGCCACTTAGGCTAAAGGAGACGGTGATGATGAAAGATGAATGAAATGGTGGAATGAAGAAAGTAGGAGGAAACTTGTCCCACGACCCACTGACCCACCACGCACTGTGACCCACGACCCACTGACCCATCACCTACCGTGACCCACTCTGACCCACGACCCACCGTGACCCACCACCCATCATGACCCACTGTGACCCACCACCCACAATGACCCACTCTGACCCATCACCCACCATGACCCACCACCCACTATGACCCACTCTGACCCACCACCCACCGTGACCCACCACCACCATGATCCACTCTCATCCACTGTGACCTACTCTGACTCACCAAAATCCATCGTCATCAACTCTGAACACGATCCACGGCCTCTTCTGTACTGACTAAATTGTTTACACTTGTAATAAAATAAGACTAACATTGTCACTAATCGGAGTTTGAATTTCTAGTCAATCGCTCAAGCACTACTCTGTTACAATAACGGTGGATCTGACCTTTACGATATAAAATGGTAAAGTGTTTGTCAGTGAGGAAATTGAAACAGTTCGAGGTGGGGGGAAATTAATGTGTGCCTAAAATATACTTGTACTAAGAGAGTATTCTTGCAAGTGTTAATTTCTGAACGCATTCCAAAAGAAACTTCTAGTCGCAGGAAAATACCCCTGTACAATATGGAAAACGTTATGATTTCTCAGTTCACAGTATTTTTCTCACAAAAGACTTGAAAAATCAGTTGTTCATAGGGTATAAAGGTGCTCGGTTACCTTCTGTGAGAGCATCTCCATAAAGTATGCTCATAATTGTAATTTGTGTAATCACTAAAACACCATGTTAAATTTAAGTTACAAATATGCATAATTGCAATTATTATGAATATTTATTCAAAGTAGTTTACCTAATGCAAAGAAGAGACTTACTAAAAATTAGGTACAAAGTTGAATAACACAAATAAGCCATTAGTAATATAAGTATACATTTTCCATAATCGTAATTTTCCACCTTAAAACAAATCTGAAATCGAGTTTACTTCCTGTTGGTAACTTTTTCGTGGCAAATCATCCGCAGCGGAATAATGTCCATCCTTCAACCAAGAAATAACTAGCTTGTCTATTCCAAGCTTGTCTAGCGGTGGGCCATTGATGAATAACAAGTTAGACAATGTTTGAGCACTTAATCTATTTCTAATATCAGTCATCTGTAAATTCACAATGGGAAATCCCCGTTCACACTCTGTCGTGGAAATTGATAATACTTCTACCCGATTTCTGCAACTCCTCATCGACAATCTGCTTGTTAGACTTAAGTCTGATAACGATTTTTCTTGGTAAGTTTTGAAATACTCAGCAAGAAGTATCTCTCTCTATCACCATACAACATCTTTTCTATATCGACCATGTCAGTTGGCAATGTCGATTCATGGAGAACAGAAACTTCATCTACCACGCCTTCGATAGGGAATCTTGTGAATAAATTATCAATTAAAACCTGATAAACCAATGATTTCTTATTTGTTTATAAATTTAACTTTTGTAATTACACATGAAGGTTTGATGCCATTACCAAGTTCCCTACCCCGTCTAGAAAGCGAAAGGGTACGAGGTTCCTGGAAAGTGTTCGGAGGTGAATGGGAATTTCCCTTCTTCCCCTTCAATTACCACACTATTGTTTGCCATGTGCCAAATTACGATGAATTTCAATTAAATTATCATAATGCTGAATTATCGATACTTTTCAGTGGAAAAAAGGATGAAATTTGAAAGTTATAAATCAAGGTAAGTAGACCAACGTAAAGGGGGGAAAAAGTGTAAAACTTTTCATATAATTATGCGTACAATCCAAACTTAAAATTTCCGTGTAATTAAACTTAGGGTACAAATTTTATGCCTATTTTTCTCACAACTTTATGGGTTGATTGCTCTGTGGTGTAAGCGCTCCATATAATAAATATAAGCTTCAGCAATTATTATAGTAGAAAGCAATGAATATATGAAGCCAAGCACTGTATTTTTTGTTTGATTTTTGTTCTTAAATAACATCGATCGTTTTCGATCATTTTTACAAACAAACTCACTACCAATTTTCCATATATAGAAAGTCCCCCCTCCACATAAAGGAGAATTTAAAAAAAATGCTAGAGCATATTCTGTTTATTTTCAATAAAGAGTTAATACACTGAATTTCAGCTCCGTAAGTTTAACGGTTTGCGAGATACTAAATTTTTTCTCAAAAATTCGGATCCTCGCTACCTCCTTAGGATATTATGCATTATAATGAAAGCAATATAACATCCCAGTTTGGATTAAGGCCTAACTATATACCAAAAGTAATTTCAGTTGACTTTGCAATTTGACCGTGATGATCAGGCACACATAGTTACATTCAATTTTTTATATAATAATTTATATATTACAGTGATCCAAAAATGTATTTTTTCCAGTAGTTAGCTCCTCTCGAAATCCTCTAAAATCGATCCTCTAAAATCTCACAGGTCTCGAAAGCCAAGTAGTAGTATAAGTTCTATCGCTATTATTACAATTAAAAATATCAATATCCAAAAGTGCCTGAAGTTCATTTTTCACTTAGTTAGATATACTCACCTCAGGTAAGTAGACAGAAACAAATGGAAAAGGAAGGGAAAGGAAGGTCTTGAAAGTAAAACGGTGACAAATTTACCAGTCTTCAGAAGATACTGTCTACAATGCAGTGAGCAGTGTGTCGGTGGGTCGCAGTGGGTCACGGTGGGTGGTGGTTCACAGTGGGTCATGGTGGGTGGTGGGTCGCAGTGGGTCATGATGGATGGTGGGTCGTAGTGGGTCATGGTGAGTGGTGGGTCGCAGTGGGTCACGGTGGGTGGTGGGTCACAGTGGGTCATGGTGGGTGGTGGGTCGCAGTGGGTCACGGTGGGTGGTGGATCACAGTCGGTCACATGCTGTTGACCCACGACCCACTGACCCACTCACAAAACTTGACCCACTTGACCCACTGACCCACCGACCCACTCCATCTCTGGAGGAAACGAGAAAACCCACGAGCACGCTGTTTGTCCACTACAAAGTCCACACGGCGCGAGCTGGGATCGAACCAAGGACCCTAAGCACCGGAAGTGAACGCTCTACCACTGAGCCACCGCTGGGAGCTCCTGAGTTTGGTTCACCACGGATTATTATTATTATTATTATTATTATTATTATTATTATTATTATTATTATTATTATTATTATTATTATTATTATTATTATTATTATTTCCATAAAAGAAGATGGGAAGTAGGTCTATAGCAGGGGCGCACCTACGGAGGGTCCAATGGGTCTAGACTCTTCTATAAAACTTCGTATTTAGCATATGTTTGTACTCTTTATCAATAAAACTATATTTGTTTAACACGGAAATGATTGATGTAGCATGAAAATTTGATTTTACGCTTCATTTGTACTCTTTCTCTTATAAAAAATAATCTAGTTCTACCATTTTATTCTGAAAATATAGGTGAAAGTACTACTTATTACTTATCGTGTTTTCGGGTGCAGAATAATACTCGTTCATTACTATTGCACCCCTCAAGGTTTGGACCCCTCCCAATAAAAGTTTCTGGGTGAGCGCCTGTTCTATACCCACAAGGCTGGACACTGCAATGAAATGTTTGTATTCTCTTTGCCTACTACTATACTCGAGGCTATGAGGACAATTTTACTTTTAGTCTTTAAGTTTTACGTCCCACATTTATGTCGGCTAGACTAAAGGAGACGGTGATGATGAGAAATGAATGAAATGGTGTAATGAAGAAAATGGCAGGAAACGGAAGAACCACGAGAAAACTCATGCACACGGTGTTTGGCCACCACAAAGCTCACTTGGCGAGAGCTGGGATCAAACCAAGGACCCCATGCTCCAGAGGTGAACGCTCCACTACAGAGCCAGCGCGACCTCAATTTTATTTTTAGTATACTGTACCAAACTAGTAACTTAAAAGCAACGTATCATATGTGAATAGTCGACGACATTCAAAAAAAAAAAAAATATATATATATCGCAAAAATAAGTGCATGTATGAAGTGTTGCATAATTGCAGGATACTTAATAAATTTAAGTATGAGTTATCATCAAGAAGCCTCAGATAAGAAAATAATTTTCCATTTTGCTTTTTCTTTATAATAACACCACAGAATAAAATAAATGTTTCCTTTCACGTTTCTTGTTGAAATGTGAAAAAAATCATATTACCATAGCAAACCATCCACATAGCCTTTATATATATATATATATATATATATATATATATATATATATATATATATATATATATATAACGGAATGAATTCTCTGATGAGAAACTGACTAGAATTTGACTGAGAAGAGTATGAAAAACAGAAAGACAAGAAGATAATAGTGCAAGAAAGAAAAACACAAGAAACCTCCGAGAAATAAGATGAAATGAAGATGTTACCCCCTGAAGCAACTCAACTTTTCCGGATAGCTTCTGCTACAAACTCAGCAATAACAGGAAACGAGATATTTTCTTTCGTTCTCTTTCTCTGCATTCGTTATTTTATTTCAATCTTATCCTGTCTTTGCCTCCGTGGTTCTGTTAGGCAATCGTATGATCTTAAGCCCGGAAACAAAAGTTCGTACGGAAACGTTAGAAGAAGTTACAAGAATGAAAGGGCAAACAGACAAGATGCTTTTTTTCTGGGGGGGGGGGGGAGGTAATGTTTCCTCAAAGAATTTGTACATTTGTATGTATGTGGATGAGGGTATCTGCTTTTACTTACAGAAAACCAATCTCTTATTGAGCGACGTTGTTGTTAGATAAATGGAAAAAGAGTAACGAAGTTTAGTTACTATCTATTCTATCTTTTTTTTTGTGCATGGATTTACTACCGATGTATCTTGTTAAGAAAATTACATCCTGTTTGTAATATAACCGCCATCTATTTTCTATTATATTGCAAGGGTTTTGGAAGATAACTTCATATATCTTCATAGCTTCCAGCGCCGTACCACAATAAATAGCAATACCTCTTTTTGAAGGTGTGACAAAATGAAATGAAATCTTTAAGTTTTACATCCAACGGTTATGCCGACTAGTCTAAAGGAGACTGTGATGATGAGAAATGAATGAAATGGTGGAATGAAGAAAGTGGGAGGAAATGGGAGAACCCCCAGAAAATCCATGCACACGGTGTTTGTCCACCAGAAAGCTCATTTGGCACGACCTGGGATCGCACCAGAGACCCCATGCACCAGAAGTGAACACTCTATCACTGAGCCACGGCGGCCCCAGAAATGACAAATATGTCATTTGATAGGGGTCTACAGATGAGAATTGAGTAAAGGACTCATAATATGCTTTGTTTGGAATATTGTACTGTATGCGGCAGAAACATGGATATTGCTCAAAATTGATGAAAAACATCTAAAAGCTTTCGAAATGTGGGTATGGAGAAGAACGGAGAGAATTAGCTTGCTTGAGCGGAAAACAAATAAGTAGGGGAGAAAAGAACAATTTTAAATATTATTAAGAAGAGGAAGAGAAACCGGTGACATTGGCTGAGAAGGAACTGTGTCATAAGGGATGTGCTAGAGGGTATGGTGGCAGGAAAAAGAGGAAGTGGGAGAAGGAGACTACAATTAATGGACGATATCAAACCAGAAAAATCGTATGTAATGACGAAGATAGTAGTGGAAGACCGTGGAACATGGAAACTTCTCAGTTTGGGGCAAGTAGCTGCCAATAATGGTAGAATACATGTTGTGATAATGATATGTATCGGTGGTTAGAATAAGATTACCATAAGAAAAAAAAACAGACTTCTGAACCACGGGCGCCGTTTTTCGGAAAAAAAGAAAGAATATAATATTCTATCCAGTACAATTAAATAACTCAACTCATCTCAATACACGTCCACGCGTTTCGTCTCTTAAAATTAAAGATACTGTTTCTCTTATATATTAGAATATTAAGAATATTAATTATGAATATCAATGAATATTAATTATTGAGGATATTATATGTATAATTAAAAGGATTGATGAATTGTTAGCAAACAAATTTATTGCGTGACATTAAAACAATAACACAGTTAACATATTCTGCGTACAGCTATCTCAAGGCATAAAATAAGGAAATATTTATTCTTATTAGAAAGATTAGCACCATTAGCTTATACAGAAAATTATTTACAAAATTAAAACGATAAACACAACATTATAATGGGAGCCGTGACTATTTAATAATACTTAAATATACTTAATTATACTTAAATAAATTATGTAAATTATTATTAAGGTGGATCACTAGGTGTTCTCCGTACTATGCTAAAAACTGTTTGAATAGTGCAGCGTTGCCAGGTAGTGTCGAGCGTTTACTCATGTCAGATAATAAAGGAAATAATCATGAAATTCCCCTTGGATACTTACTGGAAAAATTAGTTTTCGACTCTTACCGCAAATCACAGCTAAAATACACTTCTCGAATTGCAAAGCTAGAATTCAGGAATTAAACGTACAAATTTGGCAACAACGCATTATGGCGTTCTACCCAAGTTTCTTCTCAAAATCTGTTTCCTTAAAAGTAAATTAATATTTAAATAAAATGTGAAATATAACACGAAAAATGGTCAAACAATATATCTATTTCGTAATAAGATCGTTACTTTAAAATACTTTACGCATACAAATAAATATTTCATAAAATTGAGCACTTCTAGTGAGATCTAACAGCAAGTGTCATCTTGTGTGCTCATTGTAAAACAAATCAAATATTTTCTTTTATTTGTTATCTTTTTCGATATCAGAAGACACAACCAAATGAGCCAGTGTCTTGTGTTCTAGCTGAAATATAACTTTATCTTATAGTACAATATTTATAATCTGTAACGTTTCATTGTGCAGTAGTTAAGGGAATGAGCTAAAATGTGTAATGACTTCCGGGTGGCGATCCACCTTAAGCAACACACACGTGTGACCCTTTTTGTTGCTGGGCAAACATCAAGACGATATTCAACCTTCCTCCAGATGTTGTGGAACATTTGAGATATCATGGACCCACAAGCATCGATAATTCTTCGTCCTAGGTCATCCACATCTTGATCTTGGGTCTGGTACACAAAAGGTTTCACGTACCCCTAAAGAAAGAAGGCTAGAGTCAAATTCGGGGACCTCGGGGGCCATTGAATGGACCTTCCCTTTTAATGTTCTGGATCGGGATATTCCTTAACTCCAGTTTCCAGCAGTTGTTTGTGCCATCTAACTATCCAATGACGATCTGGTGGTTCTTGTTTGTACTGTTGTCTAAATATTCTCTGTACGGTTACAGGCGACTTGAATTCTACGAAGCAAAAACAGCGGTGGTTCGGATTTCAATTTTTAACTATAGGTCCACGTCTCATATAGACTTGGTTCTGTGAAGGGACATTAAATTTGAACAAACCACTGTATTTTTTTATTTTCTCCGATAAGGAAAAATAAAGTCACCCTAAACGAAATCCCTTAACCGCCCAGAACGAGTATAAAGCAGAAGCAGGAAATAGAGTATTTCTGAGGCGCACTTTCCGTTTGTCTCTATTTTTTTTTTAAAAAAAGAGAGATAAATAAAGCATGGACCTTCAAAAGATACACGTTTATATAAAACAGAAGAATCTAAAAGTTTATCATTTTGTTTGGTTCGTATGTGTATATTTTTTTTGGTCCCTTTTGAACGTGTGTGGAATTTCGACGGTCAAGCCAACTCCTTCTTCAATTCTCTGTGTATCTCTTTGTGTCTGGGTCTCTCTCTCTTTCTCTCTCTCTCTCTCTGAGTGTGTGTATGTTAGAAGGCAAAGACGTGTGTGATGTTTAGGTGAAAATCTCTCTAGGGAAGTTTGTGTACGCTCCATAGGGTGTGAGGCATCTCTTTCCCGTAGATTGCCTGTCTTACACAGAGATCGATTGCGCTGCTCCACTCGCTTACCCGTCATTTTGAACAGAGAAAAAGTTCTTTTTTTTTTATTTCTTTCAATTTTTTTTTTTAATTTTGAGACGAGCGCGAGCCGTTGCATTTGCTTCACTTGTTTGGGGGTTCTTTGTTAAGAAGAGAAAAAGAGACTAGACGGGCATTACATTGCAGATGAACTTGAAGCCTCACTTTAGTATAATCCCATCCCTTTCGCGCCAAAATTCTCATCCCATGCATTTTAACCCGCCGCCGTCTGCCTTTTTATCCGCTCTCTGCTTCGTAATTTTACATCTGAGTTCTCAACTTGGCTTGGAAGAACATGACGGCTGAATTTTGCTTCGGTCACGTCAATTTTCTTTTAGCAGGGTTCTACTCCACCACTCTCCTCCCCCTCCTCCGCTTCTTCATTTCATCAACAGCGATTCTAGGCTACAATAACATCAAGTTTCTCTCTGTCCAAATAGCTAGTTTACGTATTTTGTACGAGAACACTATTCATTTCTGTGTCTCTAATATTTTAGCTACCCATACTGCTAACAATTTCTATTGCTTTGTCTATCGTTGTCGATTTTGTTTGTTTGTTTCAAACTTACTCGAGGCTGACAAATATTTCTCTACAGATATGATTGTCAGCTCTGAAATACCAGAACCGTTGGTGGTACTAAATGGAGAAGTACGTAAAGCTTGGTTTTGGCTGCGAATGAGTTTCCTGGTGTAAAATTTAGCCAGTGTACGAAACAGTTACGTGATCTCTTGGATCGTCTTACGAATCATTTTTTTCTTGCGTTACTTTCCTCTACTACAATGAGCTCACACCCTTAAAAAATACAGAAAAAAAGCCCTTCATATCTTTATAAGGAAGAACGAAACACACAAAAGAGTCTCCTCATACATCTATAAGGAAAAACGAAACACATACCATCTTACAGCATTTATAAGGAAGAGCGAAACACACAAAAGAACCACCTCACATCATGTGATTAGTTATATAATTTGATTTTTTTTAAACCTCCAAATTATTTAAAGCCTAGAAGTAAATCATAATAAATGAAAATAAAGTAATTGGTCATACGGTTCTTATAATTTGGAAGATAAAATAAAGAAATGGAAATAAATTCCTTCCCGGGAATTTATATGTCAGGGGAAAAAACCCGGGAATATTCCCATTTTTTTTATTTTCCTTCTCACCGGGAATATTCCCACTGCCCATCACCCACGAAAACCTACCGTCATCAACTCTGGCCCATGACCGTGCCCTTCTCTCCATTGACTAAAGAGTTTACACTCGTAATAAAGTAAGACTTCGAAATTATCAATAATCGGAGTTTGAATTTCTATGATCAATCGTTCATGCACCGCTCTGTTACAATACCGGTGGATCTGACCTTTATGGTATAAAATGGTAAAGTATTTGTCATTGGACATATTACTTCGAGTTACAATTTAATTATCATTCATAATTATTTCCTTGATGAATTATAGATACTTTTCAGTGGAATAGATGATGGAATTTGAAAGTCTCAAACCAAGGTAAAGTAGTCCAACGTAATGGGGGGAGGGGGGCGTAAAAACAGTGTAAAATTCGACCGTGTCTCGAAAGCCAAGTACTAAGTCCTATTGCTGTTATTACAATTACAAATATCAATATCCAAAAGTGGCTGAAGTTCTTTTTTCACTTAGATATACTCATCTTAGATAAGTAAATAGAAACAAATGAAAAATGAAGGAAAATGGCGTCCTTGAAAGTAAAACGTAGACGAATTCACGAATGTTCAGAAGATGCTGCCTAGAATGCACTAAGCAGAGTGAGTCATACTGGATCGTATTGGATCAGTGGATCAGAGTAGGTCCGTCGGTTAGAGTGGGTCACGGTCGATGGTAAGTCACGGCGGGTTACGCCTTGTTGATCCATGACCCACTGAACTATTTACAAATCTTGACCCACTTGACCCATTCTATCTCTAATTAGGCTCACTCTAGTGGGCCTTATAAGACTGTAAAGGAAGCTCGTCTGTCAGTCCAATATTCCAGACAATATGTCGTGAATGAAAGGCAGTGTTGCCACAGTTTTAGCTCTGAAGTGGGCTAAAAAAAATAGTACCAAATTGAAACAAAAAGGGCTGAATTTTATACCAGCGTAATAGATGGTTCTATAACACGAACCTGAGGGAGATAATGTTCTAGAACAATCTTCCCCCATCTTCCAAGAGTCCAAACTAACGTGTCGATATAGATAGCGTCACTAGTAAATAACTTAGCCCGCTAAACCAACAATTATGTCAATGTATTTTTCGTGCTATTATCTTTTGATGCAGAATCTTTACAATGACATAAATTATATACTTACTTGAGCACACGCCGGTCTTCTTCAGAATATTCAACATGTTTGTGTGGTTCTACTTTTCTTTTAGATTTGAAGATAATATTTCCACATTTCCACTACACTGCTTTCTTCTCGTCTCCTTCATGCGCGGTACGGAAGTGCCCATCTAGCGTCATTTTTTCCCAGTATAGTTCGAATTACGAATTTTCCACACAAAGTTGTGCAACGCCACAGAATGCAAGTTCAACAGCATTTTTAAGAGCCCAACACATAGTATGAGTAACGTGAAATGTAGGAAAATCTTACTGATAATTTTGAAAATGTGACAAGTATTCGTTAAATGGTGCTGAATTGGGTAGAATTGTACCAACTTTTTCACAAATGGGCTGAAAATGCCAGCGTGGTACCAACGGGCCGATGAATGACAAAAAGGTCTGAATTTGGTACAATTGTACCAAGTGTAGCAACACTGATGAAAGGGAACCTCCGATTTCTTGTTTTTGTTTTTGCAATAGACAGCTAGAACAACTATCTCGACCAAGTTTGTTCATGAAAAAAATGAAAATGAAATCTTTAAGTTTTACGTCCCACGGTTATGCCGGTGAGGCTAAAGGAGACGGTGATAATGAGAGATGAATGAAAATGGTGGAATGAAGAAAGTGGGAGGAAACGGGAGAACCCCGAGAAAACCCACGAGCACGGTGTTTGTCCACCACAAAGTTCACTTGGCGGGGGCTGGGATCGAACCCGGGACCCCAAGCACCAGAGGTGAACGCTCTACCACTGAGCCACCGCGCCCCCCAAGTTTGTTCATGAAGTCAATCTGTCAAGATATCTTCATCGATAACGGCAGTGGCGGCTAATGTTAGTGTTGCAGTGTTGCGTAACGACCAAAGTATTTCAAGAAAAAAATATTATTAGCAATAGTAGTAAAGAATAGAAAAAAATACTTTCTAATACTCCCATATATACTTGAAATAACATACTTTTTTTTTTTTTTTTTACTTCTGTAACTGTCCGTTTCGTTAATCCGTTTTAAAAAGCGAAAAATAATCCGTCACAGAGTTTCTAATTTATATTGTGTTGCAGCGAGCATACAACGACCAGATTCCTTCAGTGCGGGAATTGAAGCAAATGTTAAGTCTCCTTTCCCCTATCTCAGAAGTTAAAGGGTCTGGTCATTGCAGTGCTTCTGCAACACAGCACGGTTTCCAGTGAACGAGAAAGTTTTTCGCACTAAACAAGATTTCTAAATTTTATTTCACTAGCAATTAACAAATGGAATTTGTTTTTATGCATTCATATTTTTAAATTACAGGACCATACTGAAGCAAATCAATATAATGATAATTAAAAAAAGTGATTGCAGAATTACAAAATAAGAAAGAAAATATCTAGTAGAGCAGAAAACAAATGTAAGTAGACCCGCATTTACAAGTTAGTTCTTAGCTTATATTGATAATGAAGGCTTCTTCTACAGTAATTTGTGAATCAAATATTAATAAGTCAATATACAGAATCCCCCCCCCCCTGTGGATAGTATTTTAGTATATACATATTTCTTTTATAAAATGAGTATATTTTATACTCTTGATAAAACTGTATGGTGAGGAACGCCACATTGAATTTGGGACTAGTTAGCAATGCTCAGAGGCGTAGCCACGAGGGGGGTCCACCGGGTCCGGACCTCCCAAAAATTTCGAAACTTGACTGACATTTGTAGACTTTCCTAATGAACTATACTCGTTTAACAGATAAATGATTGATATACGCTAAATATTTTATTTTACGCCTCATCATGTACTCTTTCTTTTCTTATAGAAATAATCGTTCTATCATTTTTTCTAAAAATATAGGTGACAGTAATTAAGAATCACTTATCTATTCGGGTACAGTATAAGACAGGTTCGTTATTACGTAGACGTACTGGACCTTCCTCAAATAGTTTGGACCCTTCCCAGCTAACATGTTGTTCCTATATCTGGCGGGTTTCAAGGTTACTTTCCAGAACGTTGATAAACATTGTTTCGCCTCATGTGGAAGTATATTGTGTTCATCGTGCATTGCGTAACAACCAAGACGGATAGTTTGGAATGTAGTTTTTTTCCTTTTACGCACATGTGTGTGTGTGTGTGTGTGTGTTAATATATGAATAGGGTTGCCAATTCTGTAAAATAAAGAAACCGGCACTTCCTCAAAATTCTCTATGATATAGGTCTCAGCGTGAAGTATCTCTGTTCGGACCTATGCATGGAAAGGAAATATACTATCGTGAACAGAAGTGCATTAACACATATATTCTGTATATCCTTAGAACATTCACTAATAAGCTTAAGATACATTGTGCTATAAATGAGAAACTGAAATTGATCAATCGGCATTGATCAATTTATTGTATTACCAGTAACTACCATTTCTTTAAAATTATCGAAACAGATGAACAAAAGTATAATAATCTTTACGTGACAATTTTGAATTTGGAAAATGGAATTCACTCTTTAAACATATAATCTCTACTTCAATTATAGGAAATTGCTTTAAGAAGTCCTTTTCCACTCTTAATAAATGTATAATATTCATTGAAAGTAAATTTCAAAATTTCCCTGATACGGTCCCTGTCATCTCTCAAAAATTTTCTGAACAGGTGAACAAAATATATTAATCGTTGATAGATGCTGAAAGGTAACAGTTTTGACTTTACAGAATGACAGCTATTTTTCAATATCTATACTTTGAACTAGATACAAATTTGAAAAAAAAAAAAAAAAAACGGTTATAAAGGGGCTGGTGAGAAGTTTGTACCCGTCACCGGCTTTAATCAAAATAACAGCAATTTTTCCGGCCAGGCCAATGAAAAACCAGCCAGTTGATAGCCCTGTTGATGAATATGTAACATTCGCAATTCATATACCAGTATCTCTTTTGTATCAGCTGTTTTGGTTATTAGTTATTAGATTTAATTTTATTGTGTGTGCTTTAATTCTGTACATAACGTAGAAATTCTGAATGAATTGCATACAATGACTTCTGTAAATAACTTACAAAAAAAAAAAAAAAAAATGCCCAGCTTTCAACCGAGGAAAAACTTACAATTAAGGCTTAGACAAAACAAGCAAAGTGCAATTCAGGAGAGTGTTCAAAAAAAAAAAAAAAAAAAAAAAAAAAAGGGTTTAAATTTACAGGACATCTTATGGCAGTAATGTTGTATGTACTAGATACATTTCCACAATTTATTTTCAATTTTCCTAGATAAATTGTGAATAAAGCGTGTTCAATGTACATTTTTTTATAACATTAATCTCTGCTACGAACTCTCTTCAGTCTGCAGTGAAGAGGAATTCGGATCACTGTCTGGGACTGAGTTTGCTAGAATGAATTGTTCACAATAATCTAGAAAAAATATTTAGTGAATCTACAAAGCTTCTGAAATTAATATTAACTGTACCTATGGCGTCAGTAAAAGAAGAAAAGTTTTTTTTTCACATCGAAAAGAATTGACACTTTCAAGAAATTGAATGTCCCAAGAAAGGTTATCACCATTGGTTATGCTTTCCATCCAAAAAGACCTGACAATAAGAATACTAGAGTTCAATCAGCATGTATTAGGCAGATTTGTTCCAATCAAAGAGAGAAGAATGAACTTACTAATTAATTAAGGTGATTAATCGGATTAAATGTTCCGCATTTTTATTTTTTAAAAACATAATTTTATTTAATTTCACATGTCACATAGCTTTTGCATCTAAAGTTATGCTGATTAGTCAATGAGTCCACTTTATATCTTCTGTCTCCGATCGTTCGTACTGCAACACCTGAAACCACAATCCACCTTCCGCCACTAGATAACGGTGAGTCTAACGGCGGCTACCATATCGCATTCACTGATAAATGTACGTTTCGCGTAATGGTAATATGCAAACCTCAAAACATATAAGAGTGACAGGTTGCATAAGCATCTAGGCAAAATATTGAGACAAGCCTTATTATAACATAAACACGAGTCTATTTATTCATAAGTGTAGACGTTTCACGTGATTACCTTTACTGATCTATAGAAGAGTTTAATTAATTAATTAATTAATTAATTAATTAATTAATTTATTTATTTATTTATTTATTTATTTATTTATTTATTAAATTTTTAAACCGGTGGCTGATTTAGCCTGAGGCCGAGGAGGCCTAAGCCCTCCAGTTTTTTGAAAATGAAATGAAATCGTTGAGTTTTACGTCCCACGGTTATGCCGGTTAGGCTAAAGGAGACGGTGATGATGAGTAATGAATGAAATGGTGGAATGAAGAAAGTGGGAGGAAACGGGAGAACCTTGAGAAAACCCACGCACACGGTGTTTGTCCACCATAAAGTTCACTTGGCGGGGGCTGGGATCGAACCCGGGACCCCAAGCACCAGAGGTGAACGCTCTACAACTGTCCAGTTTTTTGAGTAACAAAAATAATTTATTATTTATATATTTTTGAAGTAAACTCATAATATATCTATTTTAGTATGGATTTTGGCTACCCCCAGTTTTTGCCTTCTAGATCCACCACTGTTTGAAACTTGTTAACTATCCCAATTTTTTGTGGTGAACAAATGCAATTTTAAACCCAATTGTTAACAGACCTCGAATCACATGGTTTTAAATAGTTTGAAGGTTTCTTAAACCTAATAATCGCATCATGACAAGATTACTGTAGATAAGAACGTTATTTGATGCCTAAAATAAGTCTTGAAAGACTGAAAGTGTAGAGAAAGAAATTATATTCAGTTCCTTTCAACGCTTCCTGCATCTCGCGATAGTGAGAATGGGTTTTACGGGAGGGGCGTGGGAGTGAAGGGCAAAGAGGGGGTGAGGGTAAAAGATATATATATATAAAAAAGACGAAAACTGTCAAGCAATTCTAAAATCCCTCAGCTACACTTCGTTCCGCGGCCGCAGATCTATCAATTACTCGAGGTTCAGCTACAAAGATAAATCCTACCTCTCTCGGGAATTTCCCTCGTTTTCATCGTACATGGGGACACTAGCGACATCATCGTCAAGTCGGGTGAACTAACGCACTTTCTCCTGATCGGTTCCGTTCGAGGTGGATGGTGGGGAGTCTTTTGGGGAGTTAAACGTGGAGAGAGGGGGGGAGGAGGGAGCATTAATGGGAACACCAGATGCTCACAGTTAATGGTTAGCTTACAGCTCGTGAGCTTCGACGGTGGAAAAGGTATCAAGGGAAACTGTCAATGCTACAAGAAGCGTCTGGGAGGGAATGAGACGCTGCTATGAAGTTCCAATCCAACATTATAGATCACGGTTAGTGCCGAGGTTCATGTCGTCTAAATGGTATGTAAAGAAGACGTCTCAAATGGACTTTTCAAGAAATCCTAAAGAAGATAAGATCGCACCAGAAACCATGAAGGACCAAGTTCTACAGGTGCTTCAACTTATATTGCTACTTTAATATGTCACGTATTTACGAACGTCGGAATATATTATTCAACAGTACCAGTGGTGGATCTAGCGAGGGACAGAGGGCTTAGACCCCCCAGCTTTTTGAGAGACAAAAATAATTTAAGCTATTATTTACATATTTTTGAAAGTTTATAGTAAACTCATGATATACCTATCATAATTTGGATTCTGACTGTCCTCCAGATCTAGCAGTTTTTACCTTATAGATCCGCCACTGAACACTAACGAGCTGAAGTGGGCATTTTTTTTAAATTTCACTCACCGTTTAACTGTCCTATGAGCGACTGATTCGATCTGTTAACTGGCTTATGAGTCAACGATTCGTTCATATTAAGATAATGAAAGAAGATAAGGTTCCCTTTTCCTTAACTTGTTTCACGCTAGTGTGATTTAGAACCTTACAAAATGTACTATGAAAAATTTATGTTCCCAGAAGATTCATTTATTCCAGCCGTTTCACACTTACAAAAGACATACACCCTTAACAATTAAAAATTAAAAAAAATAAACTTTAATGAGATACCTATAAGAAAAGCCTCAGTCCCCTCCCTTATTTTACATACCTTTACAAATAAACATCTGAACATAAACAATTTGTTAACAAACACCCTTAACTTTACCCTTACATTCATAAGTATAAAGGTTTCTATAATAAGCGTTGCATGCAAGTGTTAATAACAAACTATTAAATAATATGATGTATATTTTTTCCTTAATTACCCCTCATACTTTATCCAGGCTTGGGACTGGCAGCGTATTGGTCATGGCGTTGGCGGGTTTAAAAGTTGCGGAAAGCATTTGTCAGAATAAATAATCTGACACACACATACATGAGCAACCGTCTTTATCATACTTAGGATCTTACACTCAGCAGTCGTCCGTCAAAAACACTTCTTCATACACATATGCCACACCTTTCCTTGTCTGGGGACGTGATGGCTCAGTGGTAAAGCGTTCACCTCCGGTGCTTGAGGTTCCTGGTTCGATCCCAGCTCGCGCCGTCTGGACTTTGTGGTGGACAAACACCGTGCACGTGGGTTTTCTCGGGGTTCTTCCGTTTCCTCCCACTCTCTTCATTTCATTCATTTCTCATCATCATCGTCTCCTTTAGCCTAACCGACATAACCGTGGGACGTAAAACTTAAAGATTTCTCACACATCTTCAACTTCATTACTTCTTACTCAACTTCGATTTCAGGTTACTTCTAGCTTTTCAACATCATTGACTATCAATTTCATGCAATTATAACTTCAGTCACCTTTAACTTCGAACCAGCTTTAGTCTTTCAGAATTACTTTTAGAAATGAAATGAAATGGAATCTTCCAGTTTAACGTCCCACGATTTATGCCCCTGTAGGATAAGGGAGATGATAATTAAAGCAAGTGAATGACGATGAAACAATTGGTAAAATGAAAAAAGTGGAAGGAAACGAGAGTAGCCCGAGAAAACCCACGGTCGCAATATTGTCCACCACAAATTTACTTGGCTAGGTTACTTTTTGGGATGCAAGGGCTTCAAAAAAAAAAAAAAAAAAAAAGACTTGAAGAAAGAAAACTCCTTTCTACGTCTTTCCTGCCTAGATATATTTTTAAAACAAAGTTTTAGTTAGGGATCCGCACGAGTCGAGACATGTCTCGAATATCGACTCAACTCGACTCGAATTCGAGACGAGATTCGAGTCGAGACACACTTTGTAAAATTCGAGACGAGTCGAGACAAACGTATTTCTCGACTCGAGGTAGGAGTTGAGTCGAGATTGCTCGTAAAAATCTCGACTAGACTCGAATGTCTCGAAAAATCTTTCTATAATTTTTAATATTTTTTGAAGAAAGTATTCACTCAGAAACAACCTTGAAACCAATTCCAGCATTTATTACTTTAGAGAGATACAGATCGCATAAACTTAATAGTTAATCTTTCGAGATCAAGATTTAATTTCCATCTCAATTCAATTAATTAAAACTAATAATTAATGTCGTGATATTTGACTGTACGTCAAATAAAATAATAACAATAATATTTGATTATGTAGTTTGTATAAACTATTATCCGTAGCCTGTACCTTATCTTAATTATATATACAACCACATGAACTGACATAAATTAAAAGGGCACTTCCGGTAGACGTGGAAAGTTGAAATTTGGCATGATTGTAGCTTTCTGGGATTAACCGACAAGAAAATTGTCAAAAGTGAAAATTTTTAATTTTTAAGGTGTCTAAAGGGGGATGAAATAATCTCCATGTTTTTTAAATAGACATTTTCTTGGGACAAAATCTTATCTTTTAGATAGTTCAAGTAGGAAAAGAAACTTAAATTCAATAGAATCGTGGGCTTAAAAGTTGCAAGGTCGTAGGCCGAGCAATGGAGGGGAAGACGAAGCCCCCAAGTCGGCAAAATTAGTCAATATGAAGAGCGAATGCACGAAATTCACTGTTGATCCAAACGCTGATACGTAACAGATGCGACGCCGTAGGGCGAACAAACACGGTGGTCTGGGGGCGGAGCCCGCAACTAGCCAAAGGCTAGTCTAGCTTGTATAAAACTATAGCGATAAAGTGAACTTTATAAATTCTCTGAATGAGCAATTGGCAATCTATAGTAATTTAACATAGTTATAATTATTGTGTTTTCGTTCCCATGAACGCAATAGGGCTACATAACTTCTGGATTATTCGCTTCTCCAACTATTTTGAGGCTTTAATGTGTTGCAGCATATCACGAGTTACGGATAATATATAATGTAACATTTATTGTACTTCACATATTATGATACGAGACTATTTTACATAGTATATTACAATAAATGGACTGCATGGATGGCAAGAACTAGTACAGATAGGTACCTTTCACTTCTATAGATACATATTTTTTAAAAGGACTTTTGTAAACACTAAATTATAAAACAATAAACTACATACAGTAATTATGGTTTTGGTTCCCAACAAGAAGAAATATGGATTGTTCATGAGATATTAACAGGGGGCGAGTTCCAATGATGTACTGGCCCCCCAACTCGCCGGACCTGAACCAAATCGAACACATCTGGGATGCGATTGAACATGACGTCAGAAAGCATTGCCCCCTTTCCCGGAATTTACGGGAATTAGATGACCTGTGTGTGCACATGTGGTGCCAACTCTCTCCAACGACCTACCAAGGATCATTTGCGTGCATGCCAAGACGTGTTGCCGTTGTTATCCGTCCCAAAGGTGGACATACTGACAATTAGGTAGGTAGTCATATTTATCTGGCTGATGTATGCGTATATTTTAACTCGGGGGGCGCGGTGGCTCAGTGGTAGAGCGTTCACCTCTGGTGCTTGGGGTCCCGGGTTCGATCCCAGACCCCGCCAAGTGAACTTTGTGGTGGACAAACACCGCGATCGTGGGTTTTCTCGGGGTTCTCCCGTTTCGTCCCACTTTCTTCATTCCACCATTTCACTCATCTCTCATCATCACCGTCTCCTTTAGCCTAACCGGCATAACCGTGGGACGTAAAACTTAAAGATTTCATTTCATTTTTCATATTTTAACTCGTATATTTTATCTCGATTCGAATTTCGAATTTCGAGACGTCTCGTCTCAAAATCGAGTCGAGTCGGGACTGAAACATATTTTCAAGTCGAGACAACATTTTCTTCGAGACGAGACGAGACAGACTTAAATCTCGACTCGACTCAACTCGTGCCCATCCCTAGTTTTAGTGAAGATATAATAGTATGTTACGTTTTATTTTTGTTTTTTATTAGAGCATAGAAAACATTTAACTACTATGTTCTGGAGAAATAAAATATGAAAAATTCAAGAATCAAAGAAAATTCGATAAAAAAGAAAAAGAAGAAAGATATGCATTTCGGTGGACGCAGTAGCATTTCTGATTCCAACAAATTGTTTGTACGAGGAACGAACAGAAAGTTCTTACCCTCTCCATTATAGAGATCAAGCAAAGGTATACAATTTTGTTCACGGACGATAGAACCGATATTTGCTTCTAATATAATATCTGGAGCTCACAATAAGTGTTTTCTGAACGGAGAACAAACTAGAACAAAAATTTTATACCAAAACATTAAAGTTATGTGGATATTTCTACGTTTATGGTACTATTTTCTGGCCTGCCAGTTTGACATTACAAGCAAAGCTGTGAAACACGCATGGTAAAATGTATAACTTTCAATTGCTTGCTTAAGGTGGTTAGGCAAGCTAAATGACCCATATGTTATGTTGGGTTGCACAACTTAACGGTAACAGAAAAAATGCCAGTTCGTTTTCGAATCACGTGGTAGCCAGCCCCAGACTATGCATGAGACTTACAAAAGCTGAATGTTGTGAAAGTATATTTTTAAATTCTAGAATCCATTATAGTAAAAATTAACTGTTATTTCAATAAGAAAATCATTAAAAGAAGAAAAACCCGAAAATTTCCGTGTTTTTTTTAAAAACATAAAGGTTGTTACACATAAAAAATTTCATCTCAAACAAAAAGCCGATTTTTCTTGCATCTCTACTAGTTTTCAACTTCATAGTACTTCCACGTCACTCATTTTTAATCGACTTATAATCGACTACTTTCTTTTTAAGTGATTAAGATTCTCAATTCTACTGATATATATATATATGTATATATATATATATATATATATATATATATATATATATATATATATATATATATATGTGTGTGTGTGTGTGTGTGTGTGTGTGTCTGTGTGTGTGTGTGTGTGCATGTCTGTGAATTTGTGTGGGTAATGTTCATGTGTAACTTCAATCGATTATTCTGCTTATGTTTGAAAAAGTATGGTTCCATGTAATGTTCTACCATGTAACTTCTCCTGGAGAATCCCACAAATTTTCTCCTTCACATAACTCATGGTTTTTCTTTTGTTGTTGCGTAAGACTATGCCCGAAACGCAAGTCACGTAAAGTACTAAGTAAATCTTTGTGTCAGTTACTCCTGCTGTTGTGCTTCGGTGCTTCCTAAAAAAAAAAAAAAAAAAAAAAAAAAAAAAAAAAAAAAAAAAAAAAAAAAAGTAGCTTCGAAACAGTAAAGATATTTTTTTACCCAACCTATATTTAAATTTATTATTATTATTATTATTATTATTATTAGTAGTAGTAGTAGTAGTAGTAGTAGTAATAGTAGTAGAAAAATTTCATTTCAAGAATGGATACGTCATTTTATTATCGAGGTAGAGCCTCGAATATATTCTGATAAATTAGACTGTGTTGCAGATGCAAGGCAGTTGACGCAGTCTTCATGGAGTAGCAGATAAAGTAGCACGTATGTGCGTTGCACTGGTGGTGGAAAAAAAGCGACAGAAATCCAGAGCAGCGTTAAGTGTTCGTGAATTCCTGGCTCAGAAATACATTCTGAATGTTGACCAAACACCTCATTCTCCAGATACAGCACCATGCGACTTCTGGAAGTTTCAACAAGTAGCAGTGTCATAATGTACACCACGTATCGGAGTTTGGTTTTTCACAAACGTTAAAATTAAAAAAAATATATATATAAAGGAATTTTTGGTTAATCAAACTCACTATTAAAAGTGAAATACTGTATGTTGCCTTGTACATAGGCAACCACATTAACAGCTAAGGAATGAGTGTTGCATAACACACAAGGGGAATTTGGTTTTTGGACTGACATACTAGACTCCGGTATATCGGGAAGATACTCTCAAAGAATACATCGGAATCCGCCGGTTTTTGATTGTCCATATCTTGGGATCCACTAGATGGATCACATACATAAACGAACTCGGTTTCTAAATTTTGACTCTCTACATTCTGGACAAAATCGATGGTGATTCATTTAGTACTTGTTCAGATTTTGTGTCTTCTGGACGACTAGACCAAGTATGTTTATATAAAGGAGGTTTGGTAAACCAAACTCCATAAAAGACGCACTGGAAACGATGAAGTAATAATAGGCTAAACTAGTTTGAAGACGGTAATAATTCTGAATAACTTCTACAAACAATTATTATTTACGAAGTTTGATTTCTTTCTGGACAGAGCCTGTAGAAAGCTAGAAATGTTTTTGTGGTATGAATTTAGAATCTCAAGCACAGATTCAATGTCGGTTCTAATTCCTGTACTGTAACCCGAAGTGGCAGAAATATTCCATTTACAACTTCACTGATCGCTAGGGAGGAGGAGTGATAACAGATATTTGAATTCAGGTTTCAAGAACAGCTAATATTTCTGCTTTTATTTTTCTACTGAAAGTAGTAGAATTCGCTACAGCTTCCGGTTTCAATATTGATTAACAGACAGTAATAGACAACAAAGAACGTTTTTCGATAGTGTCTTAAGACTAGCTTTCATATCGGCTTCAATCTCTCTATCGAAACCATAAGTTGTCAAAATATGTCACTCTTGCACAAAATATGTCACTTATGGACGAAATATGTCACTTATGCACAAAATATGTCACTTATGCACAAAATATGTCACTTATGCACGAAATTTGTCACTTATGCACAAAATATGTCACTTATGCACAAAATATGTCACTTATGCTCGAAATATGTCACTTATGCACAAAATATGTCACTTATGCACAAAATATGTCACTTATGCACAAAATATGTCACTTATGCACGAAATTTGCCAGTTATGCACAAAATATGTCACTTATGCACAAAATATGTCACTTATGCTCGAAATATGTCACTTATGCACTAATACTTAGTTTACATAGAGAGAAGAGGATTTAGCAAGAAATTGTTGTTAGATCTCACCCCTTTTGCTATCCATCTATTAAAATCAGAATTCATAGGTTTATCGCTTCTGGCTAGAATGTTGGGATCATATACGAGGAACCCTTGTAGTTTGAAAGTCTACTGTAATTTGACCATATGAAACTAAACTTCTTCTTGTTCTTCTTATAAACCTTTTCCCCAGTTTGTTGGTGTCGGTTCTTCGGATCGTTATCCTCTACCTGTTTCTATCTTGTGTCGTACCCGCTGTGACACAATACTGCACCATATCATTTTAACACAACCTTCCCACTTCTTCTTTGATCGGCCTCGGGTTCATTTCCCTTTCAGTTCTATTGTATCTACTCGGTGAGCCAAATATTCCAAAGGTCTTCTTCGTACATGCCCAAACCATCTTAGTCTACTTTCTTGCAGTTTTTCTACTACTGGTCTCACCTTTAATCTTCCCCGTCTCACTTCATTCTCAATTTTGTCTTTCCGCGTCACTCCACACAGCCACCACAGCTTTTTCATCTCCGTAACATGCAACTTCTGTTCCTATCTTTTCTTCATCGTCCAAGATTCCACTTTACGAATAAGCCAGGTCTCACTACTGTTTTGTAAACTTTTCCTTTAAGGCGTATTGGTATCCTACGGTCACACAACATTCTTTCTGTTTATATCTTTTTCTATTCCTGCGTTTTCCTGCAGAATATTCTTCTAAAGCGTCATGCAAATTGCGACAAATTCCCCCAATACACCCACACAGGACTTGCCTAAAGAACTTGATGAAAGATATTGTGTAACGGACCACGGGCAAAAGTTTGAAATTCCTGTTTTAGAAAATAAAACTCAGCCGGCTAAGGGTTTCAATTTTTCACGAACTGCACGCCGATCTTGTCGCGCGGGATAGTTTCATACTTTCCCTAGCTACATTATGATACAATCAAATATTACGTTTTGTGTTTTGATTCTATAAGGCATATCATTTGACAGGTAAGATGCTGATGCAAGGACCTGAATTGACTTTTCTCGTCATAGGGCTCAAGAACTGGAAAAAAAGGCCGCAGACAAATTCAGAGCACATTAGAAAAGCGAACTTCATGTATATAAAATGGTAAAAATTGTAGTCACAAACAGCCACTTTTATGTAAATAGTGCAATTTTTGCTATTTTATTCGTTCTTGTCTGTGATTTAAGTAGTGGAAAAGTTCTGCGCCATACCAAAATCCAGCACAAAACTGTCACTAGATTAACTAATCTTAAAGATATAAACTCAGATGCTTCTCGTAGATGGAAATTTTACCCTCACAAAACTGTTTACAACTGTATTATTATTATTATTATTATTATTATTATTATTATTATTATTATTATTATTATTATTATTATTATTATTATTATTATTATTATTATTATTGTACAACCAAATTCAATTATAGTTACATTACGAACATATATTCGTATTATCTTACCTATGTTACACTCCCGCGTCTATTTTCAAGACACTAGTTCAAAATCAGTTTGCCCCCTCCCAGCTGAAAATTACTTCCGACGCCATTGGGTTCAAATGCCCATGTTCACATACAGGGACGGATTTAGGGGGGTGCAAATGTGCACGTGCACCCCCTCTTCGTTGTAAATATACACTACCTAAAGCAGGGATGCAAATAAGCAACAAAATTTTACTCGTCCAAGAAAAAAAAATTCTAGCCTACATCCCACAAGAGAAATCATTTACTTACCTTCAGTATCATATTAAATACTTGCCCGCACCGATGAACCACTCGCCCCGGGCGAGTGGGCGAGCGGTTATTTGCATCCCTGACCTAAAGTGAGAAGCTAGCAATGAAAATAGCAACTTTCCGGAAGTTTCTGCTGTCATGCTTCCGTTTTTGCTTAAAACAAAGAGAAGTTTTGCAAAATCGATAGTTTATCAATTTTCTAAAAGTTGAATTGAAAGGGTTCACCGAGAACAGATACTTAGCATTTCCAGGGCATTTCCTCATTCACAGCACAGATGCCTAAAGGCATTTAAAAAATTCCAATGTAATTGAAATATACTGGTAGTTATTGGTGTACCCCCCTTCAGAAAATCCTGGATCTGACCCTGTTCACATAGCTTCAGATTATGCACGATTTTAGAGAAGTTTGGTTTTTAAAAAAATCTCCTTTTTATATTTACTCTGTTTGTCCGTGTGTCCATCCGGGAGACACAAAATATCACCATCAATTTCGCACAGGATATAGATAGTCAAAAGTGATGAAACGAATTCCTTCATAGAAGTAACCCATCCAACGGGAATGACAGAAATCGATCATTTTGAGTTTAAAATTAATCACTATAGAACAGTGGCGTATTTAAGGAGGCTTCCAGGCTTAAGCCCCACGAAATTTTATTTACCATATTAAAGTAAATGAAGTATCTTGCAGAATTTTCACATTTCGAGAAATAAAGTTAGCAAAGCCCTCCCCCTCCGAAACAGAATCGTAAATACGCCACTGCTATAGAGCAAAAACGTTAAAATAAAACGAGAAGCAATTTTCTACAATCAATTAAGCGTCTCAAGAATACATCTCCATCATTCACTTTCTACTAAGACCGGAAACGATTGAAATCTACAACCATTTCCGCTTTCAATATTAGTTGAAAAAAATATAACACCGTTAGTACATCTTGTAATATAATAAAAATTGGTTGTCATGAAAACACTAAGATTTTTGAAATGAAATGAAATCTTTAAGTTTTACGTCCCACGATTATGCCGGTTAGGCTAAATGAGAGGTAATGATGAGAGATGAGTGAAATGATGGAATGAAGAAAGTGGGAGGAAACGGGAGAACCCCGAGAAAACCCACGAGCACGGTGTTTGTCCACCACAAAGTCCACACAGCGCAAGCTGGGATCGAACCAGGGACCCCAAGCACCGGAGGTGAACGCTCTACCACTGAACCACCGCGCCCCACACTAAGATTTTTTAGTAGAGAATGCCGATTCAGGGAAATGCATTGTTGAGCAGTTAAAAAAAAACAAAAAACATAAGTGTGAAACGGAGAGTAAGGGAGGATGCATTGCTGAGCAGTTAAAAACATTCATGAGTGTGAAACGGAGGGTAAGGGGAAATGTATTGTTGATCAGCTAAAACATTTCATGAGTGTGACATGGAGGGTTAGGGGGAATGTGTTGTTGAGGAGTTAAAACATATCATGAGTGTGACATGGAGGGTTAGGGGGAATGTGTTGTTGAGGAGTTAAAACATATCATGAGTGTGACATGGAGGGTTAGGGGGAATGTGTTGTTGAGGAGTTAAAACATTTCATGAGTGTGACATGGAGGGTTAGGGGGAATGTGTTGTTGAGGAGTTAAAACATATCATGAGTGTGACATGGAGGGTTAGGGGGAATGTGTTGTTGAGGAGTTAAACATTTCATGAGTGTGACATGGAGGGTTAGGGGGAATGTGTTGTTGAGGAGTTAAAACATATCATGAGTGTGACATGGAGGGTTAGGGGGAATGTGTTGTTGAGGAGTTAAAACATTTCATGAGTGTAACATGGAGGGTTAGGGGGAATGTGTTGTTGAGGAGTTAAAACATATCATGAGTGTGACATGGAGGGTTAGGGGGAATGTGTTGTTGAGGAGTTAAACATTTCATGAGTGTGACATGGAGGGTTAGGGGGAATGTGTTGTTGAGGAGTTAAAACATATCATGAGTGTGACATGGAGGGTTAGGGGGAATGTGTTGTTGAGGAGTTAAAACATTTCATGAGTGTAACATGGAGGGTTAGGGGGAATGTGTTGTTGAGGAGTTAAAACATATCATGAGTGTGACATGAAGGGTTAGGGGGAATGTGTTGTTAGGGAGTTTTAAAAAAATCATGAGTATGAAACGGAAGGTGATGGGAAATGCATTGTTGAGCAGTCCAAAAAAATCATGAGCGTGAAGGAGGGAGTAAGGGAAATGCATTCTTGAGCAGTTAAAAAATTCATGAGTGTGAAACGGAGGGTGAGGAGGAATGTGTTGTTGACCAGTTAAAATGAATTCAAACTTCAATTTTGACGTTGTTTGCACAGAAATAAACTAAACTCTTTTACGTGGTGTACCACGCGATGCCTTTGATATTAATATTTGTTAATTCTTATTTTAATTGATAAATTTAGAAATAAATAGTTACCTTTAAAGAAAATGTAGTCTTTGATAGAGGTAACTTTTTGTATGCACCTCGTATATACATATTTGAATGTTTTGAGTTTCTTCCGACGTGTGAAATCATTTGTTTGCAATGTGTCAGAGATAGCTTCATACCCAACCCTAAATGGAAGATATAGCCATATAACTACCATTCTTTGTGCGAAGAAAATAAAATAAATATATTACCGGGTGCATCGCAAAGGACTGTACGGAGATATTTTTGAATATATATTATCTTTCTTTTTTTTTGTTGATAAAACGGGGTGGGGTTGGGGTTGGGGTATGTTTTAGCTTCTCCACGAGAACAGGAAGATCACAAACAGAGTCTCTACGAAGAGTAAGCTTTGGTAGATATCTCCTTCTTCTTCTTCACCCCTTTCCCCTCCTAGTACCCCCGTACGTTGTTCTTTTTCTACACACACACACACACACCCTCGACGCGGCGTACCCTTCTTTGCGATATTTCACTCTTCTAGGACTAGCGCCGGAAGTCCTCAGTGGGCCACAAATCTCAAGGGGTAAAAATGCCATTTCCTCCGGAGAGCTTTCGGCTGGTGCTATTGCCATTGTCAAGCACAGGGATTCCGGCCAAGAAGAATATGTGAAAGGGGAAGGGAAGAAAAACCAAACAAAAATCATGCTGAAGAATGTGTGTATACTGAAGAAGCACCTCGGGGACAGAAAAGGGGAAAAAAGCTAAAAGGGTAAAAAAAATCCCGCAAAAATCCCCAAGAAAAGAATAGAAAATACCAAAAACTGATACACCCAAAAAAGAGGAAGAAATGAAAAGGTGGAAAAAGAACAAACATCTATTTCGACCTGCTTAGGTTTAATGTTTATAAAAGAAAACAAACTGAAGAAGAATCAATATTCCGTTTTCTGTTCGACGCTGCATTGCGTAAGTTTATTGTAAACAAGGGCGGATTGATGGTTAGTGTCATAGATAGGGTTGGCATATTTCTTCACTGTAAATACAGGGAGAGAAAGAAAGAAGGAGAGAAAACAATAACATTGAAATAGATTTGAAAACATACATAAAATATTTCGACATGTAAAATATACTGGTTGTTCCTTCAAGCGTTTGGCTTGTCTGGCAATTGCTTGCATAGTAGCGACATCTTTTGGCGTCAGACAGGGGCAGCGCAGCTAAAGACAACTATTAAGCTGACTACAAACTATTGAGAAATAGAGCAACAGATCGAGACGTTTTGTGTTTATATAATAAGCACTAAGAATATATTAATATTTTCTCATCGGTATTTATGCAACCCGTAACTCTTAAAAGTTTTGAAGGTTGCATATTATCGTAAGTAACAGACTGATTTGCTTCTGCATTATGAGTAGCATATTGAATGAACTTCAGTAACAGTACGCTTAATTACGTGATTATTTTTGGCTTCGCTCTTTCTCAAGTATCAGTTTGAAAATTCAAGTTCGAGATGGACATTAAAATAATTAAAGATGAAGACTATTCAGACAAATGTGAGGACAAGCATACATCGTGTACAAGCTTTATAGTGGACAAGTGTGCATTCTATACAAACTTCATAAGGACAAGTGTAAATCTGTACAAGCTTCATATAAGACAAATGTGCAACCTGTACAAGCTTCATACAGGACAAGTGTGCATTCGGTACAAGCTTCATACAAGATTAGTCTACTTTCTATATAAGCTTCATACGGGGCAAGTGTGCAACCTATACAAACTTCATACAGGACAAGCATGCATCGTGTAGAAGCTTTATAGTGGACAAGTGTGCATCCAGTACAAACTTCCACACAGGACAAGTGTGTATCCTGTACAAGCTTCATACAAGACAACTGTGCATTCTATACAAACTTCATAAGGACAAGTGTACATCCTGTACGAGCTTCATATAAGACAAGTGTGCAACCTGTACAAGCTTCATACAGGACAAGTGTGCATTCGGTACAGGCTTCATACAAGATTAGTCTACATTCTATATAAGCTTCATACAGGACAAGTGTGCATTCTATACAAACTTCATAATGACAAGTGTATATCTGTACAAGCTTCATATAAGACAAATGTGCATCATGTACAAGCTTCATACAGGACAAGTGTGCATTCGGTACAAGCTTCATACAACATTAGTCTATATTCTATATAAGCTTCATACAGGACAAGTGTGCATTCTATACAAACTTCATAAGGACAAGTGTACATCCTCTACAAGCTTCATATAAGACAAGTGTGCAATCTGTACAAGCTTCATACAGGACAATTATGTATTCGGTACAAGCTTCATACAAGATTAGTCTACATCTATATATATAAAAGAGAACGTACAAATCCTTTGTTAGCTCATCACGCTAATACGGCTGAACCAATTTCTTTCATTTTTGGGGGGTTATTAAGATTTGGACCCTAGATGGTTTTTATCATATCACTTTAATTTTCAATTACCAGTGTCTTGAGATAATTGACCATTCAAGTGTCCATAACGTACAAATCCTTTGTTAGCTCATCATAGCTAAAACTAACCGTATTTATATGCAACCCACATGACCGTGTCACTCGGCGGGTTAACATAAATGACAGACGATATAATGTTAACATTTACTCCAATCTTCTATGGTTTTTATCATATCACTTGAAAGCGAAAAAGTAAAAATTATCTAAGTAACAAAGTTTATTGCGTTCCAGGGTGACCCCAGCGAAGCGGGGTGAACGCTGCTAGTTCTATATAAGCTTCATACAGGACAAGTGTGCATTCTATACAAACTTCATAAGGACAAGTGTACATCTGTACAAGCTTCATATAAGACAAGTGTGCAACCTGTACAAGCTTCATACAAGATTAATCTACATTCTATATAAGCTTCATAGGAGCAAGTGTGCAACCTATACAAACTTTATACAGGACAAGCGTGCATCCTGTACAAGCTTTATAGAGAAAAGTGTGCACCCAGTACAAGCTTTCATACAGGACAAGTGTGCATCCTATACAAGCTTCATACAGGACACGAAAATAGATTGTAAATCCTGTATCGACAGGACATCCGGCAATCCTAGTCACTGAGGACGTCTGGTAATCTCACAACAACGTCTACGGACTTACTTGTTAGTAAACGTCATATGGTTCATTGCATCTGCCTAGTTTATTATAGCCTTATAAACTGGAGAACGATTAAAAATAGAGAAGATAAATATATCAAAACCAAATGGTGGAATGTATAGAGGAGTGTAGGGGCACTTTTTTTTTCCTACTGCGCATCTTAGAGCCACCGAAATCTTCCTTTTATGGAAATACTAAAATCAGACAAATCCTTACTTCCTAATGTTGTTACCTTATAATTCAGTACTAGGTCCTAATATCAATTAATAAGTTAATAATCAATTAAATAACATATGCTAAAGGATCTATCATAGAAGTTTCAATTTCGTCCGGTATATGTCAAGATATTTGCTGCCATCTAGCGGCACAAGGTGGTGTAAGTTTTTAGAATTATTCAATTTTAATGCTTTGTTTAAGTGATGAAAAATAGGATATGGATAGCCACAGTTGAAGTCGCCGTCACCACAAAATATGGTAACGGATTGACTGCATTAACAAACATGGTTGAGATAACCGCTGTCTATTGTAATTCACAGAATTCAAAAATTAGCTTTCGTTCAAGAGTATCGTGTGCAGTAACGGGTGTACTAATATTACGAGGCTCAGGGAAGATAACTTTTACGCGCGGTTGGCAACACTGAAGAAGTTTAACACGCAGGAGCATGAGCTAGTATTCTGTGCTTCCAACAGAAATAGAATCGGCCGAATAGAGTAGCATACATGCGAGCAACAGTAAAGTGAAATGGTGGCCGTAATACCAAATCCCGCAAAATGTGAAGTAGGATCTGTTATACGATTTCTGAACGCCGAAGGACGGAATGGAGAATAGAGTAATCTATCGCTTTCAGTTTGAATAGAGATACCGGTACAAAATAGGAAATGTAACCTCTCGCTGGGTCGCTGAATCCATATCAAATACTATTTCACATTATCTGTTACGTTCCTTGCTCTAGTGCGATCAATGGAAACAGGAAATAGTAGATAGTTGCCACTTACAGTTACAATATACTAATGTATCACTTTCAGTTTGAATAGGGATATAAGATCGGAACCGGATCCGATTCCTAGCAGAAATGGCGTAGGTCAATGAAAACTTGCCCCATGACCCAAACGACTCACTGTGAACCACTCTAACCCATGACCCATCAAGATCCACCAACCACCATGACTCACTCTGATCCACTACCCACCAAAACACCATTATCATCAACTGTGACCCATGATACACACCCTCCTTCCCACTGACCAAAGAGTTTACACTTGTAATAGAAACAAGGCTGTGAAACAATCACTAATCGGAGTTTGAATTTCTACGGCCAATCACTCAAGCACCGCTCTGTTACAATATCGGTAGATATAACCTTTACGATGTAAAATGGTAAAGTGTTTGTCATGTGCCATATTACGACGAATTTCCATTTAAAGGTTGACTGCCAAGGTGATTTGAGGTTACTGGTCCCAGGACGCCATAAATCTCTTCTTACCTTTGGCTCGATTATGGATAGTTATATCACATTTTTGTCGCGATATTTTGTTTCTCCCGAAAATGTACCAATGGGAGCCGAGCACCATATGTGATCCTCATGGTCTGTCAGTAATTTGTGAGTAATAATGAGCATCATATATGATGCTCAAGAACCTGGATAGGTTACTAATTTGTGATATCAAACATGAGAATCATATATTGTGCTCATGGCCCCACAGAGAAATAAAGTGAGCACCACATATGATGCTCATGGCAGTCAACCTGTTAATTATCATATACAATTATTTTCTTGTTGAATTTCAAACACTATTCAATAGAAAATAGAATGAAATTTGGAAGTATCAAATTAAGGTGAAATAAGTCAATGTAAAGAGAAAGAAAAAGAGAGTGTAAAATTTGACTGTCTCGAAAGCAAAGCAGTAAGCCCTATTGCTATTATTAGAATGACAAATATCGATATTCAAATGTGCGTGCAATTCTTTTTTATTTATCTGAGGTAAGTAAATAGAAACAAATGAGAAAGGAAGACAAATCGAGGAATTAAAAGAAAAACGCAGGCAAAGTCACTAGTGTTCAGAAGATGCTGTCTACAAAGCACTAAGCAGAGTGGATCGGTGGGTCAGGGTGGGTCACGGTGGGAACGGCTCGCAGTGGGTCACGTCATATTGACCCATGACCCGCTGACGCACTCACAAATCTTGACCCACTCCATCTATTGTTCGTGGCATCCTGGGACGCTAAATTCATATCAAATCCATATTAGAAAATATTTCTCACTATCCGTTACGTTTCGACCCCGGGTTCGATTCCCGGTGGGGCCACTCGGTCGAAAAAGTGTAAAACGCTTTTTCAGGCCTGCCACCCTGACTGAGGTTTTCCTGGGTTTTCCTCATTCACACCAGGCAAATGCCGGCGTGGTACCTAACTTATAGGTCCCAGACCGCTTCCTTCCTTCCTTTCCTCCCCAATACTTTCTTCCTTCCCTTTCCCCAGGATTGTGTGCTCGCCTAGGGACGTCATCCCTCAAAAACGTGAAGGGTTAAATGGCCTTAGATGCCGAAAGCCCAGAAATCTAAATCCTAAATCCTAAATCTGTTACGTTTCTTGCTCTATTGGGATCAATAGAAACGGGAAATAGTAGAATTTTGTCACTTGCGGTTACAATAGAGTTGAAAAAAATAGAGATGTAAACTATTCTTGAGTTAAAATTGATGGCATCTATTTCCGTTTTACTCTATAAGAATCAGTACTGAATATTTAAACAGAACATTTGTGCGAGAAATGTATTTAAATATAATCAAGGATAATTATTCGAATAACAAAATCTCGAAAACTAACTCTAGAAACACACCTTGAAATACTTTTAATAACACTAGTAAATTGTAGGTGTAGATTCTGGAGCTGAATTACATTTTTCGATAGATCTTGTCGTTCTCGAGATACAGGACATTACATTACAACAATGAGAGGCAAAGCGAATGTAAAAAAAGAAGCTTTTATGATCTTGATAACGTCCTGGTGAATCAGGGATTCTGTTGCTGCATCCACTCATGCGCCATACTGCTGAAATTGTACGTCAAACTCCCGCTGTAACCGTGATTTTGAAATGTATCCCCCTTTATCCCCTTTTGGTGTTGCAAGTTAACTATACTTTGTATGTACTCATACGTACACATATGCAAACATTAGATTTTTTTCTATTACGACACCAACAAATCATTTTCTGTTGTGTATAAGTACTCCCTCGAGGTATTGAGTTGTATAATCGACAATGGGAAGAATACCTCCACTTTTCTCTTCTGTCAATAACTTGAGATTAGTACCTCATTTGGTAACACGAACTTCCTCTTGTAATGTAATAGTTATTTTGATTTATTGACTGGATTAGGAGAGAGAAGATGTAACACATGTTAACAAATATATCATGTTCATCAACACCTCCATAGATTAAGCAGAGCAGTAATAGATTAATGGTACACAAACAGTTCAGAGTCCATTTAAGCAAGTTGAATTGGAATTACATCATATTCGAGGCATGTATTAGCTTGTGAGATATATACATATTCTTCTGAATATATTGGTTGCCAATAGAAGGGACAAGTATGAACATATATGCAGCCAGAGGCAAAATATGAAGAGAACGCAAGGAAAACATATTATGTGTATCTAGTATTCGTAATAAAGCATATATAGGCCTCTTCTATAGCAAGCCACATGTCTTCTTCAGTATTTTTCAATTTATGTTTCTTTTTCTTTAATTTAAAATGGTTCAAACTTTTTTTCAAACCTTGCAAACTTTATTTCATCCATTTCCCTACGCCATACAATAAGATGAAATTTTGCATAGCGATAGAAGTCGGGCGACAATATTATATTTCATTATTACTTTTATATATATACGAGGGTCATTCGGAAAGTAAAGAACGTTTTTGTATAAACACTTTAATAACTGATATACAAAGGCGACATTTGTGTTACATACTATGTGATACTTAAGTTACTTTTCGACATAGTCACCGTGTAAATTTAAACACTTGTCATACCGTGGTACAAGTTTTTCTATGCCTTCGGCATACATAGTTGCCGCCAAACTGTTGAACCAATCACTAACAGCTTCCTTAAGTTCATCATCATCGTGCAACCCATCAATAGTGAATCGCCTATCCTCTTGAATTTTCCGCTCAATTCTTCCTTTGAGTTCCTCAGTCACAACAGAAGGCCGGCCCGAGCGTTCCTCATCGTGCACACTCGTCCGTCCGTCATTAAATATAATGCACCACTTACGAACTGAGGCTTCATTCATTACATTTCCATACACCTCAGTGATTTGTCTATAAATTTCTATCGGACACACTTTTCTTGCATTCAAAAATCTTATCACACTACGAACCTCACACTTGGCGGGATCAGTAATTGTATCGCACATTTTACAGTCGCACAGCGAAGCAATAACGGACCGTAGCGGATCACAGCTGGTGCCAGACTGAGGCTAAAGCATGCCCAGGTCAATAACCCAGCGGCAGCGGGGGTGGGGAACATGCGCACGCGCTAGCGCAAAACGTTCTTTACTTTCCGAATGACCCTCATATATATATATATATATATATTACGATACACGAGGGGTGACCAAACTCGAATAGGATCGAGCTAGCGACTCTTAGAACCAGGGCTGCTCATCCTATACTGAGCCATCATGCCTTCTATTTGTGGATTGGGATTTAGTGTCCCTTTCAGTACCGAGGCTATAAGAGACAAACGAGGAACTACAGTTTAAAATGGAATCCGAACCAACAGTGGCGGATCTAGACTGGAATCATGGGACCTAGGCCCCCAGTTTTTGAGTGACAAAAATAATTTAAACTATTATTTATATATTTTTGGAAGGAAACTCATGGTATACCTATTATAGTCTGGGTTCTGGTTTACCTTCTACACTGGTTTACCTTCCCGCCACTGTGAACCACAAATTTCAAGACTCTTCTACTGGGAAACAAAGCTGGGACCACGTACAACCAGCTAGCGTGTGCTATCTACGAGACCAGCTAGGAGGGCATGATTTGATCAGGTTAGTAGATGTCGATTTTTACACTTTACATTCCTTATAACACCATGGCTATGAAGGATGTACGTGGATTCTGAGCAACGACAGGGGCTTGCAAAGTTCACCGTGCAAGATCAACTTACACAGTATAGGTCGTTGCCCACCTCACTATTCTTCCTCCTAGAAAACTAGATCAGAAGACAACTCCACCGGTCCTGGCTAAAATTTGTTTAAGAGAACTTGAGAAAATCTTCAAAATTTCTTAAATAAATAAGTAAACGGATGAACAGAAAAGCAAATAAACGAACAGATAAATAAAAGAATGAATAACAGATAAAAAAGGAACAGATAACGTTAAACAAACAAACAAACAAACAGATAAACAAGAAAACAAATGCACGAACTGATAAACAAACAAACGAATGAACTCATAAACAAACAAACAAACCGATAAATAAACAAACGAACGAACAGAAAACAAACAAACAGAAAAACGACAAACAAACCGATAAATAAACAAACGAACGAACAGAAAACAAACAAACAAACAGAAAAACGAACAAACAGATAAACAATTAAACAAATAAACGTGTAGATAAACAAACAAACTGATAAACAAACCAATAAATAAATAAATAAATAAACGAACGTACAGATAAGAGGAAGATTTATAAATCGTAGAATAATAACTAAGAAATTGCAATACAAATAAGGCATATTTTTACAGAAAGGTTTAGAACCTATTAAAATTGGATTGATAACGTATAATTGTATTAATTAAGTTCGAACATTTTTGGATTTATGCATAACTTTCTTGACAAGTATATATGTCAAAATTGTTGAGAAAGTTTTAAGTGAACTCCGTAGATGTACAAATGAACGGTTGTGTAGAAATTGCAAATCTGAGGTTGTGGACTCTGGATACGATTTATGGAAGTGATATTCCCAAAACGTTGGTGACATGACAGCGAAAATGAGATAATGCTGCTATTGGTCCTATTGGGAATTTCACTGTCACTTTACAGTTTACTTTTGGGTCAGTTTTTTTTATTTCCTTTTTTAAAGAGCAGTCAGGCGTAGCGAACCGTTTCTTGCAGACAAAAAAGAAGTTTTTGGAGTTGGTGGTAGTAACGGTTCGTTGAAAGCTTGGGAAGAGCGGAAAACCTGGAGGGCGCGAACCTCCCTATGGTCCCACTCCCACCTATCCAGCACCTGAGATGAGGTCGAAAAGTTTCGTGGACACACTACTCGAAACGTGTCGCCAAAGGCCGTAGAGGTTGAAATGCTTGATTACGTTTCCCTTGAGAAGGAAGCCGAGCTGTCCAAGCACGCAGCATCCCTCTCATTTGGGATGCCGATTTTTTTGGCCCCCTTTTAGATCTTCTTTTTGGCAGAAGAAGAGGACGCTGGAAGAAGAGAGAGAGAGAGAGGAATGGGAAAGAAAGATTCCCAATTTTCTTTCCCTTTCTCTCGTTGACTCTCACGATTTCTATCCACGTATTTCCTATCCTGATGATGTCATCACGAATTGGTTAAAATTCGATTTTAGGTCTAGTCATCACTTGAACTTTAAACCTTCTTTTTCTTTTAAGAATCTACTATGCTCGAACTACCTTTACACTTGCTTTCTGAATTTTACTAAATAACAGTTCTGCTTTTTCGTATATCTTGCTATTAAGAGGCCTCATCACGGCGAAATTAAAGTACCGCTAATTTTATAGTAATTATGTGATTTCTTCAAATAGATAAAAGATAATTGAAATGTGGAACGAAAGCGCCCTAGACAATATTATTTTGCGTGAGGTACCGTTATCACAAGTCACCTAGTGGCTTTCCGTTTTCAGCCGTCTAGAAACGCGAAAATAAATGCCGATTTTCAAAATGGCTCGAAATTGAAAGCAGATAAGTGAGTTGTGATAAGGGTATCTCATGTAAAATGATGTTGTCTAGGGCTCTCTTGTTCCACATTTCGATTATATTTTATCTATTGGAAGATATCACATAATTACTGTAAAATTTGCGGTATTTTAATTTTGCCGGGATGAGGCCTCTTAATTGTTAATTGCTCCAAGAAAATCGCTTCTTGAATCATGTAAGATTGTTAAATAAATAAATAAAGGGATACAGAGGTTCGATTGAAAACAATCGTATCTTACGTACAATACATCTACGTAATACTTATAAGTTATTTCCGTATCCAGGCGCCCATCCAGAAATTTTTGTTGAAGAGCCAAGTATTGAGAGATATAATACTACAAGGCACTAGGTCTATGTAGAATTGAACGGGTATCATTCTGCACCCGAAAGACGATAATAATTGTAAAATACTTCCATCTATATCATTAGGTAAAAAATGATAGAACTAGATTGTTTTTATAAGAGAAAGAGTACAGTTGAAGTGAAAGATCAAATGTTCATACTACATCAATCATTTCCCTGTTAACAAGAATAGTTCTATTGAGAGAGTGTACAAATGTCTGTTGAATTAGGAAGATTTTGCGGGAAGGGAGGGCATGGACCTGGTGGACCCCACCCCGTGAGTGTGGCCCTGTCTACTACCAGGACAGGTGTTCATGTATGGCAGTTTTTACTTTTTTATACTACATTACTAACTGTAAGTACAGATGGCGTATCAGGGTATCTTGCTTTGTGGCGCTAAACCTTCTAGTTCAGAGTTGTTGCAGTTGTAAAGAGTCAGGTGTCCACTAAGGAGTCCACGCCTTGATTTCGTTTTTGGCTTCTCCTGAAAAACTAAATTTTGTGACAACCACCCTTAGTGTACTAAGGTACGGACATTGTAGTGGACTTACAAACCAAAATAACGCACTTATCTCATCAAGAGTAAAATTATCAACAGAGCATTAGTGGTTGTACCGTAAAGTCAGCTGATTTTCATTGCTACCAGGGGTCTCTTGTACGATTCTCGGCCAAGTAAGTTTGTGGTGGACAACATCGTGTCCGTGGGTTTTCTCGGGGTACTCCCACCTCCTCCCACTTCATCGTTTCAACGATTCTTCCATCATCAGTCACTGACCTTAATTATCCGTCTCCTTTAGTTTACAGGACTTAAGAACTCCTTCGTGGCTACGTGGTTAGCGCACGCGCATTTCGCGTGGGAGACCGGGGTTCGATTCTCGGCGGAAGCTCATGTAGTTCGGATCCCATGTTAATCAATAGATCCCATCTCATATAGTCTCGCTGGTGTAAGGGACGTTAAACTCCAAATGAACAACAACAATCTAGAGATTAATCCAATGTTCTCGGGATTGCTGCCAGAGTGAGTGTTGCTGTGCTGAGCTTTCGTTACCATACAGCGGCAACATCTTCAGAGCTATGTGTTGGAGTGTGCTTGTCGTACAATTTATATTGTAGTCTTTAGGAATTGCTGTATTTCTATTGGTTGTTTTTGTTGGCCAATGGCGTGCTCTGATTTTGCTGGTGGTTTTGCTATTGGCCAACCGTCGCCAACCATTTTGCGATTCGTTTTGCAATTGAGCACGCCATTGGCCAACAAAAACAACCAATAGAAATACAGCAATTCCTAAAGACTACAATATAAATTGTACGACCAGCACACTCCAACACATAGCTCTGAAGATGTTACCGCTGTATGGTAACGAAAGCTCAGCACAGCAACACTCACTCTGGCAGCAATCCCGAGAACATTGGATTAATAGTAGACGCCAGCAAAGCTTCAAGATCATATTAACAATCTAGAGAGCTTAATCATGGGACGTTCAACTAAAAAAAAAAAAAAAAAAAAAAAAAAAAAATCATTTTTCTTAACTGAAATGCACTGTATAGATCACAGGTGTCCAAATAGATAAATAAATAAATAAATAAAACGATCTTTGAATTTCAACCTACGGCCCTTTCACTTACTCCCTTAGGGTTATACAAAGCAATAAATTGAACAAATTTGTATTTAAATCATTAAAATGACCCTATAAAGATGAACAAACGTTGAGAGAGAGAGGGATGTTCAATAGGGCTGTCCAAGACAAGAAACCTTAAATAGAATTCTCCTGTCTACGAGTAAAGAAAGAAGAAAAGCAGGGGAAAAATGAAAACGAGAATGCTGATACACTCACATTTTCTTTTATTCTGAACCAGAAGAAAGAATCTAAGAGGAATAAAAAGAGGGATAAAAGAGAGAAGGACGCTAAAAGAGGAATTGATAAAAGTGGACGACAAAAGTGATGGTAAAAGGGCAATTCTGTGATATGAGGTGGAAAGACAAGGAGGGTAACAACAGACAGCGTCAGAGAAAGGTTGAATAAACAGAGAAGAAAGACTCTAAAGATAAACGAAGAATACACGAGAAAGAAACGAAGAGGATAAGAATAGAAATTCTAATAGAATTTGATATAAGTTCTCTTTTCTGATTCTGTTACTCCAGTGGCTGTATTTATATACCAGGAAAATGGACATTCTGTTACCTTATCGGCCATATCCAAAACAAAACTACGTCATTTTTTTCGACAATCATTCCAGAATAGATTTAGACAAAATCTCTAGTTTTCCGGTAAAAATAACACCCCTCATTTTCCTTTCTTTATACCCTTGATTAAGAGGCTATTTTATTCTTTACAACCAACTTGAATTTCAAATCGCATCTAAACTTGTTTCTACTAGATTTAAGCCAATAAAAAATCACAGCATTTCTCTACGAGTGAAATCAAGATTGTAATATTACGGATGTGACATAGTTGTGCAAACGACATGATGCGAACTGATTTCTTTGTTTACAACTGAAAGTCAGACAAATGGCAGTATTATCAGAGGTACTGCTTTTAGGTGAAATTTCTTGCATGTAAATAATTAAAAAAAAAAAAACTGATAAGTTGAACCTAATCAATTTTTATGAGAGCAGTCGTACATATAGTTCAAATCATTTTATGTTGAACATGTAATGCTTATGGGATCCAGGGGAGGTTGATCGCGGCGATCGACCCCCCCCCCCAGAAGAGGAAACTTTCTTATTTTATATATATAAATAAAACCCATCCTAAAGTTTGGAGCCCTTAAAAGTAGCAGTATGACAACCCACCGCCGCCCCAGAAGTCGGTCCTGAATCCGCCCCTGATGGAATCAAAAATTTAACCATCCAGATAATTGCTATCTTAAATATTCTGTATGAAAATAAATTTTAAAAATTATTGACATTAATATTTCTAAAGCAGTGATCGCCAAACCTTCGATCGCGAGCTACTAGTATCCCGCGGAGACATTTTCGATAGAACACGTAAACGCTCCGGTTGGCTAAACTTGATTACTTCACTTGATAGGCAATAAACAAATGTAAGATTAAAAAAAGTAAAAGTTGGTAGTTCTTTTAGTTGGTAGCTCACAGTAGGATTTAACAATGGCACGGTAGCTTCGAAGCTTCATAAGTTTGGCGACCATTAGTCTAAACTGTAGAGGCTTTTTTCCCTCTAAAGAACTTCAGTAGTTTTCATGTGGATTTTTCCGACGTCGGATCGAATTACTTTCTTTGTAAATTTTTCTGAAGTTCCAGTTTTTTTTCTCTTCAAATTACATCAATACAAAACAAAACAAAAAAATAGACTATTCTACACACTTTTATTCCTTTTGTATTCTGGCAACCCTGTAAATGTAATGTAGAAAGCTAGTCATGTCTCCCTTCTCCCTTACATGATAAGAACAGAGCAGCACTTACTTGGTACATATTACTTGTCATTATTATTATTGGGTTAGCGTTCCCTCCCATTCAATTAAGTAGAAAGAATACAACAACAGTTACTTGGTACATTTTACTTGAATTATGAGTCATCATTGTTGTTGCGTTAACATTCCCTCCCATTTAATTAAGTAGGAAGAACGCAGCAGCACTTATTTGGCACATTTTACTTGAATTATGAGTCATCATTGTTATTGGGTTAATGTTCCCTCCCATTAAGTAGGAAGAACACAGCAGCACTTCTTATTTGGCACATTTTACTTGAATTATAAGTCATCATTTTTGTTGCGTTAACGTTCCTTCCATTCAATTAAGTAGGAAGAACACAGCAGCACTTCTTATCTGAAACATTTTACTTGAATTATGAGTCATCATTGTTGTTGGGTTAACGTTCCTTCCCATTCAATTAAGTAGGAAGAACACAGCAGCACTTCTTATCTGAAACATTTTACTTGAATTATGGGTCATCATTGTTGTTGGGTTAACGTTCCCTCCCATTCAATTAAGTAGGAAGAACATAGCAGCGCTTATTTTGTACATTTTACTTGTTGATTCATATATAAGTTTCTTATCAGTCTTTGATCCTTCCATTTCAACCCAATCTTCTTTAGAACTCCCAACAACAATTCCTAATTCACGCGCTCAAAAGCCTTTTCTAGATTAATAAATACCACATACACCTTTTTCCCTTTTTCTCTAAACCTCTCACTGACTACCCTTAATAATCCAATTGCATCTCTTGTTCCCTTACCTCTCCTGAAACCGAACTGTTCTTTCTTAACTTTTTCACTTGTTATTCCATACAATCATCTATTTAGTATTCGAAGCAAAATGTTTACTACATTCAACATGAGATTAATAGTTCTATAATCCTCACATCTCTCTGGGTTCGATTTCTTAACCATCAGAATCATGATCGTCATCAGAAAATCTTCGGGCTGCTCTACTGTTTCATACACTTCATTGTAGAGTCGCAACAATTCTTTCTTGTTTTGTCTTCCTTATTCTTAATGAATTCGATTGGTATATTATCTATCCGGTTGTCTTTCCACTTCTAACATCGGATGTAGCGTTTCCAAACTCTTTATCATAAACCTCTTTTATCATTCTCACCTACTTCATTTTCTACATCAATATCTAGGCCACACGGTCTTTCCCTACTCTGGTATAAGTCCTCAATATATTCTTTCCATCTTCCTAAGACTTCACTTCTCTCGCTATTTTCCCATTCTTAGTTACTACTGCCATCATAATACCCCCTTCTTTTTTCCGCAATTCCATAGATTTCACCTCCCTGAACATTTTCTCATATATCCCAACTCTTTCCAATTGTTTGATGTCGTTGCATTTTCTTTTGTAAAACTTTTCCCTTACTCTATCTGTTTCCCTTTGTAATTCATTATTTAACTTCCTGTACATCCTTCTGTCCTTTGCCGTATCAACCTGTTTCCACGTGTTCCTTTCCCTCATTTCCAACATCTATTCTGTAACGTAAGGTTCTTTGTAGTCGTTTTGTTTTCGCGCTAACCTACTACTTCTTCTGCAGCCTGCTGTTTGCAAAGTTTAATATGTTTTCACAGTCTGTTACTACTTGCATCTATCCTTTCCTCGTTGGAGCATTTTTGTTTGATTTTTTCAACGAAAACGTTTTTTACTTCCTTGTTTTTCAACTTTTCAGTATTCAACATCTTGTTGCCTACTTTTCTTCTATCTACATTTTTCAATTGAATATTCACTTCGGCCAGGTCAAGGTTATGATCAGAGAAAATGTCTGCCCCGCGAAGGGTCTTCGAGTTCTTCAATGTTTTCCAATACCTGTTCTGAATCATAACATAGTTTATCTAATGTCTTCCGTCGTCTATTGAGGATTTCCAAGCATATCTTCTTATATTGTGCTGATTGAACGAACTGTTCCCAATTACTAGTGAATTTTGCTGCTGAAATTGTCCAGTCTGTCTCCCCTTTCATTTCTTTCGCCAAAACTATATTTGTCTTCGACACCACCTTCCTGTTTTTTTTTTTTTTTTTAAATCCCATAAGTGCACTGAAATCTACCATTACAATTACGCATACAAGTCTTTCCTCTGTCTATAAATTTTTCTATTTTCTCATAATTTTCTTCTACTTCTTCAGTTGTACGCAAATTGGTCGATGTATAAGTTTGTGTCAGCACTAGATCTTTATTTCTCCCTTTAAGACTTAACGTCATAAGTCATAACTCTGTTATTATCATCTACCATCATTCATTGAGTACATTTGTTTGTACTTCTTTGTAAAGAAAAAAGAAAAAGGAAAAGAAAGAAAGAAAAAGAAAAGAAAAGAAAATAGAAAAAAATGAAGAAAAAGTAAAAAACACTAGAAACAAGAAGCGGATTAATAAAGCAAATGTGGTTGCCACTTTCTTTACTATAGTTAAATTAATCTTATCACATACGGTAACTTCTGTCATAGCAATTAGACACTCAACATACTAGGGAAAATTTGATAAGAAAAGGAAAAAAAATTGTGTCAGTCGAGGAAAATTTGAAAAGAAAACGGAAAATTTTGTGTCAGTCGAGGGAAATTGGATAAGTAAAGGGAAAATTTTGTGTCAGTCGATGGAAATTTGATAAGAAAAGGGAAAATTTTGTGTCAGTCGAGGGAAATTTGATAAGAAAAGGGAAAATTTTGTGTCAGTCGAGGGAAATTTTCTTAAGAAAACCTACGGACACTGCTCAGAGCAAAAGATATACTAAATTGCAACCAACCAACTGCATATATTTTTTTTCACGCGCTACCTTAGCCAACTGCTTTTAAGTTGGGTCACAAGGAAATGGGTGAGGTTAGATTTACATCAAAGTTGCACCACTCGAGTATGACGTAATGTCACGTGGTATTATCATGGGGGCAAATGTGGAATAAAACGAGCCCTGCGGGGTCTCTAAGCTACTTCGCTCATTGATGCTCGCTCAGCTATGTTTGGTGACGTAAGTAAATCACCTTTTTTTAAATCAATAAAATTGCCCCCATTCTAACTCCCCACTACCCCTAAAACCAATCACTGCGCGAAGGCCCCATTTTTAACTCTCCTGTTGGTGAATAACGTCATTGTTTATAAGGGTCATCACAAATCTCTAGGTAAATGGCGCAAAAAAAAAAAACACAATTTAAGCATTATGTATTACGCACAAGAACAAACGAGTATTATTTCAGTCTTATTTTAATGATAAGTGTGTTATGAAAATTTTAAAAAAATAAAAAATCTTACCTTGGGCCGGGTTCGAACCCACGACCTTAATTACTAGTCCGCTGGCTAGCATGCTCGGCTAAGAAAACCGACACGAACTGGCATTTGATTTGTGCTATATGTACGTTACGTGGCGAGAAACGGATAACTCCAACCAATCAGAACCGTGTATTTAACTCCTATAGCTAGAGTTGAGCGTATTTAAAATATATGCCAACCAGCTACAGATTTCATTTCATTGATAGCAAGTGCTTTAGAAAAAAAAACGATACCGAACACCAAATTTGTGGTGCAATCTGAATTTAACATCGATATCTATCACAAAAATAATTCAAAGTCAATCAATTTGCTTAAGCAACTCCTTTTTTTTCTGGAAATTAGTATTAACACAGTAATTACTTCTGAAAAAACGGTTCGCAAAAATCACACAGCTTCCATTGTTTGCAAAACTTACTGTATCGGTTCTTTTATTTTCTTTTTCTTTCCCTCTTGTTAGAAGCAAAAGTAGAAAAAAATGCATGACATTAGGTAAATATACACGAAAGTGACACCGTTTTTATCTACACGATAATCCTAAAAAAAACTACTTTACATGTAAGTTATGGTTCAACGACTCTTTAATATACATGTCACTGCCAATTAGATGCAGAAAGAGTAATCATAATTAAAACCAGAAACAGAAGAAGAAAGACTTGATATAACTTCTTTCCATTCTCATGACACCGAGATGTAATCACTTGGAAACATTACGTGACTGACTGACTCCCTTATCTCTAAAGGCTAACGAGACTTCTTTTTTTCTTTTTTTAAAAAAGAACTATTTTCACCCTATGGGCACTGATTCAATGATTCAGTGACTGCTGGAACGGATTTCATCTATCTAGTGACTCCAAAGGATCAAACATTAATTGTTACTTTAAGAGTCTTCATCCCGGCGAAATTAAAATACCGCTAATTTTACAGTAATTATGTGATATCTTCAAATAGATAAAAGATAATTGAAATATAGAACAAGAGCGTCCTAGACAATATTATTTTGCGTGAGGTACCGTTATCACAAGTCACCTAGTGGCTTTCCGTTTTCAGCTGTTTAGAAACGCGAAAATAAATGCCGATTTTCAAAATGGCTCGAAATCGAAAGCAGATAAGTGAGTCGTGATAACGGTTTCTTATGTAAAATAATATTGTCTAGGGCGCTCTCGTTCCACATTTCGATTATCTTTTATCTATTTGAAGATATTACATAATTATTGTAAAATTAGCTGTATTTTAATTTTGCCGGGATGAAGACTCTTAAGAGTGAAAGAGATTGTTACGAGTAATTTCTGAAAAAAAAAAAAAAAAAAACTAAGACATAATTTGGATGTTTTATGCACCCTACATGTGGTTTTCGGATGTATGTTTGTTTGTCCGCTCGTTCTTATGCGCAGATGTATTTGGAATAATGGCTGCCCACAAGGCTCTAGGAAGGAGCGGCAATTTCCAATTTCTCGATTTTCTAATGGGTTTCAGTTCTTCAAAATAAGGAGTGCAGAAAAATTTCTGGCTTTGCCTCTTTCCGCCCGCATAAACCTTCTAGTGTAGATTCATTTGAAAGCTAAGTGTCTCAGTGCGTATTGGTATAAGTTTCTAGTAATTCATTATAGGTATTCTGCCATAATTGGCAGGTCAATTGCGGCAATTCAGAAGTCTCTAAGCTCCATGGTTTTCCGCTAACTTCTTCGTCTTCACGCATGATTATTCTGTTTTAATATAATCTCCTTCGCCCCTGTCCACTCTTTCCTGCCGCCATACAATCTAGCACGTCCCTCCACCATGCCGTGAACGTCGCCAACAACTAACGGCTCACTTGCCGGTAAATGTTGATGGTCGATGTAGCGACCTGTCGAAGGATTACCGCTAATGTACTACTGGCGGCAGAGTTTCGTTGAGTCGAATCAGATATCTAGAGCCGGAGTCTTTAAGTTACCACTGCGTAGCAGCGAGAACATTTTGGTCCACACACCTTCGATTCGTCACGGAGAATCACAAAGGGACCAACACGAACTATCGCCAGTCATACGCATGAGATCATCATTATATATCTATATCTATATCTATCTATCTATCTATCTATCTATCTATCTATCTATCTATCTATCTATCTATCTATCTATATATATATATATATATATATATATATATATATATATATATATATATATATATATATATATATATATATAATTTTTTCCTGACAAATTGTTCCTAAAGTAGGCTCCGAGGGTCAAGAGTAATCCCTCCTCTAATCATGAAGTAATAACAAAAAAGAATCTTGAGATGAGTGCGTATAATTGTATTAATTTAGATGACAACTGTGGCCCATCATTAGAAAGTGAATATAGGAAAGCTATCAAATAAAGTAAATAGACACGTGTCATTTTGTTATAAAATTGCATGGCCAATGCATTTTATCTGATCACAAATGGTTATCATCGAATATACACGATTAAAAGAGTACTCTGATTAGCCAAATTAAAAAGACTTCAACAACTTACCCCTCTACAAGCGATGTTTTCTTCATCGCCTCTGTGGCGAAATCGAAAGAACAACCCCGTGATACTTTTTAAAGAGTTTTTTAGACTCACCTTAATGTAAACAAATCATACATATAGGCGATTTAACATATTTTAGGAGAATAATTTTGTTATTGATTGGCACTTCGTCACGTCCCTGACGCTGGTGGTATAATTTTTGAAACGGAAGTGGGGAAACCTCGGATCGTCGCTACGGGGCCGCCAATTTTAGGCGAGATGCCCATTGCTGGTCCACCGACACTTACGACATGGGGTCACGATACAATTCCTTCTTAGCCAATGTCTCAACCAGTTTCTTTTCCTCTTCAATAATATTTAAAATTGTTCTTTTCCCCACTGTTTCTAACACTCTCTCATTCGTTTTCTGCTCGACCCAGCTAATTCTTTCGATTCTTCTCCACACCCACATTTCCAAATCTCTCAGTTGTTTCTAATCAGTTCTGCGTAATGTCCATGTTTCTGCCCCATACAATACAATATTTCACGCAAAGCATTTTATGAGTCTTTTTCTCAACTCTTTATTTATTCAGTGTCCCACAAAATAGGCTTTTAGGGTCGCGATGGTTGAGTGGTAGAGCGTTCACCTCTGGCACATGGGGTCCTTGGTTCGATCCCAGCTCCCATAAAGTGAGCCTTGTGGTGGACAAGCACCGTATGCGTGGGGTTTCTCGGCGTTCTCCCGTTTCCTCCCACTTTCTTAATTCCACTATTTCATTCATTCCGTTCATCATCGTCTCTTTTAGCGTAACCAGTATAATCGTGAGACATAAAACTTAAATATTTCATTTTCATTTTCTCAGTTTTTAATTTGGCAGTCTTTTATGAAATCACCTTTTTAATTGTCCTTCTCATTATCAACCAATTAACTAATTAATCAAAATACGTATATTAACTATAATTACTTTTAATTTACAAATTAATAGAAAACACCACTATTTTAACATAATTACAGTGAAGCTGTTTGGGATAAGCTCCACTGTAATTTAATAAAACCGGACTGTATTTATAGGTATTTATCAGTTTTTCCTTGCAATTTTGCTAACAAAAATATACATAGTAGTATCTCTTTTTTTAAAAATAAAACACCACCCTATATATGAAATTCACAAGTCCTTGCTGATATATGTGCCACTTACGGAACGCGAACGTTATAGATCTTAAGTTTCATGCTTTAACCTAAGGATGCGCACGGGAGAAGATTTGAGTCTGTCTCGTCTCGAAAATATGGTGCAAAATTGATGTCTCGACTCGAAAAATGTGTATTTCTCTATTAGAAGAGTTGTGTCTCGTCTCGAATTTTGTCAGGAAAATTCTGTCTTGTCTCGTCCCGCGCATCCCTACTTGAATTCATTTGTTAAACTGTAGAGTTCATGTTGTCTATTACACACATAGACACACACACACCCAACGAAATTAGAATACACCCCTTTCAAAAAAAAAAAAAAAAAAAAAAAAAAACATATTTACATGGTTGAAAGTAAGGAAAATAACATTAGAACGATTCTGATACTGATTCGTTCGTTCACATTCATTCCGTTCTGTTCCGCTCCGTATCATTTTCTTCTACTGATGAACTGTGACTTTCAGAAATGACCAGACCTGGTTCTATCAGCTTATCAGCGATCACCATGTAGTATGGAGTAAGATTACCTGCACAAACACATTACATATATATATTCCTCCCCCCTGTTTCTCCTCGTCCAGTACATCAAGATCGAGCAGAAATTCCTTCCTTTTTCTCTGCAGGTCTTACCCTTCCAAAGGGTTTGATGTACAACCTTTCCGTGTTCTAGAGCCGTTGCACACGGCTCACGTTGTTTATGGGAGCCTTCGAACAAGTCACTACATATCTGCTCAATATATCTAAACCACCGACCGTCTCTATCTGAATAGGTTGGAAAAGAACAGAAAATATGAGAGCCCAATGCAAAGAGAGAAGAAAAAGAAGCAAAGAATAATGATAAAGTAGAACAGGGGATAGACATTGAGCATACATTTGTTCGATAAAGAAGGTAAACTGTAAACAACAAAATATATGGCCTTATAAGTTAAAAACAGAAAAAAAAAGCTCATTGCAGCCTTTATTATAGTTCAGATTACGTTTAGATTGTTTTTGCTTAGGTGGCACTATTCTGTTCTGCAATTAGCCGTTGTGATTGGTTCCATGCTTGTGACGTCATACGAAGGAACCGGTAGACAAGAATGAACAATAGAACGTAGGAAACATGACGTCAGTGTATTATTATTCAGCTCATTGGCGCCATTTTTGTGAGTTAAGTATATAAGTGTAAACTGAAGTTCGCAGCTATTAAATTTTGCAATCGAGTAAATTAATAATAATAATAATATTAATAATAATAATAATATTAATAATAATAATAATAATAATAATAATAATAATAATAATAATAATAATAATAATATCTTTATTTTAGTACAGCGAATAGATTATGAGCAAACATACAGCATCAGGATATCACATTATAGTAATTTAAGATACAAACTAATATAGTTTAACCTTGTTAATCCGAATATTTGTTTGCTCGAACTGTTCGGATTATCAAAAAATTTCGGATTACTAAGGAATGCAAAAAAAAAAAAAAAAAAAAAAAGCCCGAAACAAGCTTAAAATACCTACATAAATTTACTGACAGTACGTATGTACGTATAATAAACTGAAAAATTACGCAATAAGGACCTACTAGCTATAAAATGAAATTTTTGTATGTTACTGTTCTTTAAATACTACAGTATAGTAATGTTATGTAAAAAAAAAACTTATTTCAAAAAGTATTTAAGAGTCTTCATCCCGGCGAAATTAAAATACCGCTAAGTTTACAGTAATTATGTGATATTGAAATATGGAATAAGTGCGCCTTATACCGTTAGCACAAGTCACCTAGTGGCTTTCCGTTTCCAGCTGTCTAGAAACGCGAAAATAAATGCCGATTTTCAAAATGGCTCGAAATCGAAAGCAGATAAGTGAGTCGTGATAATGTCTTCTCATGTAAAATAATATTGTCTAGGGCGCTCTTGTTCCACATTTCGATTATCTTTTATCTATTTGAAGATATCACATAATTACTGTAAAATTAGCGGTATTTTAATTTCGCCGGGATGAAGACTCTTAATGTGGAATCCGAACTATATGAGCTACTGCCAGGAATCGAACCAGGTTCTCTCCCTCCAAAAGTGCGTACACTAACTACATAACCACGAGGGTGCTCTGTTATTAGTTTTATTAAGAAAACTAGGAACCTCTTCGCGCCCCGACTTCAGTAGAAAAAAGATGGAATTAGGACCGAGAAGAATGGACTATCACATCTAAACAGGCCGGTAGCCAGCCCAAAAATGTAGGGGGGGTCCCGTAGAAGTTATGGGGGGCCCGATCCAACCATGTTATAGTTTATCACCATATTATAGTTCATTTGCAAGCCTATCGTGAAAATTTTAGAGGGCCCGTAAAACTTTAGGGGGCCGGCCCCCTAGAACCCTGTAGATAGGGGCCTGCGCGTAAATTGGGACGTCTGATACCCTTTGTTTTACTTTATTTAAGCAACACCTGTTTTGGTAGGTTTATCTTTGTTGGTAAACTAGATTTTATATTTTTAATTGTGTTTTCTAAGTTCAACGTGTGTATATCTGATTTATGCAAAAGAACATATTCTTATGTTTCGAATTACGTTTACATGCAAACATTAATTTTTACGGGAACTACAATTTATTCTCGCAATGTTTTAAAAATCTAACACTTATTTTTATTGTGTAATCTCCCACAATATGCAATTTTGTCAGCTCAAAAAATATTATTATTAGTATTATTAACAGGCTTGCCAACCATACGATAATTTACCGTGGTAGGCTATACGATAATGTAAGCCTTAATAATAGTATATACAATAATGCCCTAGCGATAATTTTAGAACACACTTTTTTTTTTTTAAGCAGCTTTTGAATGTGCAAATAAATGGTAGATACGCACTGAAATTTTTAACAGTAACTCCCATTAAATTAAACGAACAATGATTTGAGAATAGGTAAATGGCAACTCTGTGTCCATTCTTTAAATTCAATTACGTTAACGAGGGAGTGGAAATATTATTCAGAGTAGTGTTAACAAGAGCGCCGGTTTCTCTGTAAATTTGGGGGGAGGGCATTCGGATGCAGAAGATATATACAGTATATGAGTATTTTAAGACAAATTGCATTCAAATTGTGCCAAATATTGTATATTCATAAATTCAATAAGGGGACCCACATGAGCTATGAGGGGGCCAGGGCCCCCGGCGCCCCAGGATCGGTGCCCTTGAGTGTTCATAAGGGAAAAAATGGTGAGGACAATGACGTCAATTTGAAGATAGAAACTGAAAATCATTAGATAAGTTTATTATAAATTATTCGTATTATTAACAGTATTATATTTGTTTTTATTTCTACAATTATCACGTGCATAATGAATATACAATATTTTATTGTAATCTACGATAATTTTAAAGGCGAAAATCGAAAAGTTTGTTCTCAGAGGTTGGCAAGTCTGATTTAAATAGTAATCGTATTATTATTTTTAGTAACATTGTTGTCTTTTTACAAACAAATTATTTCCAATTGGTTGGTTGATTGTATAACCCCTTTAGATTATTTTTTTCTTAATTTCTTACATTACCTTTAACGTTTAATATAATTCTGTCAATTTCTGAAGTTATCGGAAAATTGATTGGCTAATTAGTTTATACGTACATTGTTCGATACAGTAACAATATACGGAATTACGTAGTTTTCCATCTTGAGTTACAGACTACGTCGCAGGTTTTGTTAAAAAAGAAATCTCGTTCATTTCCAATGTGATTTGATTACATCAGATATTAGAAGGAGTGTTAATAAGCAGTGTTAATAAGTGGAAATCTTCTACGTGGAATTATATTAGACACAGTTATTACAAAATTCATTGAAAAATCTTACAAGTGTGAACAATGCCAACTCACCACACTAACAACCCACGGAGATCATTAATACGTCTGTATGTATTCTGTTTGTTCAGAAGGATATCCATAGACGTCGAGAGAGGTATATCAATTGTATTCTTGAAGATTTTCATCAAAGTTACTGCTCACGGAAGGACATGCACCTTCATTCTACAAGGGATCGTAGTTCGAAACTCTGAAATGATATACGGGGGATTCGTCCAGAACATCAGGCTCAGATTTTCGTCAAGGAGTTGAGACATCTCTATTCTCTTTATCAATAGTACAAAGAAGGCATCTAGAAGACAGTGAAATTGTGAGCGGCTTGGATAGTATTAATGGAAATTCCTATTTTGGAAATTTGCTTCGTAAATGTTCGGCAGAGTGAGTGAAAATTTCTTCATATGTGCTGGAGAGCGTTAGTGAAATCTAATTCTTATTTTGAACAGTGAATGATAACTACAATTGCGGTGACAGGTAATACAATCCAATTTAATTGTTGTTGACAAGTTTTTTTTTTTTTTTTTTTTTATAGAAAACATCACATAATTTGTCAGTAATTCTGATTTAGACATGGGAGTAAAACACAAATATAATGTTTTGGTAATTGGTTTATATAGTACCTCCCCTTCCTAAAATGAAGGGCGTCACAAGGATAAATTTAAAATGTAGTCAGTATAGTCACATGAGCAATTTACTTGTCTTGCGTTTATTTTCGTATTACATTTCTAACTCTGATTCCGTTATGTAAACTCCCCAAAACATTATTTGCTTATAATTAATCATACCCTATTTGTTTTGGTTCCATAATATTTTGTGTGACAAAAGTCGCCGGATATAGTTGATAATAATCTTTGGATGCAACTTTTTAAGTTTCGTACTTTTGGGAATCTTTGTGGAATAATCTTACTTTTAAAAGTGCAGTCGGGCCAATTCAATTCATAGTTCTTCAGGTTGGTTGCTGACTAGGCGTACTGATTTAATTTTTTTTCATTGTACAGCATGGGAAAAAACGAGAAGTGTACATATATCAATATGTAAGGCTAATTGTGTGTAATTGTACTTACAAGTTAGAATATTTATAATATGATGTACAGTAGATCTTATATGCGTGCATTGTATAATGTGTTGTACCTTCATTATACCATTGCTTTTAGCAATTGGGGTATCTTATTTCTGGCACATCAATATGTTGTGTTTGTAATTTGGTGCTATTTTGTTTTTTTTTTCCTTCTGTATAAGTAGGGCTATGTGAGAATTCATGCCAGTATCATTGTTTACATGTGTAAAAAGTCCCCCCCCCCTAGCGATAACTGTAAATTTAAATACGCTTCCTAGCATAAAAGAAACATACAGGGTCTTTCAGATAAAACGTCCAGTGCTAATAAATCAGAAACGTCTGAGAATAAAAAGATGAAACAAAAACTGGGATAGGAAAACGTCATAGGTCACATCACATGGTATTGTTGTGGTGACCCCCAGGGCTCTCCTTGAAGGGACCCAGTGCCAACTTCAAATTTTCAAATGGGAACATGTATTGAATCATACCTCATTCGGTAGTTCTTGAAAAACGAAACAACTTTTGTTGGAAACAATTTTCGACTTGGGCCACCATTTTCAAAATGGCCGCAAAAAAGTGGATCCTGTATCAGATAAAACGTCCAGTGCTTATAAATCAGAAACGGCTGAGAATAAAAAGATGAAACAAAAACTAAGATAGGAAAATGTCATAGGGCACATCACATGGTGTTGTTGTGGTGATCCCCAGGGTCCTCCTTGAAGGGGGCTTAGAGGCCAACTTCAAATTTTCAAATAGGAAAATTGGGTGGGTTATAACTTACTAAATGGTGAAATGAAAAGAAACAACGTTTGTGGGAAAGAATTTTCGATTTAGGCCATCAATTTGAAATAGTACGATCAGGAAATGTCATAGAGTGCATTGAACATAGTGCCCTCTATTCCCACAAAAGGCGCATAACGTGTTTCACCTTTCGGGGGAGGAGGGTAGAGATTAGACCATTGTAAAGGGACCGAATGAGGTATGATTCAATACATGTTCCCGTTTGAAAATTTGAAGTTGGTCCCTGGGCCCCCTTCAAGGAGGACCCTGGGAGTCACCACAACAACACCACGTGATGTGCCCTATGACATTTTCCTATCTCAGTTTTTGTTTCATCTTTTTATTCTCAGCCGTTTGTGATTTATAAGCACTGGACGTTTTATCTGAAACACCTTGCATGTAAGTTGACTGTATATCTGATTACTGTAGAAAGTTGAAATGTTCTTAAGAGAGTAACGTCCAGTTGCCGTTTCTTTCTTGATTTTTTCTTTCCTGAAAAATTGTGTTTCCAAAGCACCAATTAGTCTTTTGTTAGTTGGCATGTGTACAGTCAGCGACAGTAGAAACTGGAGGTTGGATACATAAGAAATGATAGCTTTTTCCAGTAGCAGAATAGTTTCACTCGATGTCTGATAGTTGGACAACCAACATGACAGCAAATACGTGCCCGAAAACATAACATGCCAGGATATTCCTCCATTTGGAGGAAAAAGTATTACTATCTCAGAGCATCACTTAGAGAAACAACCACGAGATAAATCTGCAGAAAATCCATTCACTTTAAGATCAAAGAGATAGGAATTAATGCAAAGGAAACGAAAACAATAATACGCATCATGCAGAGAACGAAAAAGTATGGAAAGCTAAACAAAATGAGAAAAGAAGGAAAGAGGGAAAGGAAAGAGCAAAAGACATGGGAATAAATTAAATTTTAACACTTAAGGATAAACAGTGTCCGTCTTTCCCCCTGACCCCATCGTGGGTTTTCTCCCTTCATAGGATAAATCTCTTTCATTATCAAACGCGAACATCATTTATAGTGTTGAAAAAAAATTAACTCAGTCTAGGCCGAGACTCGAACCCCACACCCTTAGAATGATAGTCTCACGCGGTATCCACTTACCTACACAGGCTCTACCTATAAACCAGCTATTACCCGCGCTGTTACCAAACGTGTTAAATCAGCCATTGTCGGTGAGCCACCCCAGTTCCATTTGAAGTTTAAATTTTATTTACCTCACTTAGCCATCTATGGGTAGCAGTCCCCTTGCTTTCATAAAAAACATTTGTTCTGTAGATTAAAATCAAGAATGAATTAATCTGTACTCTTGGGAGCTTACTGGTGCACCAACATATCTATCTATCTATCTATCTATCTATCTATCTATCTATCTATCTATCTATATATATATATATATATATATATATATATATATATATATATGTGTGTGTGTGTGTGTGTGTGTGTGTATATATATGTGTGTGTGTCGAATTGATTTTGGATTAAAAGAGCGACTTCGTAAATTTACGGAACGCGTGTTAACACGACAGTAAGGACATCTCGTAACGTTGTTAGGTAACACACGCAGTGTAAATAAAGTTTCAAAACCAGAAGTCGGAAGATATGCCGTGGGTAAGTCGGTAAGATGTCTGCTTGCTGAGTAGAGAAATTCGGGTTCAAATCTTGGCTGTTGCGTTTTTTTTTTGTTCCGTTGAAAATACATTTCTATATTTTTGCGTTTGAAATTGCTTTCTTTCATTTTTTGTAGATTATCTTAAATTAGTGAAGGCCAAGTAAGGTCAGATTACATATATGTCTGCTTTATCTGTGTGTACAGTCCAGAGATGGAGTGAGTCAATTGGGTCAAGATTTGTGAGTAGGTCAGTGGATCGTGGGTCAACAGGACGTGACTAACTGTGACACACCACGCCCGTGACCTCTCTGACTCACACTGACCCTACGTTTTAAATTTTAAGGTCTCCCTCTTTATTCGGCCTCCCTCCTTATTATTAAATTCAATGTATAGATAATTATTGAGTTGAGTTGATTTTGAGTTTAGCGCCCTTTTCAGTAGCGAGGCTATATGAGACGGGACCTACTGATTAACATAGAAACCGAAAAACGTGAGCTCCCGTTGGGAATCAAACCAGGGTCTTCCACGCCACAGGTATATAATAGTGTCTTATATAGCAGTTAATATTCTTGCTATAAAGTATCAAATAACTAAACATTTGATGTAAATAAATGAGAAACCTAAAATATTGCAGATTACTGCAATTGCGATTTAATTCAATTTTAAGCATTATACATCCATATGATTGTTAAAGTTGCTTTATAAAGATGCAGATTATGAATTATAGTAATTTTTTCAATGAAATGAAATTAAATTAAGTTTGACGTCCCATGCTTATGTCGGCTAGGTAAAGGAGACGGTGATGATGAGAAGTGAACGAAAATTGTGCAACGATGTAGGTAGGAGGAAACAGGAGAATCCTGAAGAAACGAACGCACACGGTGTTTCTTCACCACAAATCTGACTTTGTGCAAGCTGGGATCGAACCAAGGACCCCATGCACCAGAGGTGAACGCTCTACCACTAAGCCACTTTGGCCCTATGAAAAATACAACCATATTTATTCTCTCTCTCTCTCTCTCTCTCTCTCTCCATTTTTATATAGGTATCAGAAGCATGAATAATTTTCATTTTGGGGGGTGCGGTGGCTCAGTGGTAGAGCGTTCACCTCCGGTGCTTCGGGTCCCTAATTCGATCCCAGCTCGCGCCGTTTGGACTTTGTGGTGGACAAACGCCGTGCTGGTGGGTTTTCTCGGGGTTCTCCCGTTTCCTCCCACTTTCTTCATTCCATCATTTCACTCCTTTCTCATTATCACCGTCTCCTTTAGCCTAACCGGCATAACCATGGGACGTTAAACATAAAGATTTCATTTTATTTCAATTTTTGTTTTGAACGTATGGTTTCAAGTTGGTATTAAACTCAGAACTCTGATCTTAATGAGTTGAGTTGATTTGGAGTTTAACGTCTCTTTCAACAGCAAGACCATATATGACGTGGACATATTGATTAACGTAAAACCCGAACCATGTAAACTCCCGCCGTGTGGTGGTGATTGTGATTTTGAGTTTAACTGCCCGGTCAGCAGCGTGGCTATAGGAGACTTGAGCTACTGATTAACATGGAATACGAAACACATGAGCTCCCACCGGGAATCGAACCCGGGTCCCCCACGATAAAGTCGTGCGTACGCTAACTCCCACCGGGAATTGAAATCTGTTCTCATTGTAAGAATGTTAACGTTCCTTATTTTACCGGTTTTTGTATAACTTCATGGGCTAAATTTCACAGAAGTAAATCCCCACGGTAAGCAGGTTTGCATATCCAGACTCCTAAGTATGAAAACATTTACGCTCACTTCAACCTCAAACAATTCATGAATTGAAGAATAAAGGATAATATTCCCGATAAAGTATATGGTTTGAAAAATACCATATAGGAGAGGGACATATCAGTCCTTTCTGCTCATGGAGTTATTAAAACAGGATCATCGGGCAGTGGTCTTTACCATTCAAAGATATTGCTTCTAAAATATTTCCAAGTAACTTCCAATTTTCCATCTATGGGTAGCAGTCCCCTTGCTTTCATAAAAAACATTTGTTCTGTAGATTAAAATCAAGAATGAATTAATCTGTACTCTTGGGTGCTCACTGGTGCAACAACATATCTATCTATATCTATCTATCTATCTATCTATCTATCTATCTATCTATCTATCTATCTATCTATCTATCTATCTATCTATCTATCTATCTATCTATCTATCTATCTATATATATATATATATATATATGTGTGTGTGTGTGTGTGTGTGTATATATGTGTGTGTGTCGAATTGATTTTGGATTAAAAGAGCGACTTCGTAAATTTACGGAACGCGTGTTAACACGACAGTAAGGACATCTCGTAACGTTGTTAGGTAACACACGCAGTGTAAATAAAGTTTCAAAACCAGAAGTCGGAAGATATGCCGTGGGTAAGTCGGTAAGACGTCTGCTTGCTGAGTGGAGAAATCCGGGTTCAAATCTGGGCTGTTACGTTTTTTTTTTTTTTGTTCCGTTGAAAATACATTTCTATATTTTTGCGTTTGAAATTGCTTTCTTTCATTTTTTGTAGATTATCTTAAATTAGTGAAGGCCAAGTAAGGTCAGATTACATATATGTCTGCTTTATCTGTGTGTACAGTCCAGAGATGGAGTGAGTCAATTGGGTCAAGATTTGTGAGTAGGTCAGTGGATCGTGGGTCAACAGGACGTGACTAACTGTGACACACCACCCCCCGTGACCTCTCTGACTCACACTGACCCTACGTTTTAAATTTTAAGGTCTCCCTCTTTATTCGGCCTCCCTCCTTATTATTAAATTCAATGTATAGATAATTATTGAGTTGAGTTGATTTTGAGTTTAGCGCCCTTTTCAGCAGCGAGGCTATATGAGACGGGACCTACTGATTAACATGTAATCCGAAACACATGAGCTCCCGTTGGAATCAAACCAGGGTCTCCCACGCCACAGGTATATAATTGTGTTTTATATAGCAGTTAATATTCTTGCTATAAAGTATAAAGTTAAAGAAAACTTGTAGCTTCACGAAAGGCATTTGTTGGTCCTTCAAGGTCAACACAAGAACAAAAATGAAAAACTAATACTAGGTGTGCCTTTACAAGTGACTACTATGATAACAACAGAATGCTGCCTACGTTTAACATATTATGCCTCCGGGGGTTAGTAAAACGCTTAACTGTGTGAAAATCGTTGCACACAACAGGTCTTAGGAACACTCACAAATACGTAAAATTGAAAGAACAGAAAATAGTGCATTTTTGAAATGAGCATACAATTCACACTTCACGCAAAGTTCCAATATGGGAAATCAGTCAATATCTTCAGTTGGAATTACTGAAAAAGACAGAAACTGGCTATTTAAAATTCCAAGTGTAAACCTGCGCTTGGAGCGATTCTATTAGCTATATCACAACGCATTTTCGTGAGTTGCATCTGTGGTCAAGCGTGCTTAATAGCGCTGTTAAAGTTCTAGAACCGGAGGGCGGCGGTTCGAGCCTGAGTACAGTAATTTTTTTTTTCAAAATAGGGATGGCTTTTTAAAAGTATATATAAAGTTGTATTTTGAAGTGATTGTAAAACAAATTCAGATGAACTTTCACATTTCCAAGCTCACTCGTGTTTATTCGCCATGTCCCAAATTTCACAGAAATAAATCCCTACGTTAAGCGGGTTTACATATCCAGACTCCTAACAAGGAAGGGTCACGCAGTGGCTCCGCTGAGATCCGAACGAGACAAATGTGTTTTCATTTGATATATTATAACTAGATAGATCCCAAAGCTATACGTGCCACCGAGCGGAATATCGTGAGTTACAATATATTTTGTAATGTAAGAACTACAAAGCTGGCAGAATATTTTGACCGAATCATTTGTTCGGAAACGGTTGGGTAAATGGAAAACTCGGATAATATGTATCCCGTCATTTTCAAGAACACACTTTTTCGGATAAAAAAGTTTGCCCAGGATCCTCGCAGGGTCCCACATGGGGTCCAACTCAAAATTTTCAAATGACAAGAGGGATTAAGTAGCACATCGTTTGAAAGCTGTTGCAAAATGAAAGAAGATGCAGCAAGTCTCGACTCTCTACGACAACCCTGTGCAAAATGGCGGAGGGTCAAAATGTAAACAGAAACTTAATTGAAAAGTCAATGGTCACCCCTATAAATCGGAAACGGTGAAAAATGTGAAAATAGGAAAGGAAGTGTGGCATTATTTTCAAAGTACAATTTAAGGTAAAACGTCTTGTCCCAGGGTCCCCACATGGTCCCAGGTGGGGTCCAACTAAAAAGTTTCAAATGGCAAGAGGGGTTAAGTAGCTCATCGTTTGCAAGATCTTCTTAAATGAAAGTAGATGGAGCAAGTCTCTACTCTCTACGACAACTCTGTCCAAAATTGCGGCGGGTCAAAAAGTAATCAAAAGCTTATTTGATAAACTATGGCCACCTCGAATCCAAGATGGCCGGTTAAAACTTATGTCGTTCATAACAGTACAAATTTAAATCTCTATTTTTCTCTATTATATATTTAGAAACAATAGGAAGATTAAAGAACAATTGAATTTCGATTCACCTCAACTATAATTTCATTCGGTAACAACACATATATGTTTTGTTTGGTTCCCTCGCCATCATTTACTTTAATATAACGAATATGCGATGAACACACAACTCTGACTTCCTCTAATTTTGTCATACGTAGTTCATGCATAAAGGACTTGCTGCACCAGTAGGTGGGTGGCTCTATTGTAATTCGTAACTGCGCATTCGTGGCGGTTACTTTTGTATGTCATTCGTTGGTTTGATCACAATACTCCAAGCAATACCAAATTTACAAAAAAAAAAAAAAAAAAAAATCATTTGCAAGATTGGCGAGTAGTACCAAACCATGTGTAAGTCATTTCAGTATTTCGAGTTGCGACAAACTTTGTTGGTTTAATTACAGTATTCCAAGAAATAACATATTTATATACAAACTCATTTTTCACGGTGGCAGCCATATTGGATTACCTCCAACACCAGTGGTTTGAGCTGGACATGCGTTCGATACATACTATGGCATTTTGAACTCAAGACGTTTCGTTTTTTGAACATTTCGCATCTTTTCGTCATCCACTGATCAACATTCATGCCAAATTTGGTTTTCCTAGCTTCAGCAGTTTGGTAAGCCTATCCTTTCGATATAGGTTTTAAGCTGTCTCTTGGATTCAAGGTGGCCATAGATTTTCAATTAAGCTTTTGCTTATATTTTGACCCGCCGCAATTTTGGACAGGATTGTCGAAGAAAGTCGAGACGTGCTCCATCTTCTTTCACTTAACAAGAGCTTTCAAACGATGTCCTACCTCTCTTGCCATTTGAAACTTTTTAGTTGGACTCCACCTGGGACCATGTGGGGACCCTGGAACAAGACATTTTCACGTTGTGCTTTGAAAATAATGTCACGCTTTCTTTCCTGTTTCCACATTTGTTTTACCGTTTCCGATTTATAGGGGTAGTCATGGACTTTCCAATTAAGATTTTGTTTACAATTTGACCCGTCGCCCTTTTGCACACGGTTGTTGTAGAGAGTCGAGACTTGCTGCATTTTCTTTCATTTTACAACAGATTTCAAATGATATGCCACTTAACCCCCCTTGCCATTTGAAAATTTTGAGTTGGACCCCATCTGGGACCCCGCGGGGGACCCTGGGGCATTTTTTTCTTACCACAAAAAGTTTCTCGTTGAAAATGGTGCGATAAGTGTTGGCAGAGTTTTTCACTTACTCAACCATTTCCGAACAAATGACGGTTCACACTATTCTGCATGGTAATTTTTTGTAGTTCTTACATTACAAAATATGTTGTAACTCACGATATTCCGCCCGGTGGCACGTATAACTTTGGGATCCATCTAGTTATAACATATAAAATGCAAACACAATGGTCTCGTTCCGATCTCAGCGGAGCCACTGCGTGACCCTTCCTTGTAAGTATGAAAACATTTACGCTCACTCCAACCTCAATCATTTCATGAATTCAACCTGATTTACATATGTTATTAGGACGTAAAATTGAATGTGATTTATTCTACAAACACTTTTATACATTGCAAGAGCTGTGACGTCTAAATATTCACTGAGAACTCATAGTCGTATCGCAATAAACAAAAGAGAGTATGGAACAGTAAACTGATTTCGCAAAGGTTAAAAGAAAGCCTGCAAAAGCATGCAAAATGGTCGAGTGGTTTAGGTCGATACTCTATCAATCATATGTTTGTGTGTTAAAACCCGATAATAAGTTTTTCTAAGTGTCTTCCTATTTTCATTTGGAGGCGGAAAACATTTCTTTGAATAACTCATTGGAAACTTCTTTTGTTTCAAATTCGGCTAAGACGGAACAATATATCAATTGCAAATCTAAAATCCATAGCTGAAAACAAAATATAAAGTATGTTTTCCCATTATTATCCTCCGATTTGTAACGAGACCCAGGTTCGATTCCCGGAGGGAGTTCATGTGGTTCGGATTCCACCTTAATCAGTATGTCCACGTCTCATATAGCCTCGCTGCTGAACGGGACGTAAAACTCAAAATCAATCAATCAATCTCCAAGAGAGAGAAATAAAAAAAGTTTTTTTTTTTGGTAAATTCTAGTTCAAAGTTCGAAGCACTTGCTTTTGCACGTGATTTTTTGTTTCTTTTTTCAGGGAAGAGAAAAGTTCTGGCGCCTAAGAAATTATACCATATAATATTGCAAATTTGCAAGTGGATGTATTTACATTGCAATTTGTGGTAATAAAGATATTATGATTAGAAAACAATATTGTAATAAGTAAGTTTAATTTCTTCATCCATCGCAAGTCTTAGGGGCCCCTTATACCTCGCCGCCCCCCGAATATCGATATCGAAAATTTCGAATGATATATTAATGTCCATATATTTGCGATATCGAATGTTGATAAATGATTATATATATATATATATATATATATATATATATATATATATATATATATATATCGACGATAGCGATTTATCGACATATCACAGGCCCAGGTCCGAGAAGTGATGCTTGAAATATACTGGAATCAACAATCAAATTCTAAATAAGTTCTCCATTTCCGTATTCAATGTTGAGGGGGAAGAGTGTGAACCCGAATAGAAATTTTAAGAAAAACAAATGTTAAGATAAAAGTAGGTTTTCCGTCTCCCCTTCAATATAAAAATTAACAGAAAACTATTACTGCAATTTACCTTTTACTTCTGTTTCTGATTGTTATCACAAATCAGCGACAATACACATACTTTACATAGTATACCAATACCAATACACTCTATAACTTTTCACAACCAAGCAAGCCGGAAGATGAATTTCCTGTAATATTAAAGTGGAATATTCTACAAAATAGTCATAATTCATTGGCCATATTTCTATCAGTACTTTGGTACGGACTAAGAGCTACAAGACTAACAGAACTAGAAATTAAAGATTTCATTCCTTTTTTCTCTCAGACTAAAAGACTTCTGCATTTTCCTAAGATTTTCATTTTCTTAATATAAGTCCCCTATCCTGGGCTAATTCTGGCTACCGCGGTTTCGAGGTAATCGGTAAACGAAAGAGCAAAGTTTGTCGACTCTCAACTCTCGACAGTTTGTAAGAAGATATTTCACAGTTCATGTTGTTATTTCTTCGTTACAAAAACACTTCTAGTTGACACTATTCATGGTAAATTACTGAACTTATAAACATTGACAATTATTGAAAAATGAATAATTATTTTTAAACATAAAAAGGCGTTACAGTTCAGTAGAATGCAGTAGTAGAATGCAGAAGTGAAAGAAAATATTGTTTATTTGTTGAGATGCGCAAACTGAATGTGAATAATAAGTGTTTCCCATTCCCTTGTCCAGAGGTGGATCTACGATGGACTTCTGGGGGCTCGGTGGTTGGTAATACTCCTATTTAGAGCTACTTTTAAGAGCTCCAAACTCTGGAATGGGTTTTATTTCTATATAAAAACACAAATATTCCCTTTCTGGGAGGCTATCACCATGATCGCCCACTGGATCCGCCCCCGCTCTTGTGTAGCAGACTTTGAAGATATTTAGCTCCTGCGATGATGATTAAGGATTGTAACATCTGGATAATTTTTATACTGATATCGGATAGAAACTTATCCGGATTTGCAATATCCGGTTGACGGACAACAAAACGGATGACGGATAACGGATAATATCAGGATAATGGATGACTGATAATATCCGGATAGCGAATGACGGATAATATAGAGGTAACGGATACTATCCGCATGATGGATAACGGATGACGGATAACATCCAGATAACGGATGTTATCCGGATGTCGGATAATATCCGGATAATGGATTTATCCGGATAATTTATAAAATTAAGATAACGGATAATATCTGGATAATAGAACATTCGGATAACTGATTACATCCGGATGACGAATAAAGGATAATATCCGGATAAAGTATGTGGTTTGAAAAAGACAATATAAAAGAGGGACTTATCAATGCTTTCTCCTCATGGAGTTATTAAAAGACGATCATCGGGCAGTGGTCTTTACCATTGAAAGATATTGCTTCTTAAAATGTTTCCTAGTAACTTCCAATTTTCTTGTTCTTGTTGGGCGCGGTGGCTAATGGTAGACCTCTTACTTTGGCGCGTGGGGTCCTTATTGTTTCGATCCCCGGCCAAATAAGTTTGCAGTGGATAAGATCGTATCCGTAGCTTCTGTCAGGGTACTCCCGCTTGTTGCCACTTTTCACTCCATCAATTCTACTATTATCATTGACTTGCTTTAATCATTCGGCACGGCAGCTCAGTGGTAGAGCGCTTCCTCTTTTGCGTGGGGTCCTATTGTTTTGATCACCACCCAAGGAAATTTGTAGTGGACAATATCATATCCGTGGTTTTTCTCAGGGTACTCCCGCTTCTTCACACTTTCCATTCCACCAACTTCTCTATTAGCATTGACGCTTTAATCGTTGGGCGCGATAGCGCAGTGGTAGAGCTCTATCTCTGGTGCATGGGGTCCTTATTGTTTCGATTCCCGGTCTAGTAAGTTTGTGGTGGACAAGGTCGTATTCGTGGGTTTTCTCAGGGTACTCTCGCTTCCTCCCACATTTCATTCAACCAATTCTTCTATCATCATTGACTTGCTTTAATCATTGGAGATGCCTTGGTCCCTTGAGGATTGCGGTGATGTAAGAAATCAGATTCGATCCCAAGCATTTGGGTTGTGATGTAAACCTTTGCTGTGGTTCAGTCTCAGTATTTTATTACGCGAGATAAAGCCATCCATACAGCTATAAATGTTGTTCTATCTTGCGCAAGCAGGTATTGATTTTGAGCCAATTCGGAACCACATTTTTGGCGCTTTGAGGCCAGAAACCGATTTCGAACATTACGCTGTCCTCAAACTACTAGGATCTTTTCAATGTTACCATCCGCGTCCAACAACCCCATGTTTAAAAGGGAAATAGAAAGGACTCGTGTCTAAAACTTCCGGACCCAGTTTCTTGAGGTTCAAGAGTAGGGATCGATTTCTGATATCACCATTGTGCTCAACGGATCAAAACCTTTGAAATGTCGCCAACGCCGTCCAATAACTTCATCTTTAACAGGTGAAAAGAAGGGACCTGAGCCCATAACGTCAGGACCCCATTCCTTGAGCTTCGTGGTCTGAGCCTGATTTCTGACATTACTACTGCACTCAGGGGCAGTGGTTAGGGATGGGCACGAGCGAGTTCGAGTGTCTTTTTTTTTAAACTTGATTCGACTCGAAACAGACATCTTTTAGCTTGACTCGGGAACTCGACTCGAAAAATTTCTTCTGACTCGACTCGAAACTCGACTCGAATTTGGATCGAGTTTCGAGTCGAGTCGAGCCAAATCGAGCCAAATCTTGTGTGTAGTTTCAAGTTCCTTTTTCACTTATTCTGCATAAACAATATAGACCCCCTAATTATTATCAATGTTGCTACTTCCACTACAGCTTATTATTATTATTATTATTATTATTATTATTATTATTATTATTATTATTATTATTATTATTATTATTATTATTATTATTATTATTAAATTCTGTAATTAAGCTTGAAAGATAGGCGGTTTCCATCTGAATACTAAAAACTAGTTAACTGCCGATTTCGGTAGTCGTGAAATCTAGGACACAAAGACATCGTTCACGAGGTTCTGGGTTTGAGTTCCGGAGGATCAAGTATTCGTGCTTGGGCCAAAATTTGTTAAAAGTTATAGCGTGCCAGGAAAACATGTTTAAAACTGTTCTGCCTGGGTCTACGGTTGTCAACGACTTGTGCGGCTTGGCTCACAGCTTATTCAATATCGAACCGAACCGAGAACCGAACCGGATGTGCACGAGTCGAGACACAATTTGTAAAATTCGAGTCGAATCGAGACTGCTCGTAAAAATCTTGATTCGACTCGAATGTCTCAAAACTCTTCACATATTTTTAAAAATAGTTTTGAAGAAACTAATCACTCAGAAACAGTTTTATATATATATTATACAGGTGCGGATCCAAGGGAAGCTACAGCCCTCTTGACACTCAGGTATACACTGGATAAAATAGGCTTCAATCCTGCTTTACACTGGATAAAGCGGCAAACAGTGATTTAGTCGCTCCCTTGATCATATCCTGGATCCGGGGCTTTAAGGGTTCATAGCTGTAAAACTATGGAACCTACCGTTAGGGATGCGCACGAGACGAGTCGAGACAGAATTTTCCTGACAAATTTCGAGTCGAGACACAGCTCTTGCAATAAAAAAGAATACATTTTTCGAGTCGAGACATCACTTTTACAGCACATTTTCGAGACGAGAAAGCCTCAAATCTTGTCTCGTGCGCATCCCTACCTATCGTAGTCGGGTTAAGACTTCACTTAGAAACTAATATGTGCGCTATCCAAAAATACAATGTTTCAGAATCTAGAGTACACATGCGACAATTTTTAGAGAGGAACTTTGGTAATGTGCATATAATTTGAAGTACTCACCAAATACCTGTATAAAAATTGTTGCAGAAGTATGTTAGAATTCTGAAACATGGATATTTGGACAGCGCACGTACTAGTTCCTAAATAAGGTCTTGACCGTACTACGGTAGGTCGCCTAGTTTTGGAGCTATGGACCTTTAAAGTTCATTTATTCATGTTTTTGGCAGCCTATAACTCCGAAATTAAGCATTTGTGCGCCCAGGTTTGTTATTACCTTTTGTCTTATCTTGGTGTCAGGAACAGTATTTCTTCCAGATATGTTTTTGGTGCACTGCCCCCCTCCCGGAGCTCTGAGAGTGCCCCCCGGAGGAGACCAAAATATTACGTCTATAATACAATAATAAATAGAATAGTACCAGCAGTGCTCCCCTCACCCTGAACATTTTTTCTGAAAGAACAACTGGTCAGGAATCTCCTTGCATTTTTTTAAATGGAGTATCGCATCGCAGTTTGCAGTGCAAATGGGAATGCAATGCAGCGCAAACATGGAAATGCAACATTGCATTTACATGTTTGCACTGCAAATTGAAAAATGTATTGCAAATTGCGATACATCTTTGTGTCTTAAATTACTACATAAGCTAAAATAAGGAGCAAGTTAAAAATATATTACTATTATTTCAAGAAACTTCCCCGACTTGAAGGGTCGGTTATTGCAAGAAAAAATGCCTCGACTTTGGATTACAATAGTTTTCCACTTTTGTATTTCCTTCCCTTTGTCAGTTTATTGTTACTGGGTCATTCTCCAGATCTTCTCAGGTTTCGGGTGATTATCCTTGTTTCTGAGCGTGTAATAATAAAAAAAATGTTCCTTGAAGAAAAGGCGCATTGGCAGCAGATTGGACCTAGCCGATATATGGTATATATAGCATGATTGTGGGTTGGTTAGTAAAACGTAGAAGTGCGTACAGTAGATCAATAAAACAGTAACGGTATTCTTCAATGCCAAAAATACAGTATAGGAAATTACTCATCTTTATCTCTCTTTTCTTTTTGCTTTCCATTTGAAGTACTGATATACCTGATACCCATTTACGTTCCTTGTTAAAAACAACATATGTTTTAGCAAGATTTCTTCTTGGGAGACGCCGCGAACCTCAAAAAACATCCCGAACAAATGGACTCTCTCTTTCTGTGTGTGTTTGAACCAATGAGTTGTTTTTCCTAAACCTAATTGTTGAATTTGCCACTGTGGTAAAACTATTTCGCTCAATTTGACAAATAATATAATAAAATATAATACTTATCCAGCAATGAGCGTCGATTGCAAGGAAAAGCAGTGAACTCTAAAGTACCCCTGTAGCAGGGGCGGATCCAGAACGGACTTCTGGGGGGGGGGGCGTGGATTGTAATACTGCTACTTAGCTAGTTTTAAGAGCTCCAAATTTTGGGATGGATTTTATTTATATATAAAATAAGAAAGCTTCCTCTTCCGTGGGAGGGGGGCGATTGCCCCGATCGCTCCCTGGATCCGTGTCTGCCCTATAGCCTCTCCTCGAAATTAAATGCATTGATCTATTATTTCCAATTCGAAGTCATTTTCGCTTCCATGTTAATGGTGACGAAGTTCTTGTTCTTTGTATCTCTGTACTCAAGAAAATAATAATAATAATAATAATAATAATAATAATAATAATAATAATAATAATAATAATAATAATAATAATAAAGCATCTGAATAATAACGATATTTTTAACCCCCCTTCTTTAAACTTTCTGTGTATTTCTCTGAATCTGGATATGTTGTTTTATAGTGTATAATACAAAAAGGCTTCAAAAAGCAATCAGGCAAAAATTATTTGTGTAAAAGACACAAACGCCTTATCAGTGGCTCTGCAAAGAAGTACTAAACAACTGACGTTGTTTCTGCTTGCCTTTAAACATAATGTTACGATTTACAAGGCACAGACAAAAGTAGAGTGCAACGTGAAATTTCACCTAAGGGCACCTTCGTTGCTAAACGGAAGACTAGCACTCTGTCAACATATTGCATAGCTATCAATAAGTCACACTCAAAGGTTCTTTCCAAACGTTTTGAGGTAAGGGATGAGACTCTGAATGACCGATAAGTGTTGGAGTTCAGAGCCGTAGCTAGAAATTTCGTTGCCCGGGGCGAAGTAGAATTCGGCGTCCCCCGACACTCACCTTACCAAACTTTGACTTTTTCTTTCTGTGCTTTTATTTTTAACATATAAGAGAAACACCTTTTTGTTGTTATGCTACGCTGTTTTTTCTTTTTTATCAAGATGCTTAGACAGACCATTGCAACAACAAAAGCGATCGTTATGTATTCTTTAACAAATAAGAGCCACTCTCAAGAGGCTTATTTTAGACCTGCTGCTAAACTTGCCAAACTACCTTGTATACAAATCCATTTGGAGAATAATTATGAAAAAAGCATGGAGTCGATTCTCCTACGTCAGGACGACCATGTTAGACATGGAGTTGCTGGACGCGAGTGGTAGCGTTGGAAAGGTCCGGGTCCCCTGAGTGCAGTAGTAATGTCAGAAGTCTGGCCTAGGCCACGCAACTCAAGGAGTGGGGTCCTGACGTTATGGATTCGGGTCCCTTCTATTCGCCTATTAAAGATGAAGTTGTTGGACGGCGTTGGCGGCATTTGAAAGGTTTTGATCCGTTGAGCACAATTGTGATGTCAGAAGTCGATCCCTAAACTTGAACGTCAAGAAACTGGGTCCGGAAGTTTTAGACACGGGCTCTTTCTATTCCCCTTTTAAACATAGGGTTGTTGGACGCGGATGGTAACATTGGAAAGATCCTAGTCGTTTGAAAACAGCGTAATGTCCGAAGTCAGTTCCTGGCCTCAAAGCGCCAAAAATGAGGTTCCGCATTGGCTCAATATCAATACCTGGTTGCGTAAGATAGAACAACATTTATAGCTGTATGGATGGTTTTACCTCGCGTAATAAAATACTGAGACTGAACCACAGCAAAGGTTTACATCACAACCCAAATGCTTGGGACCGAATCTGATTTATTACATCACCGCAATGCTCAAGGGACCAAGACCTCTCCAATGTTTAAAGCAAGTCAATGATGATAGAAGAATTGGTTGAATGAAAAGTGGCAAAAAGCGGGAGTACCCTGAGAAAACCTACGGATACGATCTTGTCCAACGCAAACTTACTTGGCCAGGGATCGAAACAATAAAGACCACACGCACCAGAGTAAGCGGTTTACCATTGAAAAAAAAATGAAATGAAATCTTTGAGTTTTACGTCCCACGGTTATGCCGGTTAGGCTAAAGGAGACGGTGAAGATGAGTAATGAATGAAATGGTGGAATGAAGAAAGTGGGAGGAAACGGGAGAACCCCAAGAAAACCCACGCACACGGTGTTTGTCCACCACAAAGTTCACTTGGCGGGGGCTGGGATAGAACCCGTGACCCCTAGCACCAGAGGTGAACGCTCTACCACTGAGCCACCGTGGCCCCCGGTTTACCATTGAGCCCCACAACAAGAACAAGAAAATTGGAAGTTACTTGGAAATATTTTAGAAGCAATATCTTTGAATGGTAAAGACCACTGCCCGATGATCCTGTTTTAATAACTCCATGAGCAGAAAGGACTGATATGTCCCTCTCCTATATGGTATTTTTCAAACCATATACTTTATCGGGAATATTATCCTTTATTCTTCAATTCATGAATTGTTTGAGGTTGAAGTGAGCGTAAATGTTTTCATACTTAGGAGTCTGGATATGCAAACCTGCTTACCGTGGGGATTTACTTCTGTGAAATTTAGTCCATGAAGTTATACAAAAACCGGTAAAATAAGGAACGTTAACATTCTTACAATGAGAACAGATTTCAATTCCCGGTGGGAGTTAGCGTACGCACGACTTTATCGTGGGAGAACCGGGTTCGATTCCCGGTGGGAGCTCATGTGTTTCGTATTCCATGTTAATCAGTAGGTCCACGTCTCCTATAGCCACGCTGCTGACCGGGCAGTTAAACTCAAAATCACAATCACCACCACACGGCGGGAGTTTACATGGTTCGGGTTTTACGTTAATCAATATGTCCACGTCATATATGGTCTTGCTGTTGAAAGAGACGTTAAACTCCAAATCAACTCAACTCATTAAGATCAGAGTTCTGAGTTTAATACCAACTTGAAACCATACGTTCAAAACAAAAATTGAAATAAAATGAAATCTTTATGTTTAACTTCCCATGGTTATGCCGGTTAGGCTAAAGGAGACGGTGATAATGAGAAAGGAGTGAAATGGTGGAATGAAGAAAGTGGGAGGAAACGGGAGAACCCCGAGAAAACCCACCAGCACGGCGTTTCTCCACCACAAAGTCCAAACGGCGCGAGCTGGGATCGAATTAGGGACCCGAAGCACCGGAGGTAAACGCTCTACCACTGAGCCACCGCACCCCCAAAATAAAAATTATTCATGTTTCTGATACCTATATAAAAATGGAGAGAGAGAGAGAGAGAGAGAGAGAGAATAAATATGGTTGTATTTTTCATAGGGCCAAAGTGGCTTAGTAGTAGAGCGTTCACCTCTGGTGCATGGGGTCCTTGGTTCGATCCCAGCTTGCACAAAGTCAGATTTGTGGTGAAGAAACACCGTGTGCGTTCGTTTCTTCAGGATTCTCCTGTTTCCTCCTACCTACATCGTTGCACAATTTTCGTTCACTTCTCATCATCACCGTCTCCTTTACCTAGCCGACATAAGCATGGGACGTCAAACTTAATTTAATTTCATTTCATTGAAAAAATTACTATAATTCATAATCTGCATCTTTATAAAGCAACTTTAACAATCATATGGATGTATAATGCTTAAAATTGAATTAAATCGCAATTGCAGTAATCTGCAATATTTTAGGTTTCTCATTTATTTACATCAAATGTTTAGTTATTTGATACTTTATAGCAAGAATATTAACTGCTATATAAGACACTATTATATACCTGTGGCGTGGAAGACCCTGGTTTGATTCCCAACGGGAGCTCACGTTTTTCGGTTTCTATGTTAATCAGTAGGTCCCGTCTCATATAGCCTCGCTGCTGAAAAGGGCGCTAAACTCAAAATCAACTCAACTCAATAATTATCTATACATTGAATTTAATAATAAGGAGGGAGGCCGAATAAAGAGGGAGACCTTAAAATTTAAAACGTAGGGTCAGTGTGAGTCAGAGAGGTCACGGGGGGTGGTGTGTCACAGTTAGTCACGTCCTGTTGACCCACGATCCACTGACCTACTCACAAATCTTGACCCAATTGACTCACTCCATCTCTGGACTGTACACACAGATAAAGCAGACATATATGTAATCTGACCTTACTTGGCCTTCACTAATTTAAGATAATCTACAAAAAATGAAAGAAAGCAATTTCAAACGCAAAAATATAGAAATTTTTTTTTAACGGAACAAAAAAAAAAAAACAAAAAAAACGTAACAGCCCAGATTTGAACCCGGATTTTTCCACTCAGCAAGCAGACGTCTTACCGACTTACCCACGGTATATCTTCCGACTTCTGGTTTGAAACTTTATTTACACTGCGTGTGTTACCTAACAACGTTACGAGATGTCCTTACTGTCGTGTTAACACGCGTTCCGTAAATTTACGAAGTCGCTCTTTTAATCCAAAATCAATTCGACACACACACATATATATATACACACACACACACACACACACACACATATATATATATATATATATATATATATATATATATATATATATATATATATAGATAGATAGATAGATAGATAGATAGATATAGATAGATAGATATGTTGTTGCACCAGTGAGCACCCAAGAGTACAGATTAATTCATTCTTGATTTTAATCTACAGAACAAATGTTTTTTATGAAAGCAAGGGGACTGCTACCCATAGATGGCTAAGTGAGGTAAATAAAATTTAAACTTCAAATGGAACTGGGGTGGCTCACCGACAATGGCTGATTTAACACGTTTGGTAACAGCGCGGGTAATAGCTGGTTTAGAGGTAGAGCCTGTGTAGGTAAGTGGATACCGCGTGAGACTATCATTCTAAGGGTGTGGGGTTCGAGTCTCGGCCTAGACTGAGATAATTTTTTTTCAACACTATAAATGATGTTCGCGTTTGATACTGAAAGAGATTTATCCTATGAAGGGAGAAAACCCACGATGGGGTCAGGGGGAAAGACGGACACTGTTTTTCCTTAAGTGTTAAAATTTAATTTATTCCCATGTCTTTTGCTCTTTCCTTTCCCTCTTTCCTTCTTTTCTCATTTTGTTTAGCTCTCCATACTTTTTCGTTCTCTGCATGATGCGTATTATTGTTTTCGTTTCCTTTGCATTAATTCCTATCTCTTTGATCTTAAAGTAAATGGAATTTCTGTAGATTTATCTCGTGGTTGTTTCTCTAAGTGATGCTCTCAGACAGTAATACTTTGTCCTCCTAATGGAGGAATATCCTGGCATGTTATGTTTTCGGGCATGTATTTGCTGTCATGTTGGTTGTCCAACTATCAGACATACAGTGAAACTATTCTGCTACTGGAAAAAGCTATCATTTCTTATGTATCCAACCTCCAGTTTCTACTGTCGCTGACTGTACATGAAGCAACACCGTTTCTCAGACCAAAACTTGTGCTCCTTCGACAGTTTATTATATGTAGAAAAACAAAATTATATTTCAAAGTAATTCACTTTGCATTAAATTAAGGCTTGCTGATCTGGAAATATTACTAGTGTTTATGTCAATATATAAACCTACCCCTAGTATTCGAAATCACTTTTGTAATAGTGCAAGTGAAACTACAGATTCAGAAATAAAAGGGAAAGTTGTTTCTATCCTTTCTTGCACTTCTCGTTTGTACGAACATAGACTAAATAAACGCTGTCAAATTAAATGGCTAAAATAATTTCTTTAAAACAGCACGAAAGACATTAGTTTTCCAGTTAATAATTCTTTAGGTATAGTGTATAATAACATTTTATTAACTTACGTAACTGATGTCTTTACCGTAATGGTTTTTAATTGGAGATAAGTTGTTTCTTCTATTAAAAGCGAACGTCATGTGGCTGTCTCTATTTTAGGAGGACCCCAAGTCGATATCCACTTAGGTAAGTTCATTTCCTTTAACTCTTAACATAGCTTAACCGTTACTCCTAATATATCTTACTAATATTTTAATAATTACACTAGCCAACAAAATTTTACTTTTTTTCTGTAACTGGCATGAGAACAGCTAATCTTTATGTCTTCGGGTGTGCTGATAACGAAAACGTTAAGAAAATGCAAGATTAGCTCTCGTTTTGAAATTATGATAATTTTACGTTATTGCCTATATAAGCTTATGCATATATTTACCTTGTTGTTGTCCCTCGCAGGAAGGTCACTGAAGACGCAACCGCTTTGTTTGGCGTTTGTAGTTTTCAGCTGGTGATTTCCTGATTAGTGTCCAGCAGTAATCGGCTAACAATGATATATTCCACTTTCTTTGGTATCTCATTTCCATACCCGAAACTTGCTGGTGGAAGCGTTCCCCGTGCTCATCGCTTACAGCACCACAGTTGTCAGGAAAGAAGTCCAAGTGCGAATCCAAGAAACGTAATTTTAAGGACATGTTGCACCCAGTCAATCATAACAGTACAGAAGATTTGCCAGAACATCCTTATGGTTTTCTGCCCTCTTATTTCCTAAAATGTTTGTTGATACTTGAACAAAGGCATCCCAAGCTATCTTTTCATCGCCTGTCAGGATGGTGTTGAAATTCTCATCTTTGTACAGTTTGCGTATCGAGGCAGTCGCAAAAATCCCCTCTTTTATTTTCGCCCTTGTACAAATAGAGAAATGCTTCCCCAGCTTTGTCTATGGCCTTAACGAAGGTTTTCATTAGGCCCAATTTTACATGAGAAGCAGGGAGAATTATGTTGTTGGATCCGATAAGTACTTTGTGCACAAGATTATAAGGTATTGGTTCAAGTGATTGACGCTTAGACCTATCTTTCTTTTTATAATGAAGTGTTTTGGCGCGGCTGTCCTAGAGGCACAGTTAACAACAGAATTTTGTGTAGCCCTGTTGTAGCCTATGACTTTCAGCTCAATGGAAATATGCCATTTAAACTTGTCATAGTTCAATCGCAATAACAATTGTTATCATGTGTTTCTTTCATGTATGTTGCATACCCAACCGGAATGACATATGGTTGCATACCCAAAATGGAAGGAATGACATATGGTAGTTACGGAATGCAGTCACATTTACTGTCTTATCAAGGCAGTTCCACTGTTGTAGTCTTGACGCCAACAGTTAAGCTTGATCTTTCGGATATGTCAAGGAAGACGTTTTCTTCTTGGAAATACCATGTGTTAATGGAGTTGTCATGCAAAAGTAACAATCGTTCACATGGTTTGATGGTTCTCGCCAGATCATGGGTATAGCAAAGCCCATGGAAGATCTTTTACGATTCAACCACGAATGAAGACTCGAAATACAAGATATGCAACATACATGAGGAGCCCACGGTTTGTCCTGATCCCCGATTTCACGGTCAAAGTACAGTTTGTACGTCTTCCTAATATATGGCGTTATTGGCCTCCTTTGCGATTTCAATATAGCCTGTCCACAAATGTAACAAAAATTAACAGCACTATTTAAACATTAGCTAGGCATATTGAATCACAGGAATTGAATTATTACATGCACTAACTACACTTCAGTAACACGTTCTTCCAGCATCCGAACACAACACAACTTGTAAAAGACTGAAACTAAGCTTAAATGAAACATGGTCTACTCCTCCCTTCCTCTTCCCCTCCTCCTTGTTGCTATGAGCCCGGGCTAAAAATAGTGACAAAATACACACAGCTATTGTCCTACAGTAAACTCAATCATTCTCTCTACCATCAGCGGCCTATGTGGGAAGAGATTGACAATGAATGCTAATAAAATATAATAATTATAATTAATTTCACCTCCCCCCTTTAACTTGGAAACGAGAGCTAATTCGAATTTTTCATTGTCGTTTTCTTTATCAGCGTGGTCGATATAGTTAACAAACATCCATTTCATTCCAGTTACATTTTCACTGTTGGCTAGTGCTATTTCTTAACATTTCTTTTAAATTTTCGAGTCTACGCATTATTTATTTCTTTATATTTTTAGTTGTGTATATTATCTTACATACTCTTTCAAATATTTTCCCCTTAGTATAAGATTAATTTAAGATTATTTTAAAGTAAAAGTTTATTTACAAGGATAGTAATTTTACGTTTACGTAGTAATTTTACGGTCAGCCGCGCCAGTTCTAATTTCCTCCTTTTGTTAGTGGCCAAGCCAGACTCGAATATCATTCATTACGTTTTTATTTACAAACGCCTTACATTCAGTGTATTTGCATATGCACTTTCCGAACCATGATAACATTTACGATCATTCCAAGACCAATCGTTTGACGGATTCAACCTGTTTTAAATAAGCTGTTATGAGGTAAGATAAAATGTGAAATGTGAAAAATGGATGTAAGTAACTTTTATTTGAGATCCACTTATGTTTTCTTCTAGAAATACGTCTATCAGACGAGTAAATACATTGACATTTGATTTTGGAAAAGTTAATCAAAGTTCGATCAGTTTACAAGAACGTTATATAGTAAATTTCGTTTTCCTATCGGTGAAATATTGAGTGTTAAGGTTGATATGTATACAAAATGCATATATGTAAATTTAAAATCGTTTTCCTTGTGTTGTAATGCTCGAATATTCGCATTAGAGTTATTTGTCACCATTTTGCCGCCATTTTGTTTGGAATATACCAATATGAATTTATTTTTGTCTGATTTATGTTAGACGAGGAAATTTTGTTCAGTTGTAAGTAACTTGGTACCAGATCTGAATATCAAAAAGATTATTGAAGTTAACGATACATAAAAACGAAAAAATATACTGTATATAACTAAAAACAATAAAATACTTGAAAGTATTTGAGAACATGATCCTGAGACAAATATTCGGATCCAAGAGGAACGGGAATGTGAAATGGCGGAAACTTCATAAGAAGAAACTACATAATTTATACCGTTTACCAAACATTGTTATGGTCACCAAATTTAGGAGGCTCAGGTGGGCAGGTTATGTAGGCAGAATGGAAGAAAGTAAAAAATGCTTTCAAAGTCTTAACTGTAAGTCCAACGGAAAATGTCCATTAGCAAGTCCTAGGCCCAGATGGGAGAACATTATTAAGACGGATATCGCAGAAACAGGAATACAAAGTAGAAACGATCCAGATGGTTAAGGATAGAAGTCAACGGAGAGCTTATGTGAACGTGGCATTAAACCTCCGGGTTCCGTAGGCCATAGAGTTAGTTAGTGAAAAACAATAAAATAAACAGTTATGCCTATAATATACTTGGCTGGAACAATTCGTTTATAAGCAGTGATAACGTTTTTTTTTATGAAGAATAGAAAATTAATACCAAAAACCAGGAAGCTATTTATTTGTCTTCAGAGAAAGTGCTCTAAACTAGCGTATTGTACATATTCTAGCTCCTGTTTGATCAGTGTTTAATGGTCCCATACTGCTTCCTCCCCATTTCTTTCTCCCTCGCCAATACTCCGACAGTGTGATCGCCAAGGGATGTTATCCTTGATACATGATGGGCTGACATGACCATGGATGTCGATAGCCTAGAAATCTAATTTCTGATAGTACTCCTAATATCCTAAGTATGGGAGTTGTAGGTATACTCTCTCATACCTCAAGATTTTCGGTCCATCATATCCCAAGTAGGAGGTTTTAATCTTATCAATACTTTTGAGCTTTAACCAAAATATCTGTTACCGTCGAAACTCTTTTTTACCTTTTATCCTTCAAAGAAATCTAATTTTAGCACATATTTTCACATATTGGATATGGATAGCCAGCGTTGAAGTCACCGTTACCCCTGAATATAATAATAACTCAAGCTATCTACTGCATTCAAAAATTCGCTTTCCTTCAAGTGTTATTGTATTGAGTAACGGATAGACAGTAGTTCTACCATTTAAGACCTATTACCGTTATCCTAATAAAAGGTTGTTGAGTTGAGTTTAGCGTCACTTTTAACAGCAAGGCTATATGAGACGTGCACCTCCTGTTTATCGTGAAATCAGAACAACATGAACTCTTACTGGAAATCGAACCCGAGTTCCCCATGTCAAAGGCGTGTATGCTAACCGCTTAGCCACGAAGGAGCTCCGTTCTAATAAAAGAATGTGCGTTTGTAATTTATACTTAATAACTTCATTTATACTTATAACTTCAATTGTAAAGAAACATGCTTGAGAGAAGAACAAAAATGATTACCAGTTGAAAGTATATACTATTTTAAGCCTCTGGGTTACACTTCTGAAATAAGGAAATATCTCGTGGCTGTAAGAAGATGAATTTTAATATATTTAAAAAATCCTTCATCTTGCAAATTATATCTACATCTCCACTGAGCTTAATGGCTTTATTTCTTAGTTCCGAGGTGGAGAGAATTGTATCTCACCAGTTAGATTATTTACAACGGTTAAAAAAAGCCTCCAAGATTCATATTAACAGGAAAAACAATGAGCTTTAATTACTTCACTCTTCCTCCATTTCCTTATATATATATATATATATATATATATATATATATATATATATATATATATATATATATATATATATATATATATATATATATATGCAATTTATTGCTATTCTGAACTCTGGATAAGGTGGAGGCTTAGAATCGCAATGCGGTCACTAACATATGTATTTAGTATGTAGCGGCTATTCCCAGAAGTTCGCAGAATATCATAGAAAATGCTGGTGCCAACATCGAATATAAAACAGTTTGTATGGAGATATTGTGTTTTCCTCTAATCTGTTCTATCATAATTAGATGCTTTCTTCCATCTATTCCCATATACATGCTTCCAGTATACGCCAACTAAGAAAAGAAAGGATACTATGGTATATGTTATCTTTTCGAATTTGGACAGTGAAGTCTTATCTCTATCAAATTATGTGTAATAAGTCGCGAAAATCTCAGCTAGTAACGCGTACTAACATATTTTCAACCGAAATATGTATTATGTACTTAGCCGCCAAATCATTATGATCATCTATTATCTTTTGAGCAAAGTAGCTGGGTTGACGTAAGAGGCACTGGCCACATAAGAACTGCTCCCCAGACTTTGATTGCACTCGGACTGCACTCGGTCAGTGTATTGCTTGTGGGTAGAATAGCGAAAGCTGACAATATAGTTTGATAGTGTCCGGATTATAGTTAGCAAACTGCTGGGAACGAGCATTTCAGAAACAGCACGACTTGTCAGGTTTTTGCGAGCTGTCCTCGCTAGTGTCTTTGTAAGGTGGGAAAAAGAAGGTTAAACCAGCACCAAACTACAAGGCGTGGGATGGTCATACTTCATCAAAGATGTCGGACGTTGTAGATTGTTTTATAGGCTAAGAAGGACGATTATTAAAATAAATGAATGATGATGAAATAATTGATGAAATATGAATGGAGGAAAGTCGAGTACTCGTAGAAAACCCAAAGACACAATCTTGTCCATCACAAACTTACTTGGTTGAGAACCACGCACTAGAGGTAAGCGCTCTACCACTGAGCCTGTGTGCTTTGCTTATAGTTTAACAGAAATTAAAGTTTATAAACTATGATAATTGAGACATATCTCATTAACATTATATTGCCATCTTGATAGTGTCATAATGACGAACTTGAGAATGGAATAATTTAGTATCGGTTTAATCTTAATAGTTAGGTTTGTTCTCGTACAGTATCGTTTTTTTAGCTTTGCAAATAAATTCGGTTTTCTTGATTTTTTCGAAAACTACTCATTAGCTTTTACATTCATTCGTATCATTTTGTTCCGCTTAAAGAGATCTATCAATTGGTATATGACTCAAGTTTCGAGAATTTTTTCCGTTAAATGATAATGATCTTGTAGAATTGTGTAAACTGACCAAAACAATCAATAATAATCAATACATAAATATCAGTTCAATATTTCACAAACTTTCGACTACATACAGTATATCCGTTAATATATAATTTCTCACCTGCGTATATTAGTATCAATAATCAGATACCATGTCCCGTTTTTCTTACGTCCTGCATGGGTCGCCAAATATCATATCCCGTATCCCGCATGAGTCGCCATTATCACCGTTACTTTTTATTTTACTATTATTGGTTTTCCACAGCTACTTACAAATATTCATAAATTTGTATGATATTATATCACTCTTTGCTGTAATTGAAATATCACATAAACGCAATCAAAACTCATACCGTAGTTCTCAAAATTCCAAGAGTTGATGAAAATATGATACTTTCAACAAAGAAGTTACGCAATATTATTACACCAATATTCAACGAGGGGTTGCCATTTAACACTACCAAAATGAAAATTTTGATTGCGTTAATTCTCTCTGGAATGATGATAAGCTATCTAACTCTACGGCCTATGGAATTCGAAGGTTCAATGCCACGTTCACTAAAGCTCTCCACTGACTTCTATCTACAGCCAACTGGATATAGTTTCTACTTTGTATTCCTATTTTGTGCGAGATCCATCTTAATATTGTCCTCACATCTGTTCCTAGGTCTGCCTAATGGTCGTTTTCCAATTTGTCTTCCAGTTAATACTTTGAAAGCGTTCCTAATTTCTTCCATTTTGGCTATATGACCTACCTACCTGAGCCTTCTAGATTTGGTGACCCTAAAAATGTTTGGCAAACCGTATAAATTATGTAGTTCCTAATTATGAAGTTTCCGCCATTCCCCATTCCCATCCTACTTCAGTCCGAATATTCGTCTCAGGAACTTGTTCTCAAATACTTTCAGTCTACGTTCTTCCCTCAGAGTAACCGACCAGGTTTCGCAGCCATACAGAACAACAGACATGATTATCGTTGTATATATTTTAAGCCTGTGAATGTTTCTGAACAATCGTGGCAAGCTTAACGTACTATACACTTATTGTAAACTGTATTGAAATGAGTGAAGACAAGTAATCTTCAGGTAAGTAACCAAGTTCACCAATTATACTGCTTACTATTCCATAAGGGTTTAATCTACCTTTTATAGAGTATTTTAGCATTAAAAGCCGATGTGTATACTTAAAGAAGAAAAACCTTCCATGGTAATCACTTAATAATAGAAAGAAAGAGACATTTATTATTTACTGAGTCAGCAAAAGAAAATGATTCATGATTCAGCTTTTTCTTAATCGGTGAGATTTGTACTTCTTACCTTTAATTTTCTGAAGAAACACTCATTTGTTTTCTAAATGTAAATCACTTCATTTATATTCATTTTTGTAATCTATATTCAACACATTTTTTAATTCTTTCTCTTCTTTTGGTGTTCGTAACTATTTTTTTCAAATCTGGATTATTTTTCCAGATTCCTAAAAAGTGACTTTACTTCAAGCTTTTTACCATGTTACGAGAGAAAGATAAGAGAGAGAGAGAGAGAGAGAGATAAAACTTGGAACTAGAAAATGATTGCTCTAAACTATGGTGCAATTATAGATGGGGTTTGAATAATGATGGAAAGCTGCCAGCACAAACTTGAATCGCTACACGAAAACGCAGTGCAGTAGTGTTAAAAAAATGGCGACATCAGTAAGAAACGAGTATCGAATGTCAATATTCATAGGCTTGCTTAATAAAAAGACTAGCTACGTCTCTTCGGAAAGTCATGTACAGGGTTTTCATAAAGTATGGACGGATTTAATTCGCTTATAATTTACATAAAATGCTCATATTGAAATCAAATAAAGTGCAAACGGTAGCGGAAGGATTAAATTTTTACCTGTAATCTGCGCCAGCTCAGTTCATTCACCGCCACACCTCCAACTGGGCGCCATTTACGTCCACACATTCGCGTAGGCGGCGCTGGAATCCACTCACAGCGTTCCTCCGTGTTTGATCCGAAATGCCAGCCACAGACGCCCTGATTTTGTCCTTTAAGTTCTCCAAACCACTTGGCTTCTTTGCATAAACTTCCGTTTTCACATGACCCCAAAGCCAGAAGTCGCAGGGGGTAAGGTTGGGTGACATTCGGCCGTCTACGCGAATGTGTGGACGTAAATGGCGCCCAGTTGGAGGTGTGGCGGTGAATGAACTGAGCTGGTGCAGATTACAGGTAAAAATTTAATCCTTCCGCTACTGTTTGCACTTTATTTGATTTCATTATGAGCATTTTTATGAAAATTATAAGCAAATTAAATCCGTCCAGACTTTATGAAAACCCTGTACTATTATCGAGAGCTCTAATTATATCAAACAAATGTGGATTATCTTTGTCCAATTGCGATTTCTGTTTAGAACTAAAATATCAGAATTCCTTACTCACGTCTGTGGGAATATAGCCTTTTAAAGCAAGGTGGGAGCCAAGATTTTTTCAGTAAGATTGCACATTATATACGAGGAAGGATCAGAAATAAGGTTACAACGACAGTATTTATGGAGTTTCGTTTGTTATAGAGGAATGAGGAGTGTACGGTAATTCTAATACATGGCATTGACAAGTGTGCAGAATTTCAGCCACCCGCCACCTACTGCACTAGTTGCAGGTAAACAAAAAATAGCAACTGGGTTAGAAAGCTGGTTTCATAAAGAAGTCCGCTCAGTTATTCGATTTCTGTAGGCGAAACATGTAACCGCGGCTGAATTTTACAGGCAGCTGGTAGAGGTTTACGGAAAGACTGTAATATCTTGTCAGCATGTCGCATAATGGTGTCGAAATTTTGAGGCTGGTAGTGAAAACGTCACCGACGAGGAGAGCATTGTCCGAATTAGCAGCACGGGCATCAACAGAGGGACACTATCGACTACCCTCTTTACAGCCCGGACCTCACTCCAAGCCAATTTCACCTGTTCTCGCACTTGAAGTGGCACCTAGGTGGCGGTCGCTTCGCTTCAGACGATGAGGTGAAACACTTTATGACAACGTGGCTGAACATGTAAGGGAGCGTGGATTTTTACCAGGAGGGAAACTTCAAACTCGTCCCACGATGCGACAAGTGTTTCAACTGATATGGAGACAGTTCTGTATCCACGAGGAGCTAGGGGGCCGGTCCCCCTAAATTTTCGCGGTAGGCTTGCAAATAAACTATAATATGGTGATGAACAATAATATGGTTGGGTCGCGCCCCCCTATCTTCTACCAGCCCCCCATGTATTTTTGGGCTCGCTACGGACCTGTATGGAGATTATGTCGAAAAATAACCTAGTATATGTACTATCTGTTGGCAGTATTGGTTGTATGAAATAATATGTACAGTTTCAGTACAATGTTTTTGTAAACTTACTTTCTGATCATTCCTCATATAAAGAGCGTAACCATTTGCGATTTTCCAAAAATAATTTGCGGCGAGGGAAGTGAAGCTCTAATATAGAATATTAACATTTCATGAGGTTATACATTATCTACTAGTGTAATTACCTACCTGTACATATATTAAACTTCTTGAAATGTTAATGTACACTCATGTCCAAAATTATTGTCGCATATGTATAATTGTCTTCTTGTAAGAATATAATTTGATAACGATTTTGCAGGGTACTTCTAACACTGAAACTATGTGTATAATCAGGAAATGTATATTTGTGGTAAATTTCATAGGAAAAGAATTATAAATATGAAAATTAGAATGAGTGAAACAAAATGTTGCTAAATGGACAAGAAAGTTTTATTTTCATTTTATTGTTCTTATTTACTGCTCTTTTGACATGAAATTTGCCACATACATGTCTTTGCCTATTGTACACATACTAACATTGTAAGAAATACCGGGCGAATTCGTTATCAAATTATATCCCTACAACAACATATTTATAGACATGCGACAATAATTTTGGACATGAGTGTACGTTGTTTATAATTGTAAAGACATATCAGTTTTGTGTATAAAACAAGAGTTTTTCTCCCAGATCTACCTTCCCGCTAAATATATATATTTTTTTTAATCCGCAAATTGTTAACTAGAAATAATAACCTTAAAGCCAGTTTCGTATTTAGGCTTAAGCTCCCCCCCCCCCCCGAAGTTTTATTTACTATATTAAAGTAAATTAAATATCTTGCAGAATTTTCACATTTCCAGGACTGAAGTTAGCAAAGCCGCCCCCCTAAACAAAATCGGAAATATGCCACTGCTTAAAGTGTATTTTTTTTTAAAGGGAGAAATGACAATTGAGGAACTTCCGATGTTGCGTCATCAAAGAACGGCGAAATAAGCTTCTAAACATAAAGTTTCAAGAATCGAGTTATCTTATTAGATTTCGTGAAATAATAATAGTAATAACAATACATCGGCTCTGAGTTATTTAATAGTTCTTACAAAACTTTAGAAAATGCTTTAAGAGTTTTTTTTTTTTAAAGCGATTGCCGTAGAAGAGTCATTACAAGTGTGTATCGATATGGTACTTTGAAGTTGTAAAATGAAAGTGTACAAGATGTTTACCTTTAACTTAAAGTAATATAACTACTATACATACGTACATATAATTCGCAACCGAAGACACGAACATAGAAAGTCTGAAATAAATTTCTCAGCAACATTGGCGAACTTGTAAAAAAAACTAAACAACTTAGTTTCTGAAAAAAAAAAATAGTCAAGAAAATGTTATCAGCAAAAATGTAGAAATAGAAGAAATAGAAATCTTCATTATAGCACTACCGCATACTGAAATAGTACTAATACTATATAGTAGCTAATGTATTACTGGGATGTGTTGTAATAAGGTCACCTGTAGCTATTAAGTGGAAACGCAAAACATGTTTTAGTGATTTACAAATGACTGGAAAAGTTTGTTTCTTAAGTGTCGTTTACGGACAAATATACATATGTTCTTTTCGAGCATATGTACTGTATATGTGGTCTCATACATATTCACTACATTTGTAGAATGTGATTGCTCCAGGATACTTCAAAAGGGGAAGCGTGTATGGTTGAGTATAGAAGGAAAAGAGAGGGACAATATATGGTTTTAAAGTAAAAAGTTGAATAGGATAGACCGAAAAAAAAAAAGAAGCAAGGACTGCTTGCTAGTGGGTTAGAAACAACGTTACAAGGCTTTCTCAGCTACCGGGAGACGAGTTAGCAAACGATGCAAGATGCTACTTGAAATGGATTTACTGTGTCCAAGGTAATTTCATATTTCCCTCGAGTAATTTCAACCTCTTCGTTTTTCTCCTTGCTCATCAACACAATCATCATCACTATCATCTTTTCTCGTTTTCTGTCCTTTTCTCACTGTTCCGCTTTCGTCCTATTTCTCTCTCTCTTTCCTATTTTATATTTTACTCCTTATTTCACGTGTTCTTACAAAGTTTGTTAAAATGTCTGTTACTCTGTGTAAAGCTATCGCGTTCTAGGATGCCTGAAGTGTAACAGCTAGTTAGGTTTCCTTCTTTAGCTCTGGGAAACGTACAGGAAAAAGCATTTAATTGTTTATCTTTTCTTTTTTCACTTAAAGTAAAATGTACTAATTAAAACATTTTCTTGGAAAGAGAACCTGTTGGCACCAAAACTAGAATATTTGCGGTGAAAATGACTATTTCTGACGTAACGTGTAGTGTTTTTTGTCTCTTGTGGCGTATCAGATGTTAATTTCACCTGTCAGCAATTATTACACAAAATTCCTCGCTATAAACCTATTACCATGCTTTTAATTACTTAAAAAAAATATTTTGTGTTATTTCTGAGTGGTTTCGTGTTTTCGGCTTTCGAATACTAATGTAAATAGCATCTTGAGTTCAATGTAAAAGGTTATCCTATTTTGAGCGTTAGAAATTCCATATCTTTGAGTCACATATTTGTTTTGTTGTTTGTAAAAGCGTCAAAACTGTTATTTAAATTAGAATTTTTCTCCTGCACAAAGTCCTGAGATAGTTTTAGTTTGACTCCTCTCACTAAATTTAAAGTTTACGTTTTAGTATCAATTAACTAACTAAATCTATAACTAATGAACCCGAGTGTACAGTGCGAGATTCTCTAAAGCTCTCCGCTTCTGTCCTTAGGCAATTGGATCCAGTTCCTACTTTGGTTTCCTACTTTTACGAGATCCATCTTAATAATGTCTTTCTATCTGCACCTAGGAATCCCTAATGCTCTTTCTCGATTGGATTTTTAAATCAACACATCCCCGAAACTAGCATAGGAGCATACAAGGGTTAACATTAAAGTTCACGAACTCAGCACTACATGCTTGTTGTTGCAGCTCAAAATCTACATTTGCTCAGTGGTAGAGCGTTCACCTTTGGTGCTTGGGTTCCCGGGTTCGATGCCAGCCCCTGCCAAGTGAACTTTGTGGTGGACAAATACCGTGTGCGTGGGTTTTCTCTAGGTTCTCCCGTTTCCTCCCACTTTCTTCATTCCACCATTTCATTCATTACTCATCATCACCGTCTCCTTTAGCCTCACCGGCATAACCGTGGGACGTAAAACTCAAAGATTTCATTTCATTTCATTTTCAAAATCTACATTTGATGTTGCTGATATACCAAAGTTTAACAGCTATGTTACAGTTGATCTTCGGCAGCGTCTTTCTGAGTGTCCATTACTTTTTTTTTATCTGTATGTCGTCACCATTATCAGAAATTGAATTAAAGCAACGAACAATATTCAGTGGATAAACAATAACGGTGTTAGAAAACTCTCTATATTCTCCTAACAAGCTCAACTGACACGTTTTGTTCGACTCTTCGAAGATAAAGGAAATATTGAAAGAAATGAATTTTAATGGCATTAAAACATAAAAAGAAATATCATGGCAGTACTAAAGAATATTTTAGAAAATGAACCCCAAAAATGTTTTTAAGTAGAACTAGGCACCAGCATAGTTTGCCAACAGCAGTACCGTGAAGGCTTCCACAGTGATATTTAGCAATGAGGTATGTACGGTAACACTTTTACCACTGTAAGTTTACGAAGTTTATTGTCAGACTTTGGGGAACGCGGAAAAGTATTACTGTCGGGCCAAAAGATTGCATAAACGCAATAGCATACAAATGGAAACGAAGCGGTCACCGCAATACGAGAATCTCTACAAGATGGAAGAGATCCCCATTGTGTAGCGACTGCTCCGCTTCCATCTGTCCGTCATTGCATTTATCGGTTGTGACTGTCTGGTAATATTTTGACTCTATTCGCGTTCATGAGATATCTAGCACTGCATCAGTGCCCTTGCCGCTTTTTTGAACGCCTCTCATGTGGGAAGGATGTCGTTTTTGATCAATGTTTATTTGACACTTTTTGCCTAATAGCATATCTATTATAACCTCCTCCAGTTTGTTGGTATATCATCTTACCACCCGGTACTATGGTAGTATAGCATTTAATAGTAATATATTGTATACCATAGTGCCTGAGTAAGCAAATCTGTTTTGATTGCATTTTAAGAAATTAAGTCCCCTTAGCACTGATAGCGGAGAACAAAAAGGACTTCCAGGAAACACTTTCAAACTTGAACCAGCAACTGAAAATACATGCAAAATGAAGATAAATAAGAAGAAAACCAAAGTGATAAAGTGCACAAGAGCAGGACAGGAAGGGACAAACGTGTAGCTAGAGGGAGAGAAAATCAAAGACGTTAAGACGTTCCCCGATTTAGGAAGTCTAATATCCTCCAACGGAAGAAGTGAAAAAGACGTAAATTCCAGAATAGCGCAGGCTGAACTACTATTGAATAGGAAAAGAGGACTAGTAACATAAAGAAGTATGTCGTTGGACGTTCGAAAACGATTTATTAAGACCCTGGTATGGAACGTGGCGCTTTACGGATCAGAGACGTGGGCATTGGGACAAGTTAAAATATCCAAGCTGGAAGCGTTTGAAACGTGGTGTCGGCGCAGAATGCTGCGCATATCATGGACCGAAAGGAAAAGGAATGAGCAGGTACTACAGGAAGCTAATGAAGGACGACAAATCATAAAGATAATAGGAAAAAGAAGAAGCAGCATGTTTGACCACCTTATTTGGCACTCTGCTTGGATCACTGTGCTGATAGAGGGAAAGACAGAAGGAAAACCAGGAAGAGGAAGACCAAGGTTAGAATATGTAGATGTAGTCACAAAGAAGAAACTTTATCAAAGCATAAAACAGCTTTCCCAAGCGAGACAAAAGTTTTAGAAATTTCTATGTTGCCCACCAACCTATGGTTGAGGTGACTAACAACAACGAATCCCATTTAAAAGTTTAGAAGAGCAAGTATCTCCTTTCCGCAACCTGCGGGTAGCCATAGTTAAACATTTTTCTTGCAAAACTATATATTATAATATATAACTCTTACACAACATATAAGCAATGGGGCTTTCTCTCTACTTCTAGATATGAAAAGTGACAGAAACAGCAACATATTATCTCTAAAATTTTGACATGACAGTGTATATAGACCATTGTCATTGTAACCCATTTAAACATACTTAACGTTCGTAAACCCAAAGAAACACCTAAAGGACGATGTTTTGCTGGGAACATTTTGATGCTTTCCGGAAGTATGAATGATGATAAAGGAAGAATGATGCAGTGTACAGAAGGAAAATAAACAGAAAAGAGAGAAAGAAAATCAACTTGCAGTAAGCTGGCGAAAAAAAAAGAGACCTGGTCATTTTTGAGGATTGAAAGAACGGGTAAACGGCCAAGACATTGATGGAACGAGTGTCCCGCAAGGGTGCGTGCTGAATCCTCTACAAATAGAATCAGACATCCCTTTCCTTTCGAACGAAGATCTATGTGCAGAGTGAATGTATGTGTGTTGCCATCCGAGAAGAAAAAGGAGAAAAAACAAAAGCAAAGAAAAAGATCTCCCAAAAGAATAAATGAAACTTCAAAAAAAAAAAAAAAAAAAAGTACAACGAAACTAAATAAATAAGAACAAAAAACTTAAGATAAGAGAAAGAGAGCGAAAAAATAGAAAATGAGATTTTTTTCAATTTGAAAAGAAAGATAAAAGATAAAAGTTAAGAATGTTGAAAGATGATAAATATAAGACATTTATAACTTGTAAAGGAACAAGAATAGCAATCAACGAAAAGGACAGGGGAAGAAAGTTTGTACCTGAGATATCTTTTGAATACTATTAAAGAACTTATTGCACTTTTCTGTTAAGGAATTTTCTTTTTAAGCCGCGGAGGAAAAATGGCTGAAGAGGTTTTTCTTTTGGAGACAAGTTTGAAGTCTCTGTGACACAGAGGCTGTCCCGCTTTCTCTTCTTTCCTAGCTTTCTCGACGCCTTTCGTTGCATCTTCGATTTGTCTTTCCGTAACGTCTTTACACGCAACGAGACGGAAGCTTAGCGGTAAGGGAAAGAGATGATGTTATCTCTGAAAAGACAAATCATGGTGGGGTTTCTTCCACAGCACAACCATCTATCAATCGCTGATTCAAAAGCTTCCTGAGAAGCAAAACCTAGTTTTCCTGCGTATGTGCGTGCATGCATGTATTATATAGTATATGTGTATGTGTGTCTGTGTCTGTCAGACGTTGTCTTCAACTCCCTCTGTGAAATCTTCCGAGAATAGCTGGTAATATTGCATTAGTTCCAAATGAAAGTCAAGTTAGTCTACGCCAGTAAGTGATTGCGCTATGGAAGCAGATGAAACACAAATAATCTTGCATTAGTTTCAAATGAAAGCCAAGTTAGTCTACGCCAATAAGTGATTCCGCTATGGAAGCAGATGAAACACATATAAATAATATTGCATTAATTCCAAATGAAAATAGTCTACGCCAATAAGTGATTCCACCATGGAATAAGATGAAACGTATATAAATAATGTAACTGAAGGAGTGTCCAGAAATGTAAGTAGATAAGCATAAAATTTAAAACAAAATGGACAAGAGTCAAACAATAACCAGTCAAACATTGGAGTATATTTGAGGTATACACCACAATTGGTAGGATAAATAAAAACAAATAGATATGACAATAAACCAAGGGGAATTCTTCGTTTCATGGTTTGAGGATCACCCTACAATTAAAGTGAGATGTGCTCAAGACTAGTTCTCAAACTTTAAATTCTATTCGGATCATTATTATTTTGAGTGTATTTCAATAGTCCCTCTGAGGACACCGCTGGTTTTACCCTCCAAGGTCCTAAACATGCACTTATGAAGCTAGATATACATCCAAAGTAAACATACATTCTGCCTGAAGATGAATATTTCCATCCCGAACACTTGCCTTTAGCGACACTAGTCTTGGAAAGCTTCACTTCATACAGTAAGAAGTTTCCTATCTTGAAAAGTTCGAGTTGAGCTGAGTTGATTTTGAATTTAACGCCCCGTTCAGCAGCGAGGCTACATGAGACGTGGACGTACTGATTAACGTGGAATCCGAACCACATGAGCTCCCGCCGGAATCGAACCCGGGTCTCCCACGCCAAAGGCGCGTACGCTAACCGCTTAGCCACGGAGGAGCTCATTGAAAAGTTCGATTGAGAACATCCATTGAGTAGTATAATTGCTAAACCTTTTCTTCAGCACAGAAACTAAATATGATTTTGTCATGTTTAGTAAGTGGGAAGTACCTAGGTAAGTGCGAAGTAGTCATCTCTGGCGAAGTAAGTGCGAAGAAGTTAAAAACAAATCAGAGCAAGAAAAAAAAAGATAGTACTAATTTGTGTTTAGGGATTTAGGATTTAGATTTCTGTACTTTTGGCATCTAAAACCATTTAGCCCTTCACATTTTTGAGGGATGACGTCCCTCGGCGAGCACACAATTCGGGAAAGGGAATGAATAAAGGATTGGGGAAGGAAGGAAGCGGCCTGGGACCTATAAGTTAGGTACCACTCCGGCATGTGCCTGGTGTGAATGAGGAAAACCCAGGAAAACCTCATTCAGGGTGGCTGGCCTGAAAAATCGTTTTACACTTTTTCGACCGAGTAGTCACACCGGGAATCGAGCCCGGGACCGACTAACTTGTATTGTTTAAAGTAGTATTTAAAATATAATTAACAAATCAGAACACGGCAATAAAACAATGTTAACTCAATTCCATTCGCAGATAAAATTAGCAGTTATTGGTTATAGACAAATCAGAAGTCAGGAACACGACAGTTATTAACTCAAATGTAGTTCGCGAGTGAAATTAAACGCTTAGAGATGTTAAATAAATGAATGAAACACAGAAACAAGGAAAGTGCTGAGAGAGAGAAAAAAAAATGTTACAACTCTTCACAAAACCTCTTCCCGTCCTAAAATCTAATATCAAAGAAACTAGAAATAAATAGCTATAAAATATACCGTTGTAAATTGTATAGTTTTGTTAAAATAACCTAGCCACACAAATCCCTTTGAAAATTATTGGACTGCTACCTACTGTTGGAATTATATCAAACAAATATGGATTTTTTTTTTTTTTTTTGCGCAATTGAGATCTTAATTTGCTATATGGTTACGACAATATGACTTTTAAAACAAAGCAGGAGGCCAAGATTTTATTTTTGAATAAGACCGTACTTAGTAATTGCATGGATATGAAATTTGTTAATTTGTAGAGGAAAACAGATACTGGCTAATTGATCGGATTAGAGTTTAGCGTCCCCTTCAGCACCGAGGCTATATGAGGTGTGGACACACAATTTAACGTGGAATCCAAACCATCGCAATACGTTCAATAATCTCAAGTCCCTTACATCGAACTGGGATCAAGTGCTACAAAGACGCATGTGCTACCCACTAGACCAGTGAGCACGGGTGTGCTACCCTCTAGATCAGTGAGAAGGACTGTGTTACCCATTAGACTAGTGAGCTGGGCTGTATTACCCACTAGATGAATGAATAGGTCTATGCTGTCCACTAGACCAGTGAGCAGGATGTTCTACTCATTAGATCAGTGAGAGGGCTGTGCTACCCATTAGATAAAGAGAGCAGAGCTGTTTTTACTAACTAGACTAGAGAGTAAGGCTGTTCTACTCATTAGATCAGTGAGGCGTGCTCTGTACCCACTAAAACAGTGAGCAGGCTGTTCTATTCACTAGATCAGTGAACAGGGGTGTGCTACCCACTAGACCAATGAGCAGACCTATTCTACTCACTACATTAGTGAGCAGAACTGTGCTACCCACTAGACCAGTGAGCAGGGTGCGCTTCCACTACATCAATGATCAGGTTGCGCTACCCATTAGAACAGTGAATATTAACAGAGGACGATGGTTTCGAAACCAAATGTTTAAGAAAAATAATCGAATTTCATGAGAAAGTAGAAAAAAGTGAACTTGCAAAATAACGCACTGAACAATTTTACAATAGCTAAAGATAATCAAATATCTCTCGGATAATAAGGTTCAGAGATATGAAATGGCTAAATCCTCACATGGAAAAGACGGGTCAGTAAAAAAGTTATACAATGTGGAACTTCGTAATAGACAAGGAATAGACAAGGAATAGACAAGGAATAGACAAGGAAAAGACAAGGAATATCATACAAATAATAAAGTCCAGATGTAAAAAATGCGCGAGATAACGGTAGGCAAGAGTGAATGACTAAAGTTACACAACATAAAATTTCACAATAGCTAAAAGTCAAGGAATATCATAGGGATAGTACAGTTCAAACGTCTAAAATGGGTGAGATAACTCACTCGCATGATAGATAGGAGTGAATGACAAAAGTTACAGTGTGAAACTTTACTGCAGCTACAGGTTAACATATAACATACAGATTTTTAAAAAGTCAAGACGTCTAGGATGGACGAAACAATTCGCTCGCATGATAGACACGAGTGAATGGTGAGAGTTACGCAATTCAAAACTTGACAATAGATACAAATGAATGGATAACACGGTAAAATACATTTGGCACACCAAGGGTGAGCGAGATAACTTGCTTGCATGGAAAATAGATGTGAAGAAAAAGGTTACACAATGAGGAACTTTGCATTAGGTATATACAAGTAACCAGATATGATACGAATAATAAGGTCGAGGTATATATGATGAATGAAAAGTAGTCCGTTTCAAGGAAGACGCGGACAAGTTTTGTAGAATATCTTCTGGAAAGCCTTTGGAAAAAAGACCTCAGGGTTGGTGTAGTAAATAAGAAGAATATATTTTCTTGACAAGAATCTTTTGAAAATGAATTAAAGCAATTCTCATTAGATTGCCTTAGCACAGAATCATATCAAATGATTTCTCTTCGGTGATGAAATTTAGAATGCATTTTGAAATTTAGTTTGAAATGAAGACACAACGTTAAAAAGAAGTAAAAAAAAAATATATATACATGCTATGACAGACGGGAAATAAGTTACATTATTTGACAAATTTCTATGTCTCAAAAAAGTAAGAAAAAGGGCGAAAAGTACCGTTTCGGAAGGATGAAAATAGGAGATAAATATAAAAGGAAAAGAATGCTTGAAGAATAAAATAGAAAAGAATAGCAAAAGCTGAAACAGAACAAAAACTTTTTACTTCTCTGTCTTTTTTTTCTAACGTCTATCTTTCGCCTCTGTTTTCTTCCATTCTTTCTTCCTCTTTTGGAAACTTAAAATTGCAGTGAGAGCAGTACTTTCAGCCCCATTTACATGGCAACCAAGTGGGGAAGGGGTAGAGGGTCACGGAACAGGAAACTAGTGTCTAAAAAAATAATAAAAAAAGAATAGGGGGAATTGTCCCCGCCGTAAAATGGTTTATTTAGTATGCGACAAACTTTCTGTTCGTCTGATGAAGGTTGGTTTGTGTCATTGAAACGGAAAGAAAAAGGGGAGGAAATTGTAGAATTTTAGGGAGGCCAAGACACACACACACACACAGAGAAATAGAAAATTGATGTATGTAGTGTGTGTGTGTTGAGAACTACCAACGCCCACTCAAGTTAAAACAGTAGTATGCGTTTTCTGCCTGTTATCAAAGAGTATATCGTTCTTTCGTAGGTATGGCGATTATAGGAACTGTGACATTTGATTCTATTCTGATTCCAGTTCCGGATTCATCCCAGCAAATCTGACCAAGCAAACAAATTCTATGTTCCTCAGTTTCCATTCCTCAGTTTACATTCAACGTTGTTCTTTTCAAGATGTTACAGAAATCGAGTATTAATCTTATATACTTTTTTTAAAACATAAGTGCCTAATACGAGGGATGATCGAAAAAAGGTTACAAAGCATTAAACGTTTATGTTATTCACTGTAACTTAACGAAATTTTATTTGTAGATTAACAACATGCTTCACTTGGTACAACTTCAAATTCAATTCATGTACACAAGAGAAGCGAATATTAAAAATGATGACTCGTCAGAAAATTGGCGGAAACTAGAAGTGATTCCAGTGGTGCGGTTCTTGAGGGCTAAAAACACTACATTTGTTGACATTCATAGGCAGATTGTAAAGGTGTATGGGAAGGCTAAATGACAAAGCAACATATTTGGAAGTGGTGTCGTGCCTTCAAAGAAAGACGGACCAATATTGTTAATGACATTGCGACCTTGGACAAAGCGGTAGACCTAGTACTTCAACACTGACATTATGCTTGGAACGACTACAGCACCTCTTCTACAGCTCTGACCTGGCCGCAGTGACCTTCAGCTCAGTGTTGCCAGACCAGTCAGTTGGAAAAGCAGGAGATTCGAAGATAAAAAACAGGAGAAAGCAATACACACATACAGAGGTGGCGTTTAAATGTGAATCGGGGGGGGGGGGGATAAAATTTGCCATTCTTAAGGGGGCAGTAGTCAAAACAATCAATCCAGAATTCATTTCTGATTAACTACGTTGAGCAAACGAAAGGAAAAGTCCCGATTTATATTAATATTCTTTGATACACACATGTGTGAAGTAAAACGTAGTGAAAGAGGAAAGTGGAGTGGGAAAATGTCTTTTCATGCACGTAGCCATGAACGTAGCTATATGGTGCAGCCACACGTGATCGTGGCGTAAGACGATTTCTTGCTGACGATCGTGGAGAAACGATCTAAGCCACTCTTCCAACCCAAGTCCCAATCTAAAAAACACTTACTTACTTGTAAATCTTACAGAAAGTCATAAAAATGTTAACCTTCTGTAGAGCATATAGAAGATGACGTACAGTTGTATTCTTTGGGAGTCACATTATATACAGTAAAGCTCTATAACTATATGCTCTACAGAGCTTTGTGTATTATAACAGAGAAATTTCGTCTTTTTATGTGAGGAAACATTGAAAATTCAATATTTATAATAATATATTTTTTCAAATTCTCGAAGTAAGGAAAAAACAGGAGATTGTTCACATTTCATTTTCTTTCGCAGTAGATCAGTAGAACGTAGAAAAAGCAGTAGATCTCCTGCAAAATCAGTAGATCTGGCAACACTGCTTCAGCTTTTCCTTGTTCTAAAGCCAAAATGGCTGACCACCATTATCTGGCATGTGATTACGTCGAAACGGTGTCTCACTACGCTACGAGAACTTGACGCGAATTTCTAAGTAAATCGTATAGAAAACTTTATCTGCCGTTGTGACAAGCGGTTGAACAAAAACTGTGCTTTCAACGAGGACTATTGTTGACTGCCCATCTGTTATCAGGTATGTTGGGCTTCCAGCTATGTCTCAAACAGAAGCCATAATAGACTTTGTAACCTTTGTATTTCGATCATTCCTCGTATTTACAACAATAAATCGAAAAGGTTACAAGTAGCGTGTGTGTCAGGAGAAATATAAACAATGGATCCAATATGCTAATTAATTGTGTGTAATTTATATATATATATATACACAACGTTTTATTTCTAATAATAAAGGTGCCGGTATGCTGGACCCTCAGGTTCATAACGGTTAAAAAGTTGCATGCCTTTTAGGGCATGATTATTATTACTATTATTAACAACAATAATAATAACGTCCAGTAGCGTATCACTGCAGTCTTGTAACTAAAAACTCTTTGCTATATACAGGGTGTTTCAAAACAACACCGACGACGTTTGGAAGGTGATTCCTGACACCAAATATAGACAAAAAGTATAAACCAACCTGGGTGCACAAATGCTTCCTTTCGGAGTTCTAGGCTGCCGAAAACATGAAAAAATGATTTTTAAAGGTCCATAGTTCCAAAAACTATGGGACTTACAGTAGTCGGGTCAAGACTTCACTTAGGAACTATATGTGTCCTATCCAAATGTCCATGTTTCAGAATCCTAAGGTACTCACGCAACAATTTTTATAGAGGGAGTTTGGCTACGGGAATACAATTTGAGGTACTCACCAACTCCTTCTATAAAAACTGTTGCGAAAGTACCGCAGGATTCTGAAACATGGACATTTGGATAGGACACATATTAGTTCCTAAGTGAAGTCTTGACCCGACCACGGTAGATCCCATAGTTTTCGAGCTATGGACCTTTAAAGATAATTTGATTTTTCATGTTTTCGGCAACCAATAACTCTGAAAGTAAGCATTTGTGCACCCAAGTTGGTCTATACTTTTTGTCTTATCTTGTTGTCAGGAATCACCTCCAAACGTTTTCGGTGTTATTTTGAAACACCCCATATATATATATATTATATATATATATATATATATATATATATATATATATATATATATATATATATATATATATATATATATATATATATATATATATATATTATATCGGGTGTTGCAAAATAAGTGTTACAACTATTGGGAGGTGACTCCTGCTACTGAAACAAGAAAAAAAGTTCTCTTGAACTTTCGGATATCGGACATAGTTTCGGATCTACAAGGTGCCGAAAACGTGGGAAAATGACTTTCGGACGCCTATAGTTCGGAAACTATCCAACGTAATGAGAGCGGGTAAAAAATTCACTGAAGAAGTCATACCTGCTGTATTGAATTTTGCATTTTTCACAATCCTACCATGCACGCGCAAGGGATTCCCCAAAGAAACGTAGGGAGTCGCGGATAATCTGCCAAATGAAAATTGGTCTGAATAGATATGAATTGATAGGGTTTCTACCAGGTAACAATAATTCGTTTGTATTAAGTCGATATCTGGAACAATAACAAAATGGCGGACACCTTCATGCTCGTTGTGTGTGGTTGCAAAATCGCCAGGTACGGATGCTGGCTAATGGGGCGTTTACACTTGGTCGATTTAGTCGCACGACTAAATCGACTCGCTGCATTTGCCATTAAATCGAAGCAACTAAACCGAATCAGATCGATGGATGTGTTCAATTATTTCAACCACAGAAAATAGAACGTCTTTCAATTCAGTTGCCAGTCGATTAGTCGCCTTCGATCAACAAGCGATTAAGTTGAAGTCCCGTTTACACGATCGATTAAGTTGAAAGTGACGTCAATTCAACTGAATCGAACGCAAATCGACTAAGTGTAAACGCCCCATAACAGTGACGTTCTGAGTATTAAGTGTAGCGAATTTGTACTCAAATGCTCTAGAAAGACATCTGGAGTGTCTGTAGAGCACAACAAATCGAGCAGGGTGATTCACATGTTTGGAAACACTTAACGAAAAATGTCCAGAAATACTCAGTAAACGTGAGTTAAAAGCGTCGGAAATGTAAGGATTAGCGTCAAGAACATGAAAGCCATTGCCCATTCACCAATAATATTCCCTCAAACCGATGCAATATGATGTGCACGGTTGCATACCAATAAGAATGCAACAACTGAGGCCAAGTTGAAATTGTGCAAGGGGACTCACTAAGAAGATAAGTAAACTAAAGGAATGCCACTAGTGGGATCGCATGATCGATATTGACATGTGGCCAATGTGTGTATTGATATCAACATATAGCTGATGGACAAATGTCAACATGTCCCACTACTACTGGGACACCGTCTCAAGTGCGAAAACTAGGAAAATAACGTTGCACATTCTGCTATTACATCTGGTGCACTTTTTGGGGTTGAACGTAACTAGAACACGATTGTATCAATGTTCCTCTTTGTTTGGGACATTGTCCCACAGTCGACACATATGGAAAGAAAACTCTTAATCCATGGTTCCAATTCTGATAGAGCGTGAAAATAACAAACTTGTATCATGTCCCACATCTTCTGGGACATATGACGTATTCGAAATATAGGAAAATATATCCAGAAATTCGTATCTTACACACAGTGTGCATGCCAAGACAAACACGAAAATTAACCAAGTTGTCACATGTAACACTACTGCTGGAACACCATACATATGGAAAACAAAACGACATAAGAAATAGGAAGAAATGTCTTAAAGCTCTGATTGTTTACAACTGTGCAGTAGGAATAACAAACTGAAACACACAATCATGTCGGGTGGCTGTACAAAAGCGCTTGCCAAACTAAGTGGGTACTCCTCAAAGAAATGAATACAGAGAAAGTGGGGTTTCCTCAAACCTCAGGGCTAGAGCGCTTGCTTTTGCTCGTGTGGTCGCAGTTTCCAATCCTACTGGGAGCCTACAGCCTCAGATTCAAGACCCGAGTTGTTATTTTCCTATTTTTTGCACGTGGGACGGTGTCCCAGTAGTAGTGGGACATGTTGACATTTGTCCATTAGCTATATTTCAATATCAACACACTTATTGGCCACATTTCAATATCGATCATGCGATCCCACTAGTGACATTCATTTTAGTTTACCCAGTTTCTTAGTGAGTCCCCTTGCACAATTTCAACTTGGCCTCAGTTGTTGCATCCTTATTGGTATGCAACCGTGCACATCATATTGCATCGGTTTGAGGGAATATTATTGGTGAATGGGCAATGGCTTTCATGTTCTTGACGCTAATCCTTACATTACCGACGCTTTGAACTCACGTTTACTGAGTATTTCTGGACATTTTTCGTTAAGTGTTTCCACACATGTGAATCACCCTGCTCGATCTGTTGTGCTCTACAGACACTCCAGATGTCTTTCTAGAGCATATGAGTACAGATTCGCTACACTTAATACTCAGAACGTAACTGTTAGCCAGCATCCGTTCCTGGCGATTATGCAACCACACACAACGAGCATGAAGGTGTCCGCCATTTTGTTATTGCTCCAGATATCGACTTAATACAAACGAATTATTGTTATTTGGGAGAAACCCTATCAATTCATATCCATTCAGACCAATTTTCATTTGGCAGATTATCCGGGACTCCCTACGTTCCTTTGGGGAATCCCTTGCGCGTGCATGGTAGGATTGTGAAACATGCAATTTTCAATACAGCAGGTATGACTTCTTCAGTGAATTTTTTACCCGCTCTCCTTACGTTGGATAGTTTCCGAACTATAGGCGTCCGAAAATTATTTTCCCACGTTTTCGGCACCTTGTAGATCCGAAACTATGTCCGGTATCCGAAAGTTCAAGAGAAGTTTTTTCTTGTCTCAGTGGCAGGAGTCACCTCCCAAAAGTTGTAACACTTATTTTGCAACACCCGATATATATATATATATATATATATATATATATATATATATATATATATATATATATATATATATATATATATATATATATATATATATATATATATATATAAAGGTGCTTTAAAAATGTCTGATTCTTACATCTTAATTTTATAATACAATAAACGTAATGGTAATCAATGTTTCTTAGTGATTTTTCTTCTTTTTTCTCTTTTTAAACGGGTGAATGTAAGGTGCTATTGCTTGGTTTCAGAAGACATCAAGAGTTCCACAAATATTAAATTTCAAAACAACACACACACAGTATATTGTTTACACAATATTCTTCAGAATACTAATCATGGTACCAAAATGTTCTACAAATATCTAGTAAATCAATGGATAAACTTTGAGAAAAAAAAAATCAACGAGATGTTTTCACTTTATTCTCTTTCTAATAATGAATTAGGGCTGGGATCGAACCCGGGACCCCATGCACTAGAGGTGAACGCTCTACCACTGATCCACCGCAGCCCACAGTACAGAAGTGGAATCCCAACAGAATTTTTGTATGGGCTTTCAGTTTAGTCGAACTTCAGCGACAAATTTGTTGAGATTGTTTCGTTGTGGGAGGTCAGTATTAGGGATGGCCAGACGGATCCGGATCTCGGATATCCGGATCCTATAAGATCCAGATCTCGGATCCGAAATTTCGCATCTTGGATCCGGATCCGGAATTTCGGATCTTGGATTCGGATCCGAATCCGAATTTTCGGATCTTGGGTCCGGATCCGGCTATCCGGATCTTGGGTCCGGATCCGAAATTTCGGATCTTAGATTCGGATCCGGATATCCAGTTCGGATATCCAGTTCCAAATTTCGAGTTCCGAATTTCGATCACATACCACAAATGTCTTAAAATCTCATTTTAAGCATAGGATTGAAAATCTCTTTGTCAATAATTTCGAAAACTTTCCTGATTCGGAACACCCGAATTTTCTGACACGGAATTTCGGATCCGGATTCAATAGCCGAAATTTCGGATCCGGATCCAAGATTTGAAATTTCGGATCCGGATCCAAGATCCGAAATTTCGGATCCGGATCCAGTGTCCGGATATCCGGATCCAAAAATATCCGGATCTGGCCATCCGTTATTCAGTATCTTCAGAAAAACAAAATCTGGCCAGTTCAAACAGAGATTTATATTACGGTGCGAAAAAAGGAATGAAGAAAAGATAGGAACGAGAACGTGCCAGCGAGCGAGAGACAGAAGAGCTCAAATATTTCTAATCCCTGAACTCAATTAACTGACTTCAAGAAGGAAATAAAGATTCACAACTCTTTCTCTAGAAAGAAAAAAAGGAAAACAATAAAATCTATGATTTTCAATAAAATTATATATTTATTATTTTTACCTTAGAAGTCCCTTTTTAAGACAGAAAAGGAAATATTCCGTTCTTATTAAAAAGGTGACGGTACGTCGTACCGTCAGAAATCTCTCTCTCTCTCTCTCTCTCTCTCTCTCTCTCTCTCTCTCTATATATATATATATATATATATATATATATATATATATATATATATATATATATATATATATTCTCAAAACACTAAATAAAATGCCAGTAGAAAAATGTTTTGTCGGTAGTTCTTAGCCTTTTTTGACTAACGGCACATTTTACTGAGCATCCAGGGCATTGCTATATACTTGTTTGATATTTTAATAATAATAATATCTATTATAATAGTGAAACCAATTATTTTTTATATTGACTCTATATAACACTGAACATTATTGCTACCGCTGGAGGTGTTGACTGGTACAGTCTGTCTCGATTTTAACTAATTATTATTAAATTCTTCGTGATTTTTAAATTCTAAAATTTCGGGACACACCTTACGGGACTACGTGAGACATCAGTGTATCGCAACATTATAGGTTGAGAACCACTGTGTTATGCACTAAGAATTATTAGAAAGAAGATAAATTTAAAATTAGCCGAAACCTTGTGCCATTCTTTTTACAATATGGTATCATGTTCTGGGGAAATTCGAGTCAGAGTCTCAATGTCTTCAAAATTCAGGAGAAAATCACAAGAATACTTTGTGGCAAGAAACCGAACTTTTCTTGTAGACATTTGTTTATGTTAATATACTACCACTGGATAGTTTATATTTGTATCGTCTCTTGCTGTATTTAAGAGAACATTCCTTAACCTTCGTAACAAACGAGGATGTACAGTGCATAATCGTAAAACGCGAAATAAGAATGATTTTTATTTGTGTAATCACCAATCAGCAATATATCAAAAAAGTGTCAGTTATCGTGGAGTTAAGTTGTATAATACTGTATGTTACCCGTTGATATAAAATATAAAAATGTTTAGATAAAAGTTAAAATCATTTCTAGTAGAAAATTCTTGTTATACGATTGGGGAGTACATAAATCTCATGACAAGGTAATTTTACTTAATTTTACTCATGTAAATTTTTATTATTCCCCCCCTCTTTTTTTTTACAAATGACGCATGTTGCACTTACCTGAGGACATTCCTCATATCTGCAAATTCATACAAAATAAATACATTCAAATTTAAATTGGTAAAATCGCAGTTGTTAGTCGTCTTCTGAAATCTGTTGTGTGTAATCGCTAGTCAGATTCCATAGGCTGTCATTTAAAGATTTTTTGGTCGCTAACTTGGAGACAATTAAATCTTTGCCTGGCAACATCTTTCTTTGTGATGTAGACTCGCCTATGCCAAGGATATTCTGCGTGGAACGGAGAGGTTCGTTCCACTTCCAGATGGGCAATCTACACTAACCATTGAGTTTACTAGTGCCCACGGGACTTTGCACTAATTTAAGGTAGGTAGGTAAGTCTGGGGTTTAGCCTCCTGACTTCCTGAAGTTCTCAAGAAAACGCTTGCACTTTGCAGTGTTATGGTCAAACAGTGAAAATTTGGTACCTTAAATTTACCGGGACACCTCCTGCCATTGTAAGAGGAATATGAGCTTGCGTTTAACACTCCTGTGGCAATACTGGAAATGGCGGCAAACGCCTGTTTGCTCGAGTGCGTTTGTTTTATCTTGGCACACTTCCCGCCTAAGGGATGGATTTGTCTGCAACGCGTTCTTGTCATGCCACGGTTAAGTTGTGAGTTACAATACGTTAGGAAACAGCAAAACGCCACACCACCACCCACAAATCATTGTAAGACACTTGTTCGCGTTTGGCAACTAAGCACTTCAACTACCCGCCAAATAGCAATGACCTCATTTGATGGGCTGGCTGACAACTAACGTCACCTATACGACAAATCCAATAAGACGTCTATTGGATTAAAAAGTTCACGTGAGTGCTAGCAGAAAATCTTTAGAAGCCAACCAAGTGCACTGGCGGGAAGTATGCCAAGATAAAACAAACGTACTCATAGAGGAGCTCTTTCCACCAGTAACTTTAACTGGGAGATGGGCTTAGTGATGCCAACTCGTGTTAAAAATCCCATTTTATGTATTTTTTGACAATTTTTTAATAGAGTTAAAGGGAATTTTCGTGAAAATTGGCAGCATATATGCGATTTTTCACATATTTATTTCACCGATGCTAACAATATTCTCTATGAGCAAAAAGTAGACTAACGACGCTTGAATAAATGTGAAATCAGTGCTAGCTGTCAAATTTTGTTATCCGAAAGTACTTATTAGTGTAGACGTGATTTATACTGGAACGTGTGAATCTCAAAAAGCAAGAAACAAAGACATTAAATTGTACTCTGGAGTATAAAAGAAAATCATAAACCTAAAAAAAAAAAAAAAAAAATTACCAAACGAGAAACAGCCAATTTCTAAAACGTCCCACAGGGAATAATTGGACATTAAAGATTATCCACTTTCATTATGTTCAATAGAACATTATGGCACAAAAGCGTGATGGAGATAGTAAATTCTAACAGCAGTGTTTTTTTTTTATCAACAATTTCAGTAGTCTCTTTTAATTAAGAAAAAATACTTATTAGGAATTCAGAAGATCGTAAATAACAAATTATTCACTCAAATATTGAAAATGTGATATATGGTAGTTTTAATTTTCATATCTGATAAATTTTGAATTTTTTTGTAATTAATGTTACACATGAGAAATTTAAGAGCATGATGGGAAATTCTACCTTTTGAGATGTGATTTTATAAAGTTTCAGGTTGGCGTCACTGATGATCGCGGCGCATGGGCTTTGGTGCATCGCGGTAATGGGCGTAGTCCATTACCTATCTTCGGAAAGTTAGGGCCTATGAGCAATGTTGAACTAACGTATTACTACCAGTTCTTGCAATCACAGCCAGAATAAATTGATAAGGAGCAGGTCTTGACGATAGGCACATCAGTGGCGTACACAAAATTTCAAGAGGAGTTCAGGCTCCCAAGTTCATATGGTATCTTAATATGACAAATCTTTATTTTTGCATATCTTTGCTCAATGAGGAGTTAGAAACTGGGACACCCTTACGTGCGCCACTGGGGTACATACCCATTCCATCGCGGGAATATACGTGCTAGAATGTCTGTTGGTTCTGATTGTTTTTGTTAGAGATATTAGTTTGATATATTTTGTATGTTTTTTTTTGTAATTAATATGTTGATACATGTACCCGACAGCTTTTAAATGATTTTTGTTGTTTGAGTGACAGCAATTAGTTTGAAATTACTGTTAGCAAGTTTTACATACTACCATAAGCTTTTCGCTTTGTGGAAACGTCAATAACCTTAAATATACCCTTAAGATACCTGTTAATTTTACAAATTGTTACAAATTTTACAAATTTTATATGAAGGTTACCGCAAAAGTCATTCCAACTTTTTTTTAATTAATAAATAGGAACGATGCAAGAAGTTCTGAAATATGCAAATGGAAGGTTAGTACATATGTAAACGTTACATACGGCGAGTTAGATGAACATACATATTCCCAGCAGGATATAGTATGAAATAAATGCAATGAGAGATAATAATCCAGTTGTGGCGGAAGGGCAGGAAGGTGATGGTGTGCACAAATATAATTTAGGCTAAAGAAACGAAAGGAAATACAGATTGGCCAATTTCTGCAGACAGAAGCCAGTAGTAATTGAGAATACTTAGTTTAAGCAACACTAAGAAAAATATACACATTGCCAGATATATCAAATGGGTCATGCTATGATTCAGAAAAGATATTGGAATAGCTTAAAGAAGGCAAAGATACTTCTCAAGGCTGACGTTTTCTCTGATCAACACCTTGCACTAGCTGAGACAAATATTCCACTGCCAGACTAGCCAGAAGAACAAGAAAATCAAGATAGTCAGGAAAAAAATAGGCCTTTGTGATTTCATAGTCACTGCAACTATGAGGTTCTAGTTCCAGTACTTTTGCGAATCAGTTCCTGGGAAACAAAAGCATACATATATATGTGACTTTGACTCCTTTTTCCTGAAACAGTAGTTGCCTAACCCACAGGGGCTACTCGGAACTCAGACGCTGCAGTTACGTCGTTCGAAAGCAAACCGAGTGGAAAAGCAAGTGGTCCGCCAAATTTCTCAACAAAAGAAAGAGGAAGAGAGAAAGAGAGAGAGAGAGATAAAGAACCTAGTGAGGAAGAGTGAGGGGAAAGACAGAGACGGCGAGGGAGATGAAAATAGGGAAAGGGTGAAGAAAAGACAACCCCTTTGAGGATGCCAGGGTCAGGCAAAGCCGTCACCTACACTCTCTCGGAAAGACCTTCCGTGAGCTTTTGCCCCTCCGCGTAAAGCACTTTCCTCAGCAGACAAATTCCGAGTATTTGGAAAAGACAGAAAACTTTCTCGTACTTTCTCCATGAAGGAAGAGAGTTCGAAAGGGCAAAGAAAGCGGGAAAGTATGCTTTCTTAACAAGTCTGTTCACTTCAAAGGTATAGGGGTCTATTGATTTTTTCTTTACAGCAAGAAGCAGAACAATGTTGAAAAATTTCAGTATTATTTTATAATAAATCGTGTAATAAAACAAGCAGAACGTCCCACTCAAGCGTGCATCCAGAAATTTTTGTTCGGAGGGAGTGTCCAATACTAAAAACCACTACGTCTGCATAATATTGAACGGATATAATTGAAATTAAATGAAATCTTTGAGTTTTATGTCCCACGGTTATGCCGGTTAGGCTAAAGAAGACGGTGATGATGAGTAATGAATGAAATGGTGGTATGAAGAAAGTGGGAGGAAACGGGAGAACCTCGAGGAAACCCACGCACATGGTGTTTGTCCACCACAAAGCTCACTTGGACGGCGGCTGGGATCGAACCCGGGATCCCAAGCTCCAGAGGTGAACGCTCTACCACTGAGCCACCACGGATGAAGTGTACAGATGAAGTGTAAGATCCAATTTTCATGCTACATCAATCATTTTTCTGTTAAACAAGCGTAATTTTTATTGAGAAACTGTACAAATGTATGATGAGTTAGGAACTTCTGGGGGAGGTCTGGACCCGGTGGACCCCCGGGGGGTGCACTCTTAGTCCCACTATCAAACGAGCGATTTTTATATAGTGCACAGAATCGTTAATAATTTACCAACTCTCGTTACCATGATAATAAGGGGGGCTTCCGGGTTAAAGCCCCCCCCGAAATTTTATTTACTATTTTAAAGTAAATGAAATATTTTGTAGAAATTTCACATTTGTAGGAATAAAGTTAGCAAAGCCCTCGAAACAAAATCTTAAAATCGCCACTGATAATAACGATACAGTTAAAAGCTTCAACAAAGTCAAAGTTAGCAACAATAAAAAGTCCCAGAACTTCCGGTGTATAATAATGCACATAATCATAGGATACTATGCATATATCGTAATAATGCGATGGTTAATGGTAAGCCTTCATTTTCGCCACGATGAATTCCGTATCACAGATAGGCATGAATGACAAAATGAAATGAAATCTTTCAGTTTAACGTCCCACTTTTATGCCCTTTAGGCTAAAGGAGACAGATCATTAAGGTAAGTGAATGATAATGGAAGGACTGGTGGAATGACAATATGGGAGGAAATGGTAGGACGCCGATGTTCTCCACCATAAGCTTACTTGGCCAGGAATCATTATATTCACTCCTTAACATTATGAATCTATGGAAGGGAGGACTTCCAAACCATGCGGATTCAATATTAAAACCAAAAATAGTAGTTCTATCACATCCGGTTTCAAAAGAGAAATCAAAGTTGAACCGAGGAAACTTGTTCTTGGAACGCTGAACCATTATCAAAGACCAGTTCTCGTTATCTCTTATAGTTCTTACTATAGAGAAATCAAAGTTGAACCGAGGAAACTTGTTCTTGGAACGCTGAACCATTATCAAAGACCGGTTCCCGTTATCTCTTATAGTTCTTACTATAGAGAAATCAAAGTTGAACCGAGGAAACTTGTTCTTGGAACGCTGAACCATTATCAAAGACCGGTTCCCGTTATCTCTTATAGTTCTTACTATAGAGAAATCAAAGTTGAACCGAGGAAACTTGTTCTTGGAACGCTGAACCATTATCAAAGACCAGTTCTCGTTATCTCTTATAGTTCTTACTATAGAGAAATCAAAGTTGAACCGAGGAAACTTGTTCTTGGAACGCTGAACCATTATCAAAGACCGGTTCCCGTTATCTCTTATAGTTCTTACTATAGAGAAATCAAAGTTGAACCGAGGAAACTTGTTCTTGGAACGCTGAACCATTATCAAAGACCGGTTCCCGTTATCTCTTATAGTTCTTACTATAGAGAAATCAAAGTTGAACCGAGGAAACTTGTTCTTGGAACGCTGAACCATTATCAAAGACCGGTTCCCGTTATCTCTTATAGTTCTTACTATAGAGAAATCAAAGTTGAACCGAGGAAACTTGTTCTTGGAACGCTGAACCATTATCAAAGACCGGTTCCCGTTATCTCTTATAGTTCTTACTATAGAGAAATCAAAGTTGAACCGAGGAAACTTGTTCTTGGAACGCTGAACCATTATCAAAGACCGGTTCCCGTTATCTCTTATAGTTCTTACTATAGAGAAATCAAAGTTGAACCGAGGAAACTTGTTCTTGGAACGCTGAACCATTATCAAAGACCAGTTCTCGTTATCTCTTATAGTTCTTACTATAGAGAAATCAAAGTTGAACCGAGGAAACTTGTTCTTGGAACGCTGAACCATTATCAAAGACCGGTTCCCGTTATCTCTTATAGTTCTTACTATAGAGAAATCAAAGTTGATCCGAGGAAACTTGTTCTTGGAACGCTGAACCATTATCAAAGACCGGTTCCCGTTATCTCTTATAGTTCTTACTATAGAGAAATCAAAGTTGAACCGAGGAAACTTGTTCTTGGAACGCTGAACCATTATCAAAGACCGGTTCCCGTTATCTCTTATAGTTCTTACTATAGAGAAATCAAAGTTGAACCGAGGAAACTTGTTCTTGGAACGCTGAACCATTATCAAAGACCGGTTCCCGTTATCTCTTATAGTTCTTACTATAGAGAAATCAAAGTTGAACCGAGGAAACTTGTTCTTGGAACGCTGAACCATTATCAAAGACCAGTTCTCGTTATCTCTTATAGTTCTTACTATAGAGAAATCAAAGTTGAACCGAGGAAACTTGTTCTTGGAACGCTGAACCATTATCAATGACCGGTACCCGTTATCTCTTATAGTTCTTACTATAGAGAAATCAAAGTTGAACCGAGGAAACTTGTTCTTGGAACGCTGAACCATTATCAAAGACCGGTTCCCGTTATCTCTTATAGTTCTTACTATAGAGAAATCAAAGTTGAACCGAGGAAACTTGTTCTTGGAACGCTGAACCATTATCAAAGACCAGTTCTCGTTATCTCTTATAGAACTTACTATAGAGAAATCAAAGTTGAACCGAGGAAACTTGTTCTTGGAACGCTGAACCATTATCAAAGACCGGTTCCCGTTATCTCTTATAGTTCTTACTATAGAGAAATCAAAGTTGAACCGAGGAAACTTGTTCTTGGAACGCTGAACCATTATCAAAGACCGACTCTTGTTATCTCTACAGTTCTTAAATACATAGAAATCAATGCTGAACAGGGACGGCTTTAGGATTTTAATTTTGGGTAGACAAGCTTCATAGCTCATGGATACATTTGATTGATTAATGACAGTAGGAAATTACTTTTACAGTAGTGGTTGATGCTATTTGTTAAATAATTATCTACCGTTAATATAAATAGTGGAAATATATCTACTCTTCATTTTATCTTTTAGTGTTTATATATTTTTCAATTTTTGGGTAGGCCCGTGCCTACCCGGTCTAGCCGCTAAAGCCGTCACTGATGCTGAAACCGGGGAACCTGCTCTTTGCTCTTGGAACGCTGAACCATTATCAAAGACCAGTTCTCGTTATCAACTACAGTTCTTAAATATATAGGAATCAATGTTGAAACCGGAAATATAGATTTCATGTTCAAATAGAAGAGTGGAAAGAAAATATACTCTTGGGACGTTGAAACCATACCAAAAATATTTTTCTCGATATATCGCAACTGATTTTGCTCTATAGGAAACAATATTGAAACCAAAAATGTAGGTTCTACCACTTCTGGTTTGAACACAGACACAAGATGGAGGCTCTTCTTGGGGCGTTAAATCCACTACATTCAAGCGTGGATAAGTGGGGTATCAAAGGATCACAAATTTAACCGAGTTATAGAGTCGTATCTCACTTATTTAGTTTCTTACTAATCAGGTTGGAGAAGGTTCATACCTTATAGTGGTATTATTAAGGAAAAAGAATTCACTTTTCTACTTGCTTGGTATTGCGAGTTTATTGTGTCTCTCAGCATCCGATATTAACTGAATATCTTAATATGACAGTTTGTCATATTTATTATACTAACTGTATAAAAGAGAGGATAAATTTACATTTAAAATGTTTGTTTTGATTATGTTGAAAATCTGGTGTTTGGGACCAGAGTAGCTAATTATAGCCAGGAGAGAAAGGTTCTAGATTGGAAGAGATTCAAATGGTATGCAAAGGTAAGTTTGAGAATTGGATTCAACTGGCAGCAGCAGTGCACCGATGCGACGAACATGAGTTGTGGGGATTCACAAGTTTGCTAACACTTTCTCCATAACAGTTTAAACATTTTTTTGCTTGTAAAACCCAAATATGACTTGTATCAATATTTTGATGTTAGAGCGCTTTTGTTATAAAACATTAACACAATTTTTGTTTCTTGAAGAGTGTACACACACACATTTGTTTGTAATATAGAAGGCTCAGTCATAAATCTTGCAATATTCTGGCACACAACATACCTGTATATACTGCTGTACAATGAAAGTAGGTTTATATTCAAGGTGTAAGATCTTGTGTTGGACTGTCTGCAGCCTCCTTTCTACCAGTTCTTCAATTCTTCGCTGGCCGGTAGCCACCCCAAAAATGTAGGAGAGGCCCGACCCAACCATATTATAGTTCAACTTACAAAGAGTGAAAAAGTGGCTTGAGCCATAAGAAATAATGGCTCCAACCTCCATTTATTTATGTTCATGACTATTCAAGCCATGTGGTCTGAGTGAAGAGGACCGACTGCAGGAGTGAGGGAGTGTTTGGTTGTTCTGGGAAGTGGACTGGGTGGCGTAGTGGTTAATGCATCGGCACGGTATGCCGGAGATCTCGTGTTCTAGTCCCGGTCCAGTTGAGCCACTTCTTCACTCTTTGTAAGTTGTTTAATTCGCACCTACAGAGAATTGTGGTGTGTAAAATAAATCTGTTGTTTCCTCCTTTTATTAATACATATTATAGTTCATTTGCAAGTCTACCGTGAAACTTTTAGGGGGGGCAGTGAAAATTTAGGGGGATCCGGCCCACCCTAGCCTCCCGTGGATACCACATCTTGTTCTTAGAAGCAAAGAAGCCAGTCTCTGCTGTTTATATATCCTACTGGTTGATTAAGCATCATGATTTCAGGAAATGCGCCATTGACTGAAACAGGTAGTAAGTAATCCGAAGAGACCAAGTCAGAACTACATGCAGTATTTGGCATTAGTTCGATGCCATCGAGTTCCCCATTTTTTGTTGCGTTTTTGAGTTATTCTGTTGCATTAGGACGCACTTTCGGTTCACCAACATTGGATATTTCTTGGCATAGTGTAACATGCATCCGCTCCAACTATTCAGAATAAAGATCAGCATTGATAATAAAACTACAAAGTCGAAGTGGATTATCTTCTCGTAGTTCCACCACACACAAACCATGAGCGCCCGATCGGGTTTTGACCAACAACTGTTTTTTACATTCATATATTAAAAAAAAACATCAACTTTTCGTCACATGTGTCGTCACACGCGGATATTGCAGCAGATATCGGCACGCATCAATTTTCCTCTGGACCTGAACTAGGGCATCTCATGTAACACAATGCAGCAGCGTCTAATGATTTTCCTGAGTTTGTGAAGGTGATGCATTACATTGGACTGGGACATAATGAGTTGCTTGTGACAATCGTCCTGCAAGTGGATGGATTTTCTCTATAGCTTGTCGTATGACCTCAGTATTTGTTGCTCTGAAGCTGCTGGACCTTGGTTGAACTTCGACATGTTTACAGCCTCCACGAAATTTCTGGAACCAACGAATTGCTGTGCTGTGGTTTACTACCCCTCCCCCTTTTACATAATAGTACCCACTATCTAAAATGTAACGATTATAGCTTATTATTATTCTTATTTTACACGTTACATCCCAGCTCACAGTTTGTGTAAATTTTAAAATTATGTCAACACGATTGAATGATATAAAATCAGATACACCACATTGAATCACTATTACCTTTTATTCTCAAAACTCCATTAATTATACTTTACTTTTTCGGTTGTCACAGCAACGCTTTACACAAACAAGTATCTGCTGTTTTTGATAACTAAGAGTACCAATTATATATATAAAATCAACATACATTTTCAGCTACTAAGATTAAATCGTATTTTTATTATATATATTTAGAATCAACTACATCTAAATTCTTTTCTTCTTCTTCTTCTTCTACACAACAGCTTGTGTACTTTTAAGCACCGTTGCCCAAAATCAAGATATAAAAATAGAAGAAATTTACAAAATAGATATACAATCGGACGAATATTCGGACCTAAGAGGAACGGGAATGGGGAATGGCGGAAACTTCATAACGAGGAACTACATAATTTATATGGTTTACCCAACATTGTTAGGGTCGTCAAGTCTAGGAGGCTTAGGTGGGCGGGTCATGTAGCTAGAATGGAAGAAAGTAGAAACGCTTCCAAAGTCTTGACTGGAAGACCAATCGGAAAACGACCATTAGGAAGACCTAGGTGCAGATGGAGGGACAATATTAAGATGGATCTCGCAGAAATAGGAATACAAAGTAGAAACTGGATGCAGTTAGCTAAGGATAGAAGTCAGTGGAGAGCTTTTGTGAACGCGGCATTGAACCTCGGGGTTCCATAGGCCAAAGAGTTAGTTAGTTAGTTAGATATACAATATCGTTGTATGTTTTGGGTTGCTGCCGTAGCATTATGCTTGAGTCCGAACTTCTAGTCAGTTCACGTATCAGATGTTGTTGGATACTCATCGTCACTGCCACTAAAAACCTACTGAAGATACTGTCGGAGTGACTGCCTCCGTGTTAAATAGTCTGATTGCCACACTATCTCTTAGGCTAGTTTAACATTGTACTTGTGGTCTATTATGGCGCATACATGCATCTACTGTGTGTGTTGTGAAAATATTGCAAGGCTTATGACACAATCATGTAACTAACCAAACTTGTAAATATAAATTTATGCAAATTAAAAAAAAATACTTTGATTAAGCTCTTTCTGGAATTCAATAGAGAATGTTACACTTTATTCTCTCCCAAGTGCTTATGGACTAATACACAGCATTGCTTCTTTAGGTCGGCAAACATTGAAAACCAAAGCTTAGTCAAACATAAGATGCTGTAACATGTATTTGTCTCTCGTGACGCCTAGATTTGTTGACTCGTGTTTAAAAGCTTTGACACATGGGAAAACTCGGAGAAACCAGATATCTACTTCTTTTTCCCACTAAACAAATGACCAATGATTGCCGTTTGGAAACACTAATCATCTGTTTTCCATAATTATCTATAGGTCTGTCACGGGACGACAATGCTAAACAGAAAAAAAGAAAAAAAGTTAATCTGGAATCAGACAAACAAAAGCTGAACAATGTAAATATTAGCGAGCGGATATAATCAGCCAGTGAAGGCAAATAATGATTAGGAAATGAGTCCGGATAAGGCCAGATTAGGTTGAGTCAATAGCAAGATGAGAAATCCTCGGGAGACTTCTCATGCTGGCGTCAAATTGGCAGAAGAATCAAAAAGTGCGTCGTGCTTCTTAAAATTAATATAAACACTGTGATTCAAATCATGGTTGGCTAGTTTGAACCAAAGAATTTAAAGCATTGTTTAAACCAGATGCTTAAAAAAATAGTTTAAACCAAAAATGGAACAAATCGTATGAACTTTGTGGTGACATATCAAGATATTTTATTTAACAATATTTTTCTAACCGGATACAGCTCAGAGGCCATTTTTATACTGGATATCCAACAACAACAAAAACGATAGAAAAGATTTGGGAAGGTATCGGCCAGAGCTGGTTTAGTAGGTACCATCCCGTCATTTGACTGGTAGGACCGAGGAAAACTCTAGAAAACTCCTGTTAGGATGGTCGGCAGCGGGAATCGAACCCAAAACCTCCCGAATTCCAATCCAACGGTCTACCACTTGAGCTACTTCGCTCGATATCTTAAACCACCTAGAATACTTACAAACTCAAGAAATATGAATGTAAATGATTCATTGAAATCAAAATTATTTTCTATTATCATATAACAAATAAATTTATCACTTAATAGTGCACTAAGTTTGTTTTATTAACATGGAACAAAATAAACAATTAAAATAATATTTTTCAGTGCGAATATTTGGTACACGGAAGGTGAAAAAATAGTCAAAGTATCCAAAAATAAAAATAACCTGAGGCCAAGGTTGTGTAAACTGGAAAATAAACTTTCCCACAACAAGCTATAACGTAACACCTAGCTGATCTTGATATGTGCATTTGTGATTTAATCTATTGTTTGCAGGAAAAGTTAAAAACAAAATATCTGGTGATGTTTTGGTGGACAAATACACGAATTTTCCAAAACTAAACAAAATAATAATAATAATAATAATAATAATAATAATAATAATAATAATAATAATAATAATAATAATAATAATAATAATAATAATAATAATCAACACTTTATATTTGTATACATAATAATATTTATCAAAAAACAATTATTTGACTGGTCTAAAATTCAAAAATATAGTGGCAACTAGTTGTAACAAACAAGGACATTTACGAGTATAAAAAGATGGATTTTATAAACCAAGAATCATTCATTTGGAATCAATCGGTCATTCATTCGGCTTCCACGATTTTTGGATTCACTTCGTTCCGTTCAGAGCTTCAACATGAAGTCTCTGAGTAGCTGTCGTCAGGACATTAAATATAAACTCAGAAAAAAGTATAACTAATGTATGGTATAGTATGACAAGTCAAAATTATCTATTAGAAATTTACATGCTTTTGTAGTTATTGTATGCGTTTTTCTTTTAGTACCGTAATATATTTGTGCATTTAACTTATATGTAATTGCTTCTTTTATTCTAAATATTAATTAATTACATTATACATTCTTCTTATTATTTTTATTCAATCTTTTCTATTCTAATATATGTCACATGTAAATAAAATGTCATAAATCATTTGGGTAATGGTCTCCATGTAACAGGCAATACACTATAACTATAATCCCACTATACTACCCGTTCCATTATTGTGGTATACTAATTCACTTTACCCATTACACCGTTATAAATCAATTTTATATTTATTATTTTTTATATATGTTATGGCTCCCCGGCGGGGAATTGAACCCCGGTCTCCCACACCGTTATAAATCAATATTATATTTATTATTTTTTTTTATATATATGCTACTATATTGTATATGTATTCGGGTCGGAGCAGAGTACACTCAAATGATTTGCTTCTCGCTTTATTCACTTCTTACATTGATATGGAAATTAAATTAAGTCACTGTATTCTTGACTCAGTTAACTAACTTGAAATAAATTAAATTTTCTATACTCTGTGGTCTGTTGAAATTGTCCATTTGTTTTAACAATGAGTGAACTCTGTATGGTGATTTCACTTGTTCAATTGCGTAAGTATGCAAGATCAGTACAAGGCGTTTCTATTAGGTGTCCTCTGTGGATGAGTCAGTAGACCCGTCGCTTTTGTAATAAGGGGATCTCGAGTTCGAGTACAGGTGGAGGATAATTTCTCTGGGGTGCAAACCGAGTAGTGCTTCGGATCCCACTTTAAGCTGTACACTGAGAAAAATCCGTTCTCCGGACAGCGTTATATTGTACAAATATACAGTATCCTTATGTTTACTACAGAAATCAGTACGGAGCATACGTTATCCATATTCTGCATATGTATTCCTCTTCTTCCTTCTTAAATGTTATACCATACAGCTGCAGGATGTCTGACATCTAACAGTCTTCCATATATTACATACCTATACGTATGTTACATACGTCAGCTATATGTTACATACGTCCATCTGTATGTGAGATCCTGATCGCCTATGTACAGTTCTTTCGTTCGTACGGAAAATACGTTTATTCGAAACACTTATACGGGAAGTATGTATAAAATATACATTTTCAGTTATACGTTTGTTGTACGTTAAGTAAAATAACTTAGGATTTACACATATAACCTACGTTTTTTTTATGTACGCCACATTCGATCTTTCTCTCAGTGTACTTTGAAGTATTAATGCAATTTCTCCTGTGGTTCTTCCCTTTTGTAACATCAGGGGAAAACATTAATTATTACAGGATATATTTATTTATTTATTTATTTCTCGTTGAGATTAATGCCAAATTCTGAGTATTATGTCGATATATTTGCGAACTCAGGAGAACAGTCGTGGGGGCAAACGCTCCTCCAAAGGATATTTTTTTTGTGGGTTGATATGTAACGCAACATAAGTCACCGTTACCCGTCAAGGTATTAACGGATTGGCTCCGTTAAAGAACTGAACTGATACAATCACTATTTATTACAGAAAGAAACAGAAATATAAAGTTTACTTTCATTTAAAAGTTATCGTATGAAATAACGGATAGATGGAAGCATTGCAATATTATAAGGAAGCATTATTAACGGATGAATGGAAGCATTACACTCTAGCATTAGGATATTATAAAAAAGGATTACTAACGGATGAATGGAAGCCTTACACTCTAGCATTACAATATTATAAGGAAGCATTACTAGCGGATGAATGGAAGCATTAAACTCTAGCATTACACTATTATAAGGAAACATTACTAGCGAATGAATGGAAGCATTACACTCTAGCATTACACTATTATAAGGAAACATTACTAGCGAATGAATGGAAGCATTACACTCTAGCATTACACTATTATAAGGAAACATTACTAGCGAATGAATGGAAGCATTACACTCTAGCATTACACTATTATAAGGAAACATTACTAGCGAATGAATGGAAGCATTACACTCTAGCATTACAATTTTATAAGGATGCATTGCTAACGGATGAATGCAAGCATTAAACTCTATCATTGGAATATTATAAGGAAGCATTACTAACGAATGGATGGAAGCATTACACTCTAGCATTACAATATTATAAGGAGCATTACTAACATGGATGGAAGCATTACAATATTTTAAGGAAATATTACTAACGGATGGATGAAAACATTACAATCTACCATGACAATATTATAAGGAAGCGTTACTAACGGATGGATGGAGCATTACAATATTATAAGGAAGCATTACTAACAGATGGATGGAAGCATTACTAATGTGTTCCCGATTACAATTTTTTACTGTTATTGAGCAGTATAATTTTTGATGATTTTGAAGTGTTTGAAAGGCAAGTCCCCTTCTACGTTGAAGTATAAATTGTGCGTGTAAGTGTTTCTTTTATATGTATGAAGAAGCAGAGAGGATATATTTTTGGGGGAGTAAATTCTTAACGACAGCATGTAATATTTTTTTTTACATTTTCAACCCCTTTATTTATATTGATTCCTTACCGCGTTATACCGTAGCCACCCCTAATGCCTTATATGCATCCTTTCTCTCTTTTTTTTATATCGAAGAAAGGAAAAGAAACTCAGTTGACTTAAGAACCAAATGTCGCGACGTATTTCTTGGATTTATTTCGTATTTCGCTCTCCTTCCCTCCCCCGCATTGCCCTTACTTCTCCTGGTAACAGGTCCAGGCAGAGGTAAGCGTATCGATTGTTAAGCTTTCACTTTTTCCAGTCAAGGAAGATTGGGCTCTGGCCTGAAACGAAGGAGAGGGTTGCTTACAGGGTTCTGGAGCAGAACTCTGGGGGTAGATTCACAGGAGCTCTTGAGGTGACGGAGAGGGTGGTTTTTGGGGTTGTGGAAATCGTGGTATTAGTAGTACTAGTGCGTGAAGACGGAAAAGGGTGGTTTTTTTTCGAACATAAATCTTCAACATTTTACAATCAATTCCCTTGTGCGAAGGGAGCCGCCGTCGCTACCAACAAAATTAACCTTAGTCGTGTTTTCTGGAGCATTACTTGCGTTCCCACCTATCTATACGTTTCTTTCCTTATTTCAATAGTGTGTTGAAGAGAAAAAAAATAATCGAAAAGACCTGTTGGGTTGGGTTAAAAATAGAATACGGGTGGTGGGATAAGATTCGTGATTTGTCTCAGTCCTCCAATCCCAAGAAAATGCACGAAAATCAATTTACTATATATATATGAGAGGCTTGTAATGAACTTCTATAGTTTCACTGCTGTTATAACCGGCCTGGCCCAAATCCACTTGTTTGCCGTCGCTGAGTTGAAAGCACGTGGACTTAATGCTGTGTTACAATTTAGTGCACATACCGAAACTTTCTCTTAAGCAAGCTGAACGACGTTTGTTTATTGACGTAACGTGGCAACACCTGTGTGCTTTCAAGGACACGAAGTCGTTAACAGCCAATGATAAGCACAGTTCTTCAGCTTTAGACTGTACAGCTATTGGAGGACAATTCGTACAGCGATACGCCTATAGTTATTAAAACAGTGAAACCTTTATTGCGTACCTATTAATCTTGGTAGAGTAATAAATGTGAAAAAATATAAGCGATAACAATTCGTCCTTGTGTAATACGTTTGACGTTTATTCAAAATAACTGTAAACAAAATATGTAATTAACACATGATCATCACAGGCATAAAAAAGCTTACATAACGTAACACGTAACACAAAAGCATCCCTTGGAAGTCTATCGCAGTATGGAGTCTTAGTGGCTCAGTGGCGGAGCGTCTAACTTTAATGCGAGCGTCCTTAATTCGATCACGCGCTCTGTAAGATTGTGGCAAACAACATCGTGTCGTGTGTTTTCTCGAAGTTCTTTCGCATGGAATGTAAAAAATGGAAACTCCATTTTCTTTCTAGCCTACGGAAAGTTCATTTTTACTTATTTGTTTATTTATTTACTTTATTTTTTGGCCGATGGATATCCCCTTATGTCCCATAAATAAATCTTCCCTTTAGATTTCTGTAGAATATCACTTAGCTTTTTTTCGCAATAATCACATTAGGACTTTGCAACATCAAAATATTCTCCTGTGATTGATTCACTCGATTCAAATACATGAAAAATCCCATAGACTTTTCCATTATATTTGAAGTTTCTACTGTGAGCATCAAATGTTCTACGATAAATATCAGACCAGTTGGATGTCCAAAAGATATCTCCTGCCCAATAAGAGCAATGAAAAAGACATGAGAATTTACCCTCAAACAATATCAGTTGATATATGACTCATCATGGACAATATTATTGTTTAACAAAAATTAAGTTAATAATAATAATTTTACGTTATATCTTATTCATAATGTTGTATACTGTCATCTTCCTAGAGATAAAATGAACAGCTTGGTTAGTGTATGCTTCAGGATCAGCTTCATCTCGATAGATGGTGTGGTTATTATTAGTATAAGTTTTACTTGATAGATGGCATAGTTATCGTCAATACCAGTTTCATCTCAATAGATAGCGTAGTTATCGTCAATATCAGTTTCATCTCTATAGATGGCGTAGTTATCGTCAGCATCAGTTTCACCTCAATAGATGGCATAGCGATCGTCAGTATCAGTTCTATCTCAATAGATGGCGTAATAATCGTCAGTACCAGTTTCACCTCAATAGTTGGCGTAGTTATCGTCAGTATCAGTTTCATATCAATAGATGGCGTAATGATCCTCAGTATCAGTTTCATCTCAATAGATGGCGTAGTTATCGTCAGCATCAGTTTCACCTCAATAGTTGGCATAGCGATCGTCAGTATCAGTTTCATCTCAATAGATGGCGTAGTTATCATCTGTATCAGTTTCATCTCAATAGATGGCGTAATGATCCTCAGTATCAGTTTCATCTCAATAGATGGCGTAGTTATCGTCAGCATCAGTTTCACCTCAATAGATGGCATAGTGATCGTCAGTATCAGTTTCATCTCAATAGATAGCGTAGTTATCGTCAATATCAGTTTAATCTCAATAGATGGCGTAGTTATCGTCAGCATCAGTTTCACCTCAATAGTTGGCATAGCGATCGTCAGTATCAGTTCCATCTCAATAGATGGCGTAATAATCGTCAGTACCAGTTTCACCTCAATAGTTGGCGTAGTTATCGTCAGTATCAGTTTCATCTCAATAGATGGCGTAATAATCCTCAGTATCAGTTTCACCTAAATAGTTGGCGTAGTTATCGTCAGCATCAGTTTCACCTCAATAGTTGGCATAGCGATCGTCAGTATCAGTTCCATCTCAATAGATGGCGTAATAATCGTCAGTACCAGTTTCACCTCAATAGTTGGCGTAGTTATCGTCAGTATCAGTTTCATCTCAATAGATGGCGTAATGATCCTCAGTATCAGTTTCACCTAAATAGTTGGCGTAGTTATCGTCAGCATCAGTTTCACCTCAATAGATGGCATAGTGATCGTCAGTATCAGTTTCATCTCAATAGATGGCGTAGTTATCATCTGTATCAGTTTCATCTCAATAGATGGCGTAATGATCCTCAGTATCAGTTTCATCTCAATAGATAGCGTAGTTATCGTCAATATCAGTTTAATCTCAATAGATGGCGTAGTTATCGTCAGCATCAGTTTCACCTCAATAGATGGCATAGCGATCGTCAGTATCAGTTCTATCTCAATAGATGGCGTAATAATCGTCAGTACCAGTTTCACCTCAATAGTTGGCGTAGTTATCGTCAGTATCAGTTTCATATCAATAGATGGCGTAATGATCCTCAGTATCAGTTTCATCTCAATAGATGGCGTAGTTATCGTCAGCATCAGTTTCACCTCAATAGTTGGCATAGCGATCGTCAGTATCAGTTTCATCTCAATAGATGGCGTAGTTATCATCTGTATCAGTTTCATCTCAATAGATGGCGTAATGATCCTCAGTATCAGTTTCATCTCAATAGATGGCGTAGTTATCGTCAGCATCAGTTTCACCTCAATAGTTGGCATAGTGATCGTCAGTATCAGTTTCATCTCAATAGATAGCGTAGTTATCGTCAATATCAGTTTAATCTCAATAGATGGCGTAGTTATCGTCAGCATCTGTTTCACCTCAATAGTTGACATAGCGATCGTCAGTATCAGTTCCATCTCAATAGATGGCGTAATAATCGTCAGTACCAGTTTCACCTCAATAGTTGGCGTAGTTATCGTCAGGATCAGTTTCATATCAATAGATGACGTAATGATCCTCTGTATCAGTTTCACCTAAATAGTTGGCGTAGTTATCGTCAGCATCAGTTTCACCTCAATAGTTGGCATAGCGATCGTCAGTATCAGTTCCATCTCAATAGATGGCGTAATAATCGTCAGTACCAGTTTCACCTCAATAGTTGGCGTAGTTATCGTCAGTATCAGTTTCATCTCAATAGATGGCGTAGTGATCGTCAGTATCAGTTTCACCTCAATAGATGACTTAATTATCTGGCGTACTACCAATGATTTCTGTTGATTGGTATGTGTCTCATCTTTAGAGATCTTCTTTTCTGTTAGAAACAAATAATAATGTACAAAAAAGAAATCACTGGGTTTACTCTATTTATAGCGACCGAACTTAACATATAATTATTTTTTTACTCTTTTCATTGTAGAGAAACTAGAATATCGAATCCTCTTATTTTAAATTAAAAATAGCTGAATCTGCGCTCTCTACACATCATTCACATATGAGAATGATTCTCCTTGTCTTTCCTCACAACATCTGTACACAAGGTCGGACCCAGGATTTTCTGGTAGGGATGCACTAATAAGTACTACTACAATTCAATTAAATTTGACTTTTCTTAATGACTTCAGGCATCTGTGGTGAATAAGGAATATTGTTTTGCTTGGTGAATCCTTTTGCTTCAACCGTGAGAAAATAGACTTAACTATCGTTTTTGCAGAGTTCTGCTTACTTTTAAGCCGCAAACGGAAACATGACGGCAAAAAGTTTCGGAAAGTGTTGCTAGTTTCAGTGCTAGCTTCTCATTTTGTATAGTGTATACTTGCAACGAACGGGGGTGCACGTGCACCGGTGCACTCCCTAAATTTAGCCCTGTCTGTACATGTCCCTTTACATACACCAGTGAAAGTTGTCTTGATAAAAATAGGCAAGGGGTACCATAAACGGGAGAGTTTTTAATATATCGCACCGTTTTCAAGATTGAGCCTACTTCCAGTTGGAATTTCTACTTCATGTATGATCACCGTTTTCTTTCTACTTGCATGCAGCATGTAATAAACAAATACATTACATACATAATTAATTATAATATTAGTGATATATGATATTCATCGGGCAAAACACTTCGAACAAAGATTCATCTTAGCCTAGAGAAATGATTATCCTTCGTTTTTCATTATCATTTGGCCATGAAACAAACGCCTGGAGGATATACAACCCAAGCATATAACTATGTTTTGTTGGAATTTATAAATCACTCTTAAAAATTTCAACGCCTCCAGTGTACCCCTAAAAATACAATAAAGAAATAACAGCCACGTTTCTTAAATATTCAATTAGAACTGAACAATCTACAGAACATTTAGAATCGACCAGAGAAAACGGCACGTTTCTAGCACTTGTGGTTTTCGAGATCAAATTGTCGAAAGGATTGGAGACTAACATATAAGCTTTTCATTGGGTACATACATATAAAATTAGCATTTTAATATATAGATTAAACAAATGCCTTGTATTTACTACAAAAATGCTCCCGTTCCTAAAAAAGAGATTCCTTGAACGATAAATACAGCAGCGGACTCTTTAAATCTGACTATTTTTCTTATATGTATCCTCGTCGCCATAAGTGCCTTTACATCGCAGTGACGGGTATGTGACCGCGCAGTACTCCAAGGAAGGGATGGTTGTATAAGAATTTGTGATTAATTTTGAAGAGTTTTTATTTTGACTAGGGAATTAACATAGGTGAAGGGAGTAAAGACACAGATTTGAAGCATCAGTTCACTGTTATTGAAGCATCAGTGCACGAAAAGATTCGTATTCTCAGTTTTTCTATTTATTGTTTTATATGTTAAGTTAAACACCACAATATGTATCACTGATATCGCAGATCGTATTATTTTTTAAAATCGTGTTTGTAACCTATTGTCAAAACATTCATCTCCAGACATGATGTAGAGAGAAGAGAAAGAGATACGTCATCTGTAATATATGTATATGTGATTCACTAAGTAACTGTAGAAATTAGTTAAAGGACACATAAGAGAGCGAAAAGGAGGTCTAGAAGTCTGAACTTTTTAGAGACGTCCTAGATAGGTGAAAATATAGTTAAAAATTGCAAAGGATATCATGTAATTTACCTTTCTTTTCTTATATTCTAGTATACATTTTCTTTCACATCCAAACATCTCTATTCAGAATTATGAGATAAAGGTGAAGAGAGAAACACTTCCATTTCAAGAATTATATCAGGAAAAAAACTTTTTGACTTAGACTAGACTCGAACTCGCAACCCTTGAATCCATGGCTCAGCGCTCTACTGATTGAGCTAAGAACTTCTGTCGGAAAAACCTGATTTCTACAACTACCGGTTGCTGAATGGTGTGTATTAACCAAGTTTGCCGAGATAATTGCTTCATATAGCTATTGCAATAATAATAATAATAATAATAATAATAATAATAATAATAATAATAATAATAATAATAATAATAATAATAATAAAGCAGAAGAAGAAGAAGAAGAAGAAGAAGAAGAAGAACAGAATTTAAAAAGTCGCATATGTTAAAAGTTTGACGTGCAGAGTAAGTCCTAATGTGAGATTTTATTATTTATATATAATAAATGTAAGCGTGGTTTGTTCGTGCGTGCTACTCAAACTGCGCAACTCACTACCTAGTCCCATAAGGGTAGGTACAGTAGCCTTGCGTCCTCCAACCGTGAAGAATATTTCGGTTTGAACCTATGCGTGTCCTAAGAGGAAGGAAGAGATTGAAAGAAAGAAAAGTGGTTTAGAAATTATGCAAACGTAGAATATCTCACGAGGTGAGGTGATATAGAGTTCAGCGTGTCTTTCAGCTACTACTCTATACAAGACGTGCATCTACGACTTAACGTGGAACCAGAACCACACGACTCCTGACGGGAATCGAAACCCGTATCACCTCTAGTTCTATTATGGGAGACACAGGAACATGTAAAAATAATCGAAAATGAACGATATTAATGTTAAATCCATAGCTTTTGAGTACATGAATTATGTATGATACCCTCTATATCGTTCACATCAAAGTTTAGCATTATCGGCATGGAGGTTTAATGGGAGGGGTGAAAATTAAAAATTCCTAATTGAAAGATATGAGTGTCTATTCAATAGCTTTCGGGGTCGCTGAAATGAATAATTACACTCCCGATACTATTAAAGCCCAAAGCTTTACTCTTTCGTTAGCAGGAAGTTTATTCATTTACTTAACTCAGGACACCTTAAAGTTAAGGATATGAAACTCGATGCATATATTTCTAATTCAAAATTATTAGATACGTATTGTAGCTTAGACTTCTAAGGAGGGGAAGGGACAATTTACGCAATGATTTCCTTCACATTCGAATAAAATACTGCCCCATGATATTGCGAAAACTCATTTCAAGAGGTGTCATTGCTAATAGTTTTCCGTATTTGTTTATATCCCTACTCATTTATAACAGTATCTCATTTTTCCTGTGACGGGAGCAACACCTAAGCGAGCATTCAGTAAAGTAAATGCCATTAAAATCTATATTCATAGCACAGTGGTGCAAATAAAGTTGAGCTCTTTGGCAATCTTTAGCATGGGAAGCGAATAAAGCCACCACTTTGGAAAAGTAGCTAATGAATTTCTCTCCGTAAAATCTCACCCGCACATTTATTTTACAGGTGGTGGTTTATAGCTATACTTAAGTTTGTTGAAATTGCTAAAGTGGGGCGAGACACTGAAGTCATTCGTAATAAGGGGGGAAGGGACATGTAAAAGTAGTCAAATATGAACAATACTAGTATCGAAATCATAGTTTTCGTGGTCGCAGATGAATAGTGACGCTGTCGTTGTTGCTTAGGTACACATTGTCTCAAAAAGCTTGAGCGCATTCTTTATTGCTGTTTCGAGGCAAAAATTTTCTAAGTCCAACTTCGGGTATCTTCGGGAAAAAGTAAACCAGGTTCGAACCTCGAAGCCAACCTTTGCAATCGGGAAAAATCTTGCAGATGTGTTTTTCTTCTTTTAAATATAATAACACTTGTTACCAATTATATATAAAAAAGCAACATTGATTGAAATACTTAATGATACAATATTTCGAAACTGTATTAATGCCAGCACATGCTTGTTTGTCATTTTGCTCTCCATACTTAATGGAATATTTAGATACGTAAACGAATCTTTCCATATGTAAAAGAATGGTGAAAGTTAACACATGGAACATTATTCTCTCCTGAGTACTAAAATAAGAGTCAAAGTAGAACAAAAACAGCGTTTGCAGTGGATATGAATGTAATTATTATCTTAAATACCGTTATATATCGCTAGAAGTATTGTTCGTGGAGCGCTTGTGTTAGCTCAGTGGTACGCCGTTGGATTTCAAAACGTAAGGTCGAGGGTTCGCTTCCCATCTGAGTCAATGTTTTTTTATGAAATTCTATTTTCCGCAATGCATGAAAAATTATATAAAATAATTACATTAAAATACGTCAGTTGTATATATATAACATACAATCATTGCAGAACAAAGTGATTATTATGTTTAAAATATAACAGGTGATCACAGTACGTTGGTATTCTATGATATATGTGAATGTTAAATACAAATTAAGAAAATAATATCATTGCAATGAATAAATTATGTAGTGTATTTATTTGGAGCTATTTGTCATCGGAAGTTACTTCTGAATTTTCTCATTACAGCAAGTGATTTACGCTTTCTGAAAAGTAAAGAGACCATTCAGGTATAAACATAAATTATTATACAAACTCCAATCTTCGTTACAGACACAAAACTCCCGATCCCCAAAACTATGTGAACAGGAAATTTACGAACACGAAGTCATGTCTAAAGAGACTTATTTATACTCGAGAAAGAAAGCAGAATGGGATTTCTTTCCAAAGGATTTCAGTTCAATAATCTGCAAGGCTTTTGTATATGGATGTGGTCCCTTTCTCTCCGCCAATATATATAAAGTAAAAGCGATCGATATTAGTGTCGAATCCATAGTTCTCGTTGTTGCAGAAGTTAATAATTACAACTCCGAAAGCGTTAAAGTCCAAATTTAACTCTCATCGTAAAGCTCCTTTGTGGTTAAGCGTATAGCGTACACGCTTTCGGTGTGGGAGACCCAGATTCGGCCCCCAGCGAGAGCTCATGTAGTTCGCGTTAATTAGTAGGTCTACGTCTCATATAGCCTCACTGCTGACGGGACGTTAAACTCAAAATAAATTCAATTGGTTCAAAACCCATTATTATGGCGGGCGATAAAGGATGAAAAATAAAATGTCTCAAGTGATTGAGATTAGTGTGAAATCCATAGTTTGAGTTCGTGACACTGTTACAAACACAATGTCACTTAATGCCACGTTTTGGTATGAGCGACTATGCCTCCTGGATTTTGAATTTACAGGAGCAACATCAAAAGCATTGCTCACACAGCTCTAAATGTTTTGATGTATGTATACGTGTATATTCCAGCGAAACTCCGGAATGTCTGGAGCAACTTTTACGTAACATGGGAGACATATTACTTTCAATCTAAGGAAAAAAATATTGTGGAATTCAGATACCTCAAGGGATTGAAGTTGGGAAGAGTGGCATGTAAAAATAGTGTAAAATGACTGATTGTAGAGTGTTATCCATTGTTTTCTCGGTCGTTGAGATGAGTAGTGAGGCACTCAATGGCATTATATCCAAATTCATCCCCATCTTTACAGGATGAGGGGCTTGGAGATATGATTAATAAAATGAAAACACATGAAAATTTTCATTCACAACATACAGCAACATACTTCACACTACAACCTTTCCCTCACTCCTGTTGTTCGGCCATGTTGTTTTCAGGCGTTTACGTTTTTCTGAATATCTCAGCATTATTTGTTCTATCAAAATGAAAATTGCGGAATAAATCTCTATTTCAATTTTCCTTTAGAAATAAGAAGCTACTGAGTCATAATGTTATATGAATCACTTTTACTCTTCTAATAGAAACAAACCCTTGACCCCCAAGCGTTACCGGACCAAATGTTCTTTGGACGAAATGTGCTTTGAACTAAACATCCCTGGACGAAATGTCCTTTGGACCAATTCTCCTTTGGACGAAATGTCCTTTGGACCAATTGTATTTTGGACGAAATGTCATTTGGACGAATTGTCCTTTGGACCAAATGTCTTTGGATTAAATGTCTCTGGACGAAATGTTCTTTGGACGAAATATCTTTGGACTAAAAGGGTGGCCACCGGGTGGGCCAGTGTGAGTCACGGTGAGTGGTGTTTCGCAGTAGGTCACGTCCTTTTGACCCACGATCCACTGATCCACTCACAAATCTTGATCCATTTCACCCACTTACCAACCGACCCACTGACCCACTCCATCTTTGATTTTAACATGTCTTGTTTCATTTAAAAGACGAAACATACATCCACATAATTTTTTCATCGATTGCGAAGGTTGGCTTAATATCATAATTGTAATGGTAATTTGTTCTTAAGGTGAGAAATTGATATGATTAAAAAGCCCATCTAGACGTGGGTACAAATTACCTTCCAAAGTTATTAGAAACGCTTTCTCACCCCGAAAACTATGAATTCGACAAATATTTAAGTAATTTTTGAGATTTTATTTTTAGCTCTCCCAGGCCATCATCCTGTGAAGATGGGGATGAATTTGGATGTAACCTCCATTTGGAGCATCACTATCCATCTCAACGACCGAGAAAATTATGGATAAAACACTAAGATCAGTCGTTTTACATTATTTTTACATGTCACACCTCCCAACTTCCATAACTTCATACTACTACAATATTTTCTTCCTTGATTGAAAGTAATATGTCCCCCAAGTTTGGTAAAGGTTGTCCCAGACATTCCAGAACTACGCTCTCCTTATTAGATGTGCTGGGGGATCTTACTCTTACTGGAAGTTGAACTTAAACTTAAAGGTCATCAGAACTGCTCCCAATGAACTTGGCGACCACGAAAGATATGGGTTGTATACTAACATTGGTTATTTTCAATTATTTCTACATGTCAAATTTCACAAACTCCTTCATTGTGTTAATGAGGGCTTAACTTACATGGCATCTGAAGTTCCAATCTTTACCTAAGAGACCCCCAAAATTATAGATTCGACACTAATGTAGGTCTTTTTTTTAAAATTTTGATGTTAGTCCCTTTCATTCCTCCTAGGACAGCAAACGGATACTGCCACTGCTAGGACTAAATTTGGTCTTAAATGGCATTAAAATTTCTACCAATTAATTCAGCGAACAGTGCTGCATTTAGAAGCTCGGCGTTCCTACGCACTTTTGCTCTCGGCGCCCCCAATAACTACACATTTCTCCGTCCCTTGATCCCTAACTTACAAATAAAACTTAATTCGAATATGCATAATTAGTGAATTTATTGCAATTAAATACCACTCTTTAGATGCTACAGCTACAATTACGTAACAAAAAATAAATGGGAAACATGTTCTGAATTATTTTCAGATTTCTTACGCTATCATTAAATATATTAGAATAGTAAAAGAGGACTGCTCATGAAATAGTATATTTGCTCTCGATTTTTTAAACTTTTTCATACGAAAAAAATTAAAATTTTAAACTTTGCGCTCTTCAAATATGTTACGGGCCTAGTTGGACTAATGGGAAATGCGGCACTGAAAACTTACGCTTCGACTCTAATATTGGTTGATTTCGATATTTTTTTGTCGCTATGTAACCACCCTGGGTGCTAATGGGAGCTTAATTGGACTTGAATTGAAAGTAGAACTGTTTACCTAAGCGACCACGAAACTATGGATTCGATACTAATATCGATCCTTTTCTAGCATTTTTGGTATATATCCCGACAATACTCTTTTCCAGATTGTAAGAAATATGGTTAAAATTGCTCTAGACATATCAGAATTATGTCGAAACACACACATACATCCACTTTCATATATATAAATACAGAGTGAGCGAGCGAGAAAGTGAGGGAGAGCGACGAAAGGCATCACCACTTCCACATTGCAAAAGCATATATCAGGTATTGAATTGAAAATCTATGTAAAGACCTTCTGCTGTGGCATGCTTCATAAGGACAATTCCAGTCTGCTCACGTGACCTTTGGGGGTTCATGAATTTCTTGCGAGCGTTCCGACTTTGGATTCTCTGTTTATACCCTCTTTTTATGCCTCGGATAATTTTTCAAGAATATCAATGACATACTGTAATACGAATGTTCAGAAGTAACCCCTATATGACAAATAGCTGCAAATAAATACACTACATAATTTATTTATTGCAATGATATTATTTTCTTAATTTGTATTTAACATTCACATTTATCATAGAATACCAACGTACTGTGAACACCTGTTATATTTTAAACATAATAATCACTATGTTCAGCAATGATTATATGTTATATATATACAACTGACGTATTTTAATGTAATTATTTTATATAATTTTTCATGCATTGCGGAAAATAGAATTTCATAAAAAAAACATTGACTCAGATGGGAAGCGAACCCTTGACCTTACGATTTGAAATCCAACGGCGTACCACTGAGCTAACACAAGCGCTCCACGAACAATACTTCTAGCGATATATAACGGTATTTAAGATAATAATTACATTCATATCCACTGCAAACGCTGTTTTTGTTCTACTTTGACTCTTATTTTAGTACTCAGGAGAGAATAATGTTCCATGTGTTAACTTTCACCATTCTTTTACATATGGAAAGATTCGTTTACGTATCTAAATATTCCATTAAGTATGGAGAGCAAAATGACAAACAAGCATGTGCTGGCATTAATACAGTTTCGAAATATTGTATCATTAAGTATTTCAATCAATGTTGCTTTTTTATATATAATTGGTAACAAGTGTTATTATATTTAAAAGAAGAAAAACACATCTGCAAGATTTTTCCCGATTGCAAAGGTTGGCTTCGAGGTTCGAACCTGGTTTACTTTTTCCCGAAGATACCCGAAGTTGGACTTAGAAAATTTTTGCCTCGAAACAGCAATAAAGAATGCGCTCAAGCTTTTTGAGACAATGTGTACCTAAGCAACAACGACAGCGTCACTATTCATCTGCGACCACGAAAACTATGATTTCGATACTAGTATTGTTCATATTTGACTACTTTTACATGTCCCTTCCCCCCTTATTACGAATGACTTCAGTGTCTCGCCCCACTTTAGCAATTTCAACAAACTTAAGTATAGCTATAAACCACCACCTGTAAAATAAATGTGCGGGTGAGATTTTACGGAGAGAAATTCATTAGCTACTTTTCCAAAGTGGTGGCTTTATTCGCTTCCCATGCTAAAGATTGCCAAAGAGCTCAACTTTATTTGCACCACTGTGCTATGAATATAGATTTTAATGGCATTTACTTTACTGAATGCTCGCTTAGGTGTTGCTCCCGTCACAGGAAAAATGAGATACTGTTATAAATGAGTAGGGATATAAACAAATACGGAAAACTATTAGCAATGACACCTCTTGAAATGAGTTTTCGCAATATCATGGGGCAGTATTTTATTCGAATGTGAAGGAAATCATTGCGTAAATTGTCCCTTCCCCTCCTTAGAAGTCTAAGCTACAATACGTATCTAATAATTTTGAATTAGAAATATATGCATCGAGTTTCATATCCTTAACTTTAAGGTGTCCTGAGTTAAGTAAATGAATAAACTTCCTGCTAACGAAAGAGTAAAGCTTTGGGCTTTAATAGTATCGGGAGTGTAATTATTCATTTCAGCGACCCCGAAAGCTATTGAATAGACACTCATATCTTTCAATTAGGAATTTTTAATTTTCACCCCTCCCATTAAACCTCCATGCCGATAATGCTAAACTTTGATGTGAATGATATAGAGGGTATCATACATAATTCATGTACTCAAATGCTATGGATTTAACATTAATATCGTTCATTTTCGATTATTTTTACATGTTCCTGTGTCTCCCATAATAGAACTAGAAGTGATACGGGTTTCGATTCCCGTCAGGAGTCGTGTGGTTCTGGTTCCACGTTAAGTCGTAGATGCACGTCTTGTATAGAGTAGTAGCTGAAAGACACGCTGAACTCTATATCACCTCACCTCGTGAGATATTCTACGTTTGCATAATTTCTAAACCACTTTTCTTTCTTTCAATCTCTTCCTTCCTCTTAGGACACGCATAGGTTCAAACCGAAATATTCTTCACGGTTGGAGGACGCAAGGCTACTGTACCTACCCTTATGGGACTAGGTAGTGAGTTGCGCAGTTTGAGTAGCACGCACGAACAAACCACGCTTACATTTATTATATATAAATAATAAAATCTCACATTAGGACTTACTCTGCACGTCAAACTTTTAACATATGCGACTTTTTAAATTCTGTTCTTCTTCTTCTTCTTCTTCTTCTTCTTCTTCTTCTTCTTCTTCTGCTTTATTATTATTATTATTATTATTATTATTATTATTATTATTATTATTATTATTATTATTATTATTATTATTATTATTATTATTATTGCAATAGCTATATGAAGCAATTATCTCGGCAAACTTGGTTAATACACACCATTCAGCAACCGGTAGTTGTAGAAATCAGGCTTTTCCAACAGAAGTTGTTAGCTCAATCAGTAGAGCGCTGAGCCATGGATTCAAGGGTTGCGAGTTCGAGTCTAGTCTAAGTCAAAAAGTTTTTTTCCTGATATAATTCTTGAAATGGAAATGTTTCTCTCTTCACCTTTATCTCATAATTCTGAATAGAGATGTTTGGATGTGAAAGAAAAAGTATACTAGAATATAAGAAAAGAAAGGTAAATTACATGATACCCTTTGCAATTTTTAACTATATTTTCACCTATCTAGGACGTCTCTAAAAAGTTCAGACTTCTAGACCTCCTTTTCGCTCTCTTATGTGTCCTTTAACTAATTTCTACAGTTACATAGTGAATCACATATGCATATATTACAGATGACGTATCTCTTTCTCTTCTCTCTACATCATGTCTGGAGATGAATGTTTTGACAATAGGTTACAAACACGATTTTAAAAAATAATACGATCTGCGATATCAGTGATACATATTGTGGTGTTTAACTTAACATATAAAACAATAAATAGAAAAACTGAGAATACGAATCTTTTCGTGCACTGATGCTTCAATAACAGTGAACTGATGCTTCAAATCTGTGTCTTTACTCCCTTCACCTATGTTAATTCCCTAGTCAAAATAAAAACTCTTCAAAATTAATCACAAATTCTTATACAACCATCCCTTCCTTGGAGTGCTGCGCGGTCACATACCCGTCACTGCGATGTAAAGGCACTTATGGCGACGAGGATACAATACAGAAAATTTGTTTCCATTTTCTATACACATAAAAAAGAAAGTTCGTGTGATTAAGTGGAAAGCTTGACCAAGGAACGTTTGAAAAATAGATAGGATTAAAGTGAAAACGTGGAAGAAAAGAGAAGCACAATAAAAACAGACTAAAGTAGACATAGATGCAATGAAAATGGAGAAGAAAATGTGAAAACAGAGAGAGAGAGAGAGACAGAGAGAAATACAGAGCCTCTGCAGCGAATAAATGCGGTACTCAAGTGACTAACGTTGTAGTTGTCATCTTATCCGAGTGACGTCACTGAGAATGCTGTGACAACTTTCCGTTGTGTCCCCAGCCTCCAGATTTTGCCTTTTCAGCTTGTCCCTTCTCGCAACATGGAAGGGAGGACCCCAAAGGAACTTAAAGTTGATGTCACGCAGCCCTGAAAATACTTATCACAGACCCCGAAAACAAAATGCTTGACGCCTCGCCTGCGTTAAAATCAACAGTCTCTTTCTTTTTTTGCTACAACGTTAAGCAGAATTTGCTGTTTTAGGATGACAGGAAAAGCAGCTTTCTCATCTTTTGGAAATATACTGAAGGATAACATTGCTACTCCCTCTGAGAGTAGATTTGTTTTAGAATTTGCCATGAAACCATGGTCTTTTATGAGTGAATTTAAGTGTAACCTGTAACCATATTCATAGTAAATTCACATTTTGAGAAAGCTAATTTTTCATTTTTATAATCGTGTTACGAGTTTGCTTTTTCTTTTTTTGTTAGATTTAAAAATTTTCAAGCTATAATTTTGAACATACATACATAAATCCGATGACAATACAATATTTTTTCACAATGCTTGCTAAATGTTCCTGAAATTCATTTCTTTCCACGCCAATCTTGTTATTATTTCCTGTCCTGGAGATACTATTTCCATATATTTTGTCTTCGGTAATTTATTTCAACTCCCATTATTTCGTTTCCAGTTTTTCATACACATGGACATGTTTCTGGGGGGGGGGACTACCCTCCCGGAGCTCTGAGAGTGGCCCCCCGGAGGAGACGAAAATTCATAATACGTCTATAATACAATAATAAATTGAATTATCATGCGAAAATGTGTGCCCTTCCGAATACTAAATGTGGTCCTGGGAACATTTTTTTCTGAAAAAAGCATTGGTTATAATCACCATATCATCTGCAGCCCAGCTGCAACGGTTACGGTCATTCTTAAAACCACCAAACCTCAAACCCCCGAGCTGCAACAAGCAGGGTGTCCAACTATAGAAGAAAGAACTTTTAGAAAATTTCTTATTTCTAATCTTGCTATTAAACTTTGTAAAACATATTTTATAAATAAAAAGGTGAGGGGAAAGTCTATGTACTGTTATTCTATTGAATATTACAGTGTTCATTTATATCAACTCTTTGAGCTCATTTTTCTCGGGACCTCATGAATGGATCTGTTTAGAAGTAGTTCCATTGGATTTGGTGTCCTTAAAAATTAGTATAAAAATCGCAATTACACAATTATCCAAACTTGGATACTTCTACCATTAACGAGGCGGTAGTTCTTTCCTTGCAGGTAGAAGAAGTAACATAATTTTGTGTACGAATTAACTTACACTTTATTTCCTCGTTTCGTTTAGGCTTTAGACAAGTTTTATTCACGGAAAATGACGCGTTCATCAAGGTACGAGTATTTTAACTCATTATATACAGTCATATGTATTTTCAGGAATATTTTAATGAACCATGATTCATATATATATAAGTAGCTCTTCTTTCTGGATAACTGTTTAAACCTCTTACGAAAACGACAGATTGCATATCATCTAGGATAAATGTTTTGTCGATGCATAGTTCCTACTTCATTTCTTTTAATCTCGTCTCCTCTCAGACCGTACTGCACCTTGTCGCGCTGAAAGCAGTTGTAAAGGAAGTGAGTTACGAGGGTTAAGGGGGAGGGAAGGTAGAATGAGTGAGTGAATAACACTGGAAGGGAGATACTTAGAAGAAGTATATATATATATATATATATAACAAAATGAAACACGTGCATACTTTAGAAGATAACTGAAGACTCTCTTATCTTTGCTAGTATTAACAACTGGTAAGTTTAACGAGATTTAACTTAAGTGTGTCTCATCCCTCTGTTCTTTACGCTAAAAGAACTCTCCCTGCTTTCATTTTTTAAATCCTTTTTTTTTTTTTTTGAAAGCACATTTATGTGAAGTCAACCAACCATCATGACGCTAATGAACAAACATAAGATGCGGAAGAATCATTTCAAAAGATTGGTAATTTTTTATTTTTTTTTAAAAAAAAAAGTTCCACATAGTTTGGTAATCATGAACAAAAAAAAATTGAGACAAGTTGGGTGAATATGATGAGTAAGAACGACCTAGTATCTAGTTTTCGTGTTTTTAAATTTCTTTTTGTTTCGGTAAAATTTTAACTGGATTACTTTTTTAAAAAAATTTCAAGTTTAGTTTATGGTGAATGAAAGTTGAGAAGAGAGACATGCTTTTATATGTGTAGAAACAAAGCAGTAAGCAATTGGACTGAAACGTTGTATTTTGTGCTCAACGGCTGCTAATGTAAATAAGTTTAAATGCAGAGGAGTAACTTTAACAAGGAAAGACCGAATTTCATGAGGAAGCATACGAGGGGCGTCCAATAAGTTATCTACCTAGGCAGGAAGGAATGTGCATAGGCTCACGGGGTCATCACTATTTGTCGATGTAATCCTCGTGGAGGTCTATGCACCGTCGCTACTTTGTGAGCAGTAAAGAAATCCCAGAGAAAAAATAGTCTTTGTCATGACCTGCAAACCACTGGGAAACAGCCTGTTGGACCTCGTTGGTGGACATGGATGAACTCCTGCTTGCCAAGAAGTCCAACAAATATTGGAATAACTGCATTCAGCAAACATTCGCTACGTAATGTAACACAAACACTCTTCTCTGTGTTGCTCCGACTGTGACAGCCTCGGAAGTATGGTTTTATAGGTGAATGATCAGCACTAGCATTGATGATTTCTTGGTCCCGTCGTTCGCTTTTATAGCCGTCCTTTTGGAGGTATAACCTTTGGAGGGGTTGTCGGATTTCTTCGTGGTTTTTCATATCCTTTTCGTTTCTTCCTGAAAAGTGCATTCTCCTTTCGTCGTCTGCAACTGTTTGTTTATAATAGTAAAAACACGTATTTATAGTGAAAACATGTATCTTAGAGTATATGTGGATGTGCTGGTCCTTGCAATACAGAGGTTGCTCAGTCTACATTTGGCCGATTTCGTTCCTTCCCCCTCCTGGGCAGAATGGACTCACCCGACCAGGCTCATGCCGTCCTGCAGTGTTGTGCAGTGGCTTCCTGGGAACGGAGTTGCTTTTTTCGCGCGGACGACAATAACGCACAAAACAGGACCATTGTTGTGAGTGTTGTGTTAAATTTGTTTCCAAGTGTATGGATTTCCGCTCTGTGACCAAAATGCCGCCCAAACTAAGCCGGTTTTTGGAAAGCTATTTTGCGGCTCTTTATGACACCCGCGTTACTGTTTCTGTCATTAGAAAACAGTGCAAGAAAAATGGTTGCAACATCAGTTTAAATGGAATAAAAAAAATGATTTTAAAAAGTACAAAGGCAACGAAGCTCCAGCATTTGGATCACCAACGAAGTTGCCTAGGAAGCGGGAATGCACCAAGGCCATCTCCACCATGCAGAGGAAACTTCGCAAAATGGCAATGCAAGAAAATCCGCCAATACAAAGGTGTATGGCTAATCGTCTTGACGTGTCTTTGGAGACTGTGAGCCGGATGTTACACCATCAACTTAAGCTGGAAAAAGTCATGATAGCTCGCGGCCGTCTTCTCACGAATGCCCACCAAAAGGAACAAAAGTGTAACTCCCGGAAGCTGTACGAACGGCATCTGGCAAAACAAAGGTAGATGTACGTCGTAACGCTCGATGAAGCATGGATTTACCTTTCCTACTGCGGCAAACCGAAAGCCATCATGTACCGAGAGAAAGGTGCCAAGAACTTCAGAAGGTGGGTCCGTGTCTGTAAATATCCTTCCCAAAAGGGTTCATGGTCGTTATTGGCTACTGCTACCGAGGTAAACTGAAGATTCGTAGGGTGGCGAAGAACTGCAAAATAAATTCGCAGTATTTTCACGAGCAGATCATGCGGCCGATCTACGAGCATGAGATTCCAACAGTGTACGGAAATGACGCCAATCTGGTGCGCATTCACATGGACAAGGCCTCATCACATATCTTACAATCGTCCCTCGTATTCTACAGGGAGATGGATGAGGCAAGTGGTATACAGGTGATACCTTTGAATGAGGTACCTTTTAAATCTCCAGATGCAAGTCCTATGGACTATTGTCGATTTGGATTGCTGAAGCAAGCTTTGCGAAAACGGCGTGTGACAACTGTGGAAGGACTTTGGAAAGCTGCGCAAAGGGAATGGGACAATATTCCCCTCCCAGTTCTTCAGAGAAGTCTATTACATTACGTTGTTAGGGTTATTGTTAGGAACCAAGGGAAACAAATCGAGCACTTACCGTGGATTCTTCTTCTATATTTTTAGGTAAGTCGAAATTGGCAAAATGTAGACTGAACAACCTCTGTATATATCAACACTAGTTTATATGTACATTTTAAATTTAAAATCAAATTTCTGGTTTTCATGAACAGCAATAAGCAGTTTATTTGTTAAATAATCTGAACCACCGTAAAACTTTTGAATTTTAATTCTTTTCCACCGGGTACCAAATATGGGTGGGCAACTAAGAAGTTTAGAAGATGTGGTTTTCACATCTATGAATTTAGCATAATACATTACATAGTTGACCTTCACACAGGTCTAAACTAAATTTATATCCATATAATTCCATCTTTTTGTCCATGAATCATTCATTAACCAAAATTTGTTCTGGAAAGGCATTATTCACTGGAACTAATAAGATAACTTAAACTAGACTTACATGAGTGTTTGTTTTCACAGTTTTCAGAGCTTTTGTGTCTTAAGTTTTGGTATTGAAAATGTGAAATGAGAAGGGAATCTAGTTGAGTTGATTTTGAGTTTAACGTCCCGTTCAGCAACGAGGCTATATGATACGTGGACCTATTGATTAACGTGGAATCCGAACCACATGAGCTCCCACCGGGAATCGAACCCGAGTCTCCCACGCCAAAGGTGCGTACGCTAACCGCTTAGCCACGGAGGAGCTCAAGAAGGGAATCTTGATCTATGTCGAATTACAAAGTTTTGGTGGGAGTCCGGACCTGGGGGTTCCTCCGCGTGGGTGCGTCCCTGATTCTTATCATCACTGTCTCCTTTGGCCAACACGGCATAACCGTGTGACTTAAAATTCAAAGATTTCATTTCAGTTTCTGCATTATTTCTCAACTGCACAAGTCTTAAATTGGAGAAGACTTAAAATTTAGGATTGAGATAATTTTGAGTTTAAAGTGCCTTTCAGCAGCGAGGCTATATGAGACAGGATCTATTGATTAACGTCGAATCCGAACCACATGAGCTTCCGCTGGGAATGGAACCCAGGTCTCCCACGCCAAAGGTGTGTACGCTAACCGATTAGCAGCAAAGGAGCTCAAAATTTAGGATTAGTGCTCGTACATTTAGTACTTTTGCAGTTTAGAACATATAAATTGTTATTTACTGTTTATCTAATCTTAAGTTTGGAGTAGCTCTAAAAAAATTATTTTGAAATAAAATAAGATGAACATCCTTTAGAACATCCGTATACAGAACAACTGATTCATTCCGATCAACTCTTCTGTAATAAATATTTATGATGTTGACATACAATATAATAGTAACCCACATGAACTAACTAACCAATAATAAAAAAAGAACATATCTAGATACAGTCAGAAACAATAAAAAAAGAAGAAAAAGGCAAGAGATTAATAAACGAATCCGAGCGTAATACAACATTTTCCGCCATGATTCATGTTTTGCGAGTATTCTGCATGACCTTTTACTAGTAGCTGACAATTGACAATTGATGTGTGTTCTGTTCTGTGCTTCTGTAACTGTGTGTATAATGTTGCGTGGGGGGAGGGGACGAAAGGGGGGAATTACCAGCTACTGAGTCCCCACAGGACAACAGAATTGAAAACACCTTTCCCAACATCGCCTATATATATATATATATACATATATATACAAATCATTGAATAGTCACCACAAGTCTCATATGAACTCACATCCGCTCGCATATATGTATACATAGGTATAGCGTATATGAAGTAGATGAACATTTTCCCCTCTCGAATAACATACAGTGATTACTAGTGATAAAAAGTTTGGTTCATTCACCGGAATCAATCACTTTCAAATCATTCCATAAGTATGAACGAATCCTTTGCACCATGTACAGTAGATTCATATTTTGAGTATATGTGGGAACGTTTGCGAGGTTCGAATTTAGTGAGGTTCGACCTTAATGTTTACTCTAGATCATAGTCAGTACGTGAGATTGATGTTTTTGTTCTAAAAATTTGTCACAATATTGATGGCCCATAACTCGGGAATAAAAAACTTGCATCCTATAGTAATTCAAATGCGTGCTAAATTTGTCAAGGTCAATCACTGTACCAAGTTTGATTCAAATCGCATGAATTCGTTATAGTCGTACGATACACTGAGAAAAAGAAACATAGGTGATGTACGTAAAAACGTAGATTAAATGCGTAAATCCTGTAGTTTTTGAACTTAACATATACCCCTATATAACATCTTCAAGCAAAGACATAATTGAAAACTTATGTTTTACACATATTTTCAGTATAAGTGTTCTTCAATACATACTTTTCGTATATAAAAAAAGAACTGTATATAGGGGGTCAAAATCTCACATACAGATGGACGTATATAACATATATATCTGACGTGTATAATAGAAGGATGGCTATTACATGTCAGACGTCCTACACCAGCCTGATGTAACATTTAAGCGGAGAAAAGGGCAATTCGTATGTGGCATATAGATAATGTATGCTTCATACAGATTTCCGTAGTAAACATAAGGATTCCGTATATTAGTACAATATCCCCGTGTCCGGATAACGGATTTTTCTGAGTGCATACCGTACACTGTCCGTGGTTATTCAGGAAAAATAACGATGGACAAAAGGAACTGTAGAAAGAAAGTGTCCAACTCTGATTGTGAAGAAATCTATGTATTTCTCGATGAATTGTTACTTGAGGCATTGCACTGCACATTCTCATAATAGTAAACAAATATTATGCTAGGGTAATAAGAAACAGAAATGAAATAAAAGCTTTCAGTTTAATGTCCAACGATAATGCCCATTAGGCTAAGGAACACGATGATTAGTGCAAGTAAATGATTATGGAAATATTGGTGGAATGAAAAAGCGGGAGTAGCCCGAGGAAATCCATGAACACGATGTTGTACACCAGAAGTTTACTTGATTGGGGATTGAACCAGGGACCCCATGCACCAGAGATAAGCGCCTTACCACTAACAGTGAGCGACCATACCGCACTACCCATATATATAATAGTATAGATCGGGTATTATTCTACAGCCCCCCCCCCCAAAAAAAAGATAAGTAATTTTTAAATATTGTTGCGTATATTTTCACACAAAATAATAGAAGTAGATTCAGAAAGGAAATAGTACAGATGATGATTAAGGTCAAATATTAGGTCTACATCAGTCATTTCTCTACTAAACAAGTATAGTTCTACAGGGTGAGCATAAAGTCTTGCTCTGATTACAAAAAAATATTACAGAAGACCCGTTTGACATAATAATGTAAATATTGGTCAGTTACATAGATTAGTATTACAAGTTTTTTTTTTGAAAGACCACTTACGTTACTTATGTTACTGATGAGTGATTGGCTTTCGTGATACTCACAGCACGCATTGCGCTTTCTCCTGCTTCGATGACACTTCGCCAACTAACCCGCGCGCGCCAAGTAACGTACTGTGTCACGCTTGGGTAGCACTAGTGCCATCTATTGGTCTTTTAAAAAAACTTGTAATACTAACGTATGTAACGGACCAGAATTTACATTATTCCGTAATAAATTTTATAATCATGGTAGGGCTTTATGCTCACGGTGTATTCTTTAAAAAGCGTAGAAATATATTTCGAGTTACGAAGTTTCCGGGACGGGAGAGGGCCGGACCTGGTGGACTACCAGCATTAATGCGCCCCTTGCGAGAATATACGTATATTATAAGTACGAGGGTGATAATAACATTTTGAGAGCAACAGTGAGTGAGGTTTATGAAGAATGTTTATTTCTGCCAGGACCCGATTAACAAACTTTGTTAGAGAATAAGTTGTGCAATTGGGTAAAGAATGTTTTAAAATTTGGGCACAAACAGTGTTGATTAGATTATGTGTTGGGTAGTCTGTAATTATAGTACGAACTTATGCTGTGGCTTATTTAGGATTTTGGTTCGTGAGGGGCCGGTTAATAAGCACTTATATTTTTTCCTTAGAAATGATAAGAAGAATTATTGTTGTACACCCATGTCCAAAATTATTGTCGCCTATCTATAAATATGTTCTTATAGGAATATAATTTGACAATGATTTCCCTGGTATTTCTTATAATGTTAGTATGTATATAATCGTCAAAGACATGTATGTGGTAAATTTCATATCAGAAGAGCAGTAAATAAGAACAATAAAACGAAAATAACATTTTCTTGTCCATTAAGCTATTTTTGTTTTAATCATTCTAATTTTCGTATTTATAATTCTTTTCCTATGAAATTTACCACAAATACACATTTCCCGATTATACATATAGTATCAATATTAAAAATACACTGCAAAATCATCAAATTATATTCTTACAAGAAGATAATCATTTTGGACATAAGTGTACGTGGATTACGGTGGGGGGTAGCTTGAGCCCGATAGCCAACCCCTTAAACACGCCACTGAACTTATGTGAATTTGAGAAAAAATTAGATTCGACATTCAAGATGTCGTAAAATGGATATTAAAGTGAATTGGGAAAGTCAGAAGTTATTCACGCATTGTAATGTGGTTAAGTATTAGTTGTAGTGTTCATAGCAGGGAGCAAGTCGAAGTTTAATGGAGAAACAAAATGGAAATGTAATTCAGAAGCTGAGAGTGTAATTTACAATATAGGTAACATGTTTTATATTCAGTGGTAGTAGCAGATAACATCTCTGTGCCTTTTCCAGTTATTTATCTACAAATAAAATCAGGGGCTGATCCAGGACGGACTTCTGGGGGGGGGGGGCGGTGGGTTGTAGTACTGCTACTTAGAGCTACTTGTAAGAGCTCCAAACTCTGGCATGGGTTTTATCTATATATAAAATTAAAAATTTTCTTCTTGGGGGGGGGGCGATCGTCCCCTTGGATCCGCCACTGAATACATTAAAGTATTGTAAGTACGTGGCTAGTAGTTATACTCGACCCTCGGTAAGTGAATGTTAATTGATTGATTTATTTTTAGTTTAGCGTCCTTTTCAGCAGCGAGACTATATGAGACGTGGACCTACTGATTAACGTGGAATCCGAACCACATGAGCTCCCGCCGGGAAACGAACCCGAGTCTCGCGCGCTAACCGCTTAGCCACGATGGAGCCCTAAGTGAATGTTGAGTTTTGACAGTAAGTTACTAGCTTCATAGTCCAAACAACCCATTCTGCTACGGAAAACCATTTCTGTAATATTTCGTGACAATACTCTGGCGTCATAGGCTATAATTCCGGAACCGCACTCCCGAAAATGTAAAGTAATTTTTCTGTTTTATGTTCCACGTTTATGCTATGTAGCCTAAAGAAGACAAAGATGATGAGAACTGAATGCAATGGTGGAATGAAGAAAGTGAGAGAAACGAGAGAACCCCTAGAAGACCCACGTACATGGTGTTTGTCCACCAGAAAGTTCGCTTCGCGTAAACGAGGATCGAACCCAGTGAGCCCACGCAGCAAAAGTGAACACTCTACCACTGAGTCACCGCGACCCCGAAATGTAATGTAATGTAATTTGAAATGTATTAAATTATTAATGAAATGTATTAATGTATTAAATTTAAAAGTAATCTTAAAAAGCAACGAGAGACTTATATTTTGGTTGAGATATTAGATTTCAGGCTCCATTGAAATGCAAATGAAGTGAAATCTGTAGTTTAACGTACCACGTTTATCCCTTTAGACTAAAGCATTGGTAGAATGAGAAAATGGGAGGAAAAGGGAGTTCTCTCACGCTACACGCCACAATGTTGTCTACTACAAACTTACCTGGCCGGGGATCAAACCAAGGACCTCACGAATTCAGTCTTTATTATTATGTAAAATATATCGCTGGGGAACGGTAGGCTACCGACAAATATACCGAACCTAGAGTCAATGATGGTTTCAGAAAACTTTCTCCGGGGGAGATTTCAATACACTGGGAGTAGAAAGCAGTATTACAAAACACTGGGAATTTACATTGAGCACGATAGGATATATGGTTCCGAGGAGAAATTCGTGGCGCCAGAGGGGAATTTCCCCTGAGGCAACTCCTGAAATCATCAATGCCTAGAATCCATACCTTTTCAGCCTATTTAGCCTAGGTACCAATCCGGGACCAATCTCTGTTTTATGGCTCCAGGGGGTAATTTCCGCCAGGCCTTCCCTGAAATCATCCCTATCTGAATCCATGCGGTTCCAGTCACTCAGCCTAGGTACCAATCTGGAACTAATCTCTGCTTTCCGAATTCTACCAGAAACCTAGACTAAAGTAAATTCAATTAGTAGCATCACAGATTCGATTCTTGAATCTGAACGAACGACTCATTCTTTAGGAACAATTTGTTCCGGAACTATCAATCACTAGTATGAATATATATATATAACATTTCTCTTGTTACCTTATGCTTAGCATAATGTAACATGGCCCGATGCTTTTGAACACCTTGTATGTTGGTAGAAAATTTAAATTTATTTAGAATGTTAATATAAACTTTTATTTTATAGTAGAGTAAACCGTAGGTTGAGAATTTTGCGTAAATTCAGTAAAACAGATCATTTCAATAGATGTTAGATGAAGATTACATGATTATTAATTATATTTTATATATTTTATGCATTTATCCATGAATATATTATTATTTTAGACAAATAAGTATATATTTCGGCTTTTTCAATGGTTTTCAGTTCGTTTCTATTCATATTTCGGCATAGGGAATCTTCACAAGAAAGCTAAAAATTTTATTTCGTAAAATCTTCATCAAAATTCTAAATTTATAAAGTCAGCCATAATTTCTTCTTGGTGCATCTCTTTGTTTCGAAGTAAAATTATCTGATTGGCTAATCCACAATCACAGCTGCGGCTGAGATTTCGGTTCTCTTTGATCTTCACTCAGAAGCCCATCATCCTATGATTACGTCATAATTATCTTCCAATTGGGGATCATCTTCTCGTAACTCTTTGTCTTACGGCGTCAGCCATTTCAAGAGTCAGACGTGCAGTGTTTAGCGTCTGCGGAAAAAGTGGAATAATTTGTAATCACGTGAAAATTGTGTCAAATTCTTCGTTTTGGCGAATATTGGAAGAGATAACTGTACGACATTTGGTGTTTCAACAAATTGTTAATCCGGAAATAAGACAATTGTGAAGTAATTTCGCATAACATAACGGATACTAGCCTGTAGCTATCCAGTGGTATGGAATGAGCTCCTTAGCAAATTTTGCGTTCTCGGCCCACCAGAGAACCTAAGAGAAGAAAGAGGAGACGGTGGAAGAGAGAGAAAGAATATTGAGTAGTGGTGCAGACCCGAGGAAGAAGAAGTCAAGCCACGCTCGATGGCTTTTCTGGAAAGGTGCTGAAGGAGTTTCCAAAAATTATTTTTGAGACCACGTATCACGAGTTTCCCAGGAACCTCGGGTGGAAGTTATCAGGACTTTTGTTGTTTAACATATCCGTTTAATCTCGGTGTAAGAAGAGGATGTCAAGTAAGTAAGGAACAGTGAAAGTGAAACTCAGGTATTTGGCTTCAAAATTTTCCTTGTTCTGGCAAACTATCATGAGTGAATATAGTTTCTGGTGTTTGTGTAATACTTGTAATATGAAGCACTAAATTCGTAAAGTTTCCCTCAACGCCGCACGCATGTAGGTTCAGGCAATGTGACATCGTGTTTTCATTCGATGGGGGGAAAAGGAAGCTAGAATCTCGGCACAGAGCGATTGTCGTAATCTCAAGAAAATGTGTGTACCACACACATTTTCCCCAGTGATAAAGATGTTTTAGATTCCCCAAAAATCTAGAAATTATTCGTTTTCGGTAATTCTGCTCAAAATTCAACCTTTATTCATTTTGGCATGTTTTCTTTGGTTTGACGTAGAATGATTATGAATGTTGAATATGTAAACAAGTGTCAGTATCACGGCTATTGGTCTAGTGCAAGGGTACATGCATCTTGCGTACCGATAACCGAAAACGTTCAGCAATAGGCAAAACCTACGTACTATTTTAGAAAACTGATACCCATCAAGTTATAAAATGCAATGTTGATAATTACTAGTAAATATTTTTCCTTCTTTTTAAGAAATTGAATATATTCAGAACGACACTAATGCAAAACTAACCACTGCGTCTTCGGTAGAAGTGTGGTAGCGAAAACAAAATATAAATGCAAGTTAAGTATGGTGCTTTAGGAAATGTATGTGTGATTTTTTTTTTATTTTAAATATATATATACTTGTTTAGGTTAAGTTAGTTTAGTTAGATTAGGGCTTTAGGTTTAAGTTGTGGGAATATATTATATGCATGTCTTGCCTGTGCTAGATTGTCATGTGGGTCCGAGCTGACAAGAGGTCGCGAAGAGCGTAAATCCTCTACGCCGGCCACGAAATCGATGCACAGAAGAGTGTAAGCACCAAGGAATATATGTAAACAAAAGGCAAATTAAGCTAACCACAATCTGTAGGCAGTGAATTTATTATTTTCGGTAGTGTTTTGTATTTTCTATTGTATTCTTTTGTTTGTTTTGCGTGTCGATACCATGGAAATGCTCTAGAAGGCAAGAATATTCAATGAATATCAAAGAATATGAATATTTCGAGAATATAAACAAAAATAAATAATGTTTTTGGCTTTGAAAGTATAGAAATCGATTTTATTAAATTTTATTCAGATGGGTATGTCAGTTCAATGTAAATATTTTCCCGTTAACGAATATTTTGTGCTACATTCGTGAATATTTTGAAAGAAAATAAAACTTACTAGCCGTGAATGCATCTTTCTTTTTGAATACGAAATCTAACTAGCTTGTAATTTTGAGAAGTCATAGAAACATGTAGTCGATGTTCTTGGTATGCATGCGAAGCATGATAAAAACGAGAGCAGTATGTGCAGAATAAGTTTACTGGGGAAATGAAATAGCTGTGAAATTCAGGGAAGAGACTTTCCTTAGTGTGACCGAGTTGAAAACAACCGAATCTGTAGAAATTTCTCATTTTATCAATTTCTATCAAAATCTCAGTTTGGATTCTTTTTTTTATTTATTACAAAATTCTGTTTTCAAGATTTTTTTTTTTTTAATTCAGATAGGACTTTCACAGACAACATCAAGATCTTCTTTGTGCTCAGTGCCAGCTCCGCTCGGGGGTCGGTGTCCTGTGTCTGTAGTCGTGGTTCACAGCCTATTTCCGGATGGGATGTAAATGATGAACTGCAGGCCTGGATGTCGGGCTGTGAGTTGAGATGGAAGAGAGTTTGGAAGCTTTATATTTCGGGCCAAATTTGAGTTCTACTTTCCGTAGATGATTGGCTTGGTGATTGTATCAGTGACTGTTGATGACGAGCCCATACGGGCCCAGTAGGTTCGGTGTCACTAGTCAGTGATACATTCAGCATAGCATGTAATCTCAAGGAAAGGGAACATCATACAAGAAAACAAACAATACAAATTCATATTTATTATATTATTATATTTTTATTTATTAAGTAAAAATGGCGACCCCTATCCAGGATTTCTGTTGTTTCAATCCTACGCGAGCGCTAAGGAAAGCAAACAATCACAGCAGAGTATTTGTAATGGGGATAATTACGACAATCGCTACATTGAATGAAACATGGTCACTTCTGAATCTATATGTGCGTGATGTTGTGGGAAACAATCTTCAATGAAAGTGGAAATGTCTGTGGGTAGCAGATCAAGTAACGAATCTCGGCATCCGAGTGAATATATATGCTGTTCAGACGAAATTGCTGGATTTAGTGTTTATTGTGACAGCTGTTTTAGATGGGTACATGCCCAATGTTATGGTTTGTCCGAGGAACAAGTACAGGAGTTAGACAAAAGCAGTGAGCCGTGGTTATGTAAGCCCTGCCTGGCGAAACAGGCGACAGTGTTGCCACTGCCGAAATCTTCGGAAACTGAAAGTGATGAAGGCGAACGTGGAACGCGTGGTAGTCCGAACAATTCTGATAAGGAGGAAGGAAGTCGTGGAAACGTAGCTTCCGGTTCGAATGTGCAACTAACGGACTTTGCGGCCATGATGGAACGCTTCAGTCAAACTTTAACTGTAACCCTAAACGAAAGATTCCAGGTGATGAGCAATCAGGTTGACAATAAATTTCAGGACGTCCATAGTAACTTTCACGCGATGAGCAAACAGGTTGATAGTAAATTCCAGGCGATGAATGAGAAATTCGATAATGTAAAATTTGAATTGTTACAAACGATAAATGAAAAAGTAGCCCATGTGAACGAAGACGTAGAGGCGGTTAGGTCGGAAGTTCGCGACTTATATACCTCTGTTGGGAATTATCAGAATAAAATAGACGCGCGGGTAGATGCCGTTGAGGAAGGTCTCCGGTTATCGGTTGAAGCGCAAAATCGACGATGTGACGACTTGACAAAGGAGTTCTCACATCTCGAACTCAGTACCCAAAGGTCGTGTCAGGCACTTGAAGCCAGGATTCAGACGTTAGAGGGAAAAACAAACCAAAGAAAAGATAAACGGTGTGGTCGTAAGCGAGCGCGAGACTTTGTTGTCGGTGATGGAATCGAGTCTGACGGGACCGAGTCAGACATCCAAGTGGATGTACCGGTCTCTTCAGTTGGGGAGACTCGTACTATTCCCACGGTGACTGTCTCTGTCTGTCAGCCGACCAACATACACGGCACAAATGTCCTTCCCTTTGAATTGTCTTCACGAACGTTGAATTTAAACAAGTCACATATGTCCGGTGTTGAGACGATAGGTAGTCAGGCGTTGTCCAGGAGGTCGAATCCATTGTTAGTTTCGCCTCAGGTGTCAGGATTTTCCAATCCTAGTTGTCGGTTGAACCATGTGGTGTCCTCTAGTAGTGTAGCAGACATGACTCCTTCGTGTGCTGGAGTTCAGGAGGGAATATGTGGTCACGCGGTGGTATCAATGCCAGACAACTTAATTTCTGGACAAAATTACCAACACTATTCCATTTTCGGTCAAAATCAATTGGGTGCAAAGAGCCCCGTGGTTGGCCACAATTCTCCCGTGAACCCCAGTAGAAGCGAGGAAGGCATTGGTAAGCGAACTCTAAATTTAAGACTCTCTGAATTAAATCACTTACCTACATTTTCTGGTGAATACGGTTTGGCTAGAACATTTCTAGAAAATTTGGAACAAACTTTTAAGGTAATTTCGGCATCTGAACACGAACGTCTAACCTTGGTACCTTGTTGCTTAACAGCTGGGGCCAAGACATGGTTCCAGACTGTATGTCAAGACATAAATAGTTACGCGGATTTTGTGCGTCTGTTCCGAGAACACTATTTTTCGGCGAGAATGGAAAGGTTGCAAAAGAAGTTCATCCAGGGAATGAAATACGATCGAGCTAAGTACAGCCGATTAACGGACTTTGCGTGGAAAATAGTGGCAGAATATTATGCGGTGGCACAACACCCGGATGAAAGCGAACTGATAGAGATAGTCTTGGATTGCTTACCAGCTGGTGACGCCAAGTTGTTGAGAGCTGTTGAGCCGAAGAACATTCAACACCTTATGGTGAAAATAGCTGAGATAGAGGGACATCCAGAGCCAAGTGAACCGGTCACGGACAAGAAGTTTAGACGCTTTCAGGTGCGTCAGGCGAAAGTTGTCAAAAAGACAGAGAAGTCAGGGAAACAAACCACCAAAGATACTTCGTCTCAGACGGAGGAAGACGAAAGCAAGAGGAAGGAAGGAAATTCCAATGGCAAAGGAGATGACCGATTTTCCGGAAATCGGGGTCGAAGAAGGAACTTCCAGTCTCGAAGACCGTGGCCCAATCAAGGAAGACCGAATTGGGTAAGAGAGAGTAATGGAAATCGGAATGCTCCGTATGGGTACAACCAACGCTACTATCCAGCAGCGATGAGCTATGGGTATCCGCGGGGTACATCTCAGACATGCGCGCCAAACGCGATGACCTCAGCAGGAGCGCAAGCCTATCCGGGATACGCGCCGAATTTACTTCCTGGAGGGGGAGTGGCGGCTCCCGCGTCCACTTCTTCCCCAGGAGTGAACATGGCGATGTCCACTGGATGGCCTCCGCAATACACGTCATTCGTACCGACGATGGCTCAGCCACCAGAAACGAACGGGAATAGTTTGGGAAATGCATACCGCAGCCCTCATTAGGGGAGAGTGTGGACTGCGATGTGGATTCCTCAACTCCCCAGAAAGAACAAGATCGGTTAGCGAGTAGTCAAAATTCCAATTTGGTACCAACCTCGTTCGATTTTGATACTAACCTTCTAAATTCGAAATTCAATGTTTTGGCAGACTCCGAAATTCGGGGATTTTAGAAAATTACATGCCATCTGGAAGGAGTCTCAATTGTAGTGAGAACCAGTCCAAATGGAGTAATTTTCTAAAAGCAGCCCAAGATTTGTGTAATCACTCTTGGTGTGATGCTCTCGGATGTACTCCAGCGGAGCGTTTCTTAACGTATTCAGCATCCAAGAGCTTCAAAGAAAACTTCATTTGGCCCAAAGAGACGGTGCGAGTAAATGAAGACAAGAAATTTGTAGTTTCTGTTCCGGCAGCAGAACCGAAGAAGGAGAAAAAGCTGCGGAAACAGCAAGACATCATCACGGAAGGTTCTTTAGTGATGGTGAAAATTCACCATATATCGTCAATACCCAAAAAGGTGTTTGCAAAATTTATGCACACATACGTCGGACCTTACCAAGTGGTATCTCTATCTCGAAATTCGGCGAGATTGCAGACTCTGCAGGGAGAAAATATAGGAGTTCAGAGTTTTGACAATCTGAAACTGTTTCGCTGTTCAGAAGAGAAAAGAAAGGAACTATTAGAAGGATGAAAAAAAAAAAAAAAAAAAAAGAAAGAAAAAAAGAGAGAAAGAAAACTTAGTTTATAGGTTAAGGTTAGGTTAAGCTTGATTAGAATGTATAGTTGTAATTTGAAAAAAAAAAAAGAAGATGTTTTATCTTGTATAGTCTCTAGTAATTTAGTAGTAACGAAAAAAAAAAAACAGAAAAAAAAAAACAACAACTTAAGAAGAACTCTTAAGTTCAGATTTTTTTTTTTCTCCGAAGCTCCCGGAGGATGTTACCTTATGCTTAGCATAATGTAACATGGCCCGATGCTTTTGAACACCTTGTATGTTGGTAGAAAATTTAAATTTATTTAGAATGTTAATAGAAACTTTTATTTTATAGTAGAGTAAACCGTAGGTTGAGAATTTTGCGTAAATTCAGTAAAACAGATCATTTCAATAGATGTTAGATGAAGATTACATGATTATTAATTATATTTTATATATTTTATGCATTTATCCATGAATATATTATTATTTTAGACAAATAAGTATATATTTCGGCTTTTTCAATGGTTTTCAGTTCGTTTCTATTCATATTTCGGCATAGGGAATCTTCACAAGAAAGCTAAAAATTTTATTTCGTAAAATCTTCATCAAAATTCTAAATTTATAAAGTCAGCCATAATTTCTTCTTGGTGCATCTCTTTGTTTCGAAGTAAAATTATCTGATTGGCTAATCCACAATCACAGCTGCGGCTGAGATTTCGGTTCTCTTTGATCTTCACTCAGAAGCCCATCATCCTATGATTACGTCATAATTATCTTCCAATTGGGGATCATCTTCTCGTAACTCTTTGTCTTACGGCGTCAGCCATTTCAAGAGTCAGACGTGCAGTGTTTAGCGTCTGCGGAAAAAGTGGAATAATTTGTAATCACGTGAAAATTGTGTCAAATTCTTCGTTTTGGCGAATATTGGAAGAGATAACTGTACGACATTTGGTGTTTCAACAAATTGTTAATCCGGAAATAAGACAATTGTGAAGTAATTTCGCATAACATAACGGATACTAGCCTGTAGCTATCCAGTGGTATGGAATGAGCTCCTTAGCAAATTTTGCGTTCTCGGCCCACCAGAGAACCTAAGAGAAGAAAGAGGAGACGGTGGAAGAGAGAGAAAGAATATTGAGTAGTGGTGCAGACCCGAGGAAGAAGAAGTCAAGCCACGCTCGATGGCTTTTCTGGAAAGGTGCTGAAGGAGTTTCCAAAAATTATTTTTGAGACCACGTATCACGAGTTTCCCAGGAACCTCGGGTGGAAGTTATCAGGACTTTTGTTGTTTAACATATCCGTTTAATCTCGGTGTAAGAAGAGGATGTCAAGTAAGTAAGGAACAGTGAAAGTGAAACTCAGGTATTTGGCTTCAAAATTTTCCTTGTTCTGGCAAACTATCATGAGTGAATATAGTTTCTGGTGTTTGTGTAATACTTGTAATATGAAGCACTAAATTCGTAAAGTTTCCCTCAACGCCGCACGCATGTAGGTTCAGGCAATGTGACATCGTGTTTTCATTCGATGGGGGGAAAAGGAAGCTAGAATCTCGGCACAGAGCGATTGTCGTAATCTCAAGAAAATGTGTGTACCACACACATTTTCCCCAGTGATAAAGATGTTTTAGATTCCCCAAAAATCTAGAAATTATTCGTTTTCGGTAATTCTGCTCAAAATTCAACCTTTATTCATTTTGGCATGTTTTCTTTGGTTTGACGTAGAATGATTATGAATGTTGAATATGTAAACAAGTGTCAGTATCACGGCTATTGGTCTAGTGCAAGGGTACATGCATCTTGCGTACCGATAACCGAAAACGTTCAGCAATAGGCAAAACCTACGTACTATTTTAGAAAACTGATACCCATCAAGTTATAAAATGCAATGTTGATAATTACTAGTAAATATTTTTCCTTCTTTTTAAGAAATTGAATATATTCAGAACGACACTAATGCAAAACTAACCACTGCGTCTTCGGTAGAAGTGTGGTAGCGAAAACAAAATATAAATGCAAGTTAAGTATGGTGCTTTAGGAAATGTATGTGTGATTTTTTTTTTATTTTAAATATATATATACTTGTTTAGGTTAAGTTAGTTTAGTTAGATTAGGGCTTTAGGTTTAAGTTGTGGGAATATATTATATGCATGTCTTGCCTGTGCTAGATTGTCATGTGGGTCCGAGCTGACAAGAGGTCGCGAAGAGCGTAAATCCTCTACGCCGGCCACGAAATCGATGCACAGAAGAGTGTAAGCACCAAGGAATATATGTAAACAAAAGGCAAATTAAGCTAACCACAATCTGTAGGCAGTGAATTTATTATTTTCGGTAGTGTTTTGTATTTTCTATTGTATTCTTTTGTTTGTTTTGCGTGTCGATACCATGGAAATGCTCTAGAAGGCAAGAATATTCAATGAATATCAAAGAATATGAATATTTCGAGAATATAAACAAAAATAAATAATGTTTTTGGCTTTGAAAGTATAGAAATCGATTTTATTAAATTTTATTCAGATGGGTATGTCAGTTCAATGTAAATATTTTCCCGTTAACGAATATTTTGTGCTACATTCGTGAATATTTTGAAAGAAAATAAAACTTACTAGCCGTGAATGCATCTTTCTTTTTGAATACGAAATCTAACTAGCTTGTAATTTTGAGAAGTCATAGAAACATGTAGTCGATGTTCTTGGTATGCATGCGAAGCATGATAAAAACGAGAGCAGTATGTGCAGAATAAGTTTACTGGGGAAATGAAATAGCTGTGAAATTCAGGGAAGAGACTTTCCTTAGTGTGACCGAGTTGAAAACAACCGAATCTGTAGAAATTTCTCATTTTATCAATTTCTATCAAAATCTCAGTTTGGATTCTTTTTTTTATTTATTACAAAATTCTGTTTTCAAGATTTTTTTTTTTTTAATTCAGATAGGACTTTCACAGACAACATCAAGATCTTCTTTGTGCTCAGTGCCAGCTCCGCTCGGGGGTCGGTGTCCTGTGTCTGTAGTCGTGGTTCACAGCCTATTTCCGGATGGGATGTAAATGATGAACTGCAGGCCTGGATGTCGGGCTGTGAGTTGAGATGGAAGAGAGTTTGGAAGCTTTATATTTCGGGCCAAATTTGAGTTCTACTTTCCGTAGATGATTGGCTTGGTGATTGTATCAGTGACTGTTGATGACGAGCCCATACGGGCCCAGTAGGTTCGGTGTCACTAGTCAGTGATACATTCAGCATAGCATGTAATCTCAAGGAAAGGGAACATCATACAAGAAAACAAACAATACAAATTCATATTTATTATATTATTATATTTTTATTTATTAAGTAAAACTCTCTTGTTTGTGTGGCTTGATCCCATAGAGACATGTTGCATTGATATACCTGAACACAAAACCACTGAGACCATCCTCAACCAATCACAAGCTTGATTAACAAGGAGAGAGTAAGGGGGGGAGAAGAATGTACTATTTGACACACAAATACAGCGGAGGCAGGGTCGGACCAGGAGAGGGGGGGAGAATTGACGAGGATATCACATACAGACATTGACAATATCAAGTGAGTCGATTGAAAACGAGACAATCTTTTGAGCTGGGATTACAGCTTGTTATGTACACAAACAATTTAATTCCTCCTGGATATGTATATACGGGTATATATATGACTTAAAAACATAACACAAAGTTAAAATGTCAACTCGAAAACAAAAATGAATATTTTCTACAAATTAGTCAAATCTAGATATCAAAACTGAGACAGTGGCACACGTAGGGTAGTCGCTAACACTCTTTGATGCTAGCGATCCAGGTTCGATTCCCGGTGGGGTCACTCGGTCGAAAAAGTGGTAAAGCTTTCCCAGGCCAGCTGTCCTGAATGAGTTTTTCCTGGATTTTTCTGATTCACACCAGATCAGGCCGCTTCCTTCCTTCTCCAATCCTTTCTTTCTTCCCTTTCCTCGGATAGTGTGACCGCCGAGGGACGTCATCCCTTATATATGTGACAGGCTAACATAGTCATAGATCCCGAAACCCCAGAAATCTAATATCCTAATCCTAATCAAAACTGACGCAGTATTCGTGGCCAGAATATATAATAAAGTGAACATATCTAAAAAGAAAAAAAATCTATACAAATGCTTGTGCGTGGACTAAGGGATAAGCTTAATCAGTTTTGGCAAATCCCTCTCTAAAAGATTTCTCTAAGTATGAACTTAGCGAATAGATTTTTAACTGTTTCATAGAAAACATGAGGTTGTCTCGTCTCGGAAACGTGTATTGAAAATGAAGTCTCGTCTCGGAAAGTATTCCTTTCCTATTCAATGAGCTTTGTTTTACAAAATTGTCCAAAAAAAAAAAAAAGAACACCCCAGGACTAAACTAATCATTTATGAGAATATAATTTATGAAAATCATTTATGCAACATTATACGGATAAAAATGAAATATTTATTTATAAAATATGGAGAACAAAATCACTTGAGTCGTTTTTCAAAAAGTAGTGTGAAAAAAAAAACGGCGCACTCCCAAGAGTAAACTACTCCTCGTGGATTTTTTTGTAAAAAATAAATTATACAACATTATCGAGGTATTAATGAAATATGACCAAAATTTCAGAAAATTGATTTGCTTCTCAGAAAATTGCCCAGAAAGAACACATCCCCAAGAGTAAACTACGTCTTGTATTTGTTTTCAGGACAAATGAGTTATCCCGTATTATCACGATATTAATAAAGTATTTATTTGTGAAATATGGACAAAATCTCCTGAATCGTTTCTGAGAAAATTGTGAATTTTCATGGATGCACCCTTTAATGCTAATAATATGTAGAATTGAGTTTGTTTCTTATCCAATAATTTCTGCACTTATGAAAGGATTTCGCAGAGAAAACATTTAAAATGAAACTTGATAAGGATTTTTTGCAAGAAAGTTTCAAATACTGACAAGGGACCATTCCGATTTTGGTGAATGCAATTGCTGAAAATGATTGCTAGCACTGGATTCAGCACCAAAACAGAAAGAGAAAAAGGGGTGTTCAGTGGCAGACCGTATACAGGGTAGTGCGAAGATAGGAACGTAGAAAATGTCTAGAAATGCCATGTTAATTTTGAAACGAGTAGTTGATTTGAGGTCAAATGTTGGATATCAGGAATGCATGTAGAGCTCCACTGAATAGGCATAATGTGAATCATGGGGGGGCATCTGAAAAGCCGCCATGTTGGAATTAGCGCGAGAAGAATATACGGGAAAGAGGTCATATGACGTAAATGAAATTTCCCTTAAACCGGGGCATCTCTTTCTTAGATGAAACACGTTTCATATTGAAACTTGAAGTAGAAACTTGAAGTAGAACTATACACAAACTTTCCGCCCTGTTTTCTTGCGACACGATAACGTTGTGTATGCAGTTACTTTTCAGTTCATTGCTCCATTGTCTGTGATTGGATGAAATTCATTCGATAGTTTTGACAGTCTACTATTGGCTGAAAAGTATTCGACACTCTATAGAAGTATTAGTTGCTTTTTTTCAATTCAATAGGGATAAACTAGAAGTGATATTAAGTCTCCTTCAGGGCCTCATAACAAAACACTAGGGCCCCTGAAAAGGTTTAAAAATATTACTATTGATATTAGTCATTAACTTGACCTTCCAACAGACTAAAATTCACTCGATGCTACTTGAAAAACATGCGTTTACGTATTTCATTCTGTGAGGCCGTAAAGATGGTGTAAAAACACTATCGGCTTCTTATAGAGCATACAGCAAGGTACTAGCAGGGTCCCTGAAATGGTATAGGCTGTTTAGAATGAAGTGAAAGTAGACGATCAAACACTTCAGAACACGTGCAGGAACAAGTGATAGCGTGTTTACCACTACAAAAGGAAAAAATCATTCGATAGTACAAAATTATCGAATAATTCGATAGTGTCCATCATTACTCACCTCTTCTGTAACTGCTGTGGGCAGGAGAAAATCCTAACCTGTCTGCAGCTGCTACGGGCAGGAGCGATTCCTTGCTTCTCAGTCACTGAACTGAGAGTCCTTATCCAGGCTGCTGTGGACCTGGACACCTTATCTTTTCTCTAGCTGCTACAGGTAGAAGAAGATCCTGATCTCTCTTCAGCTGCTACGGGCAAGAAAAATCACGAGTACCTTACCAAGGGATATTAGGAGAACTTTTCGCTCCTTAGTGAAATATTGTAATGTAGTTTGTATAAACATTTGTGATTTTGCAATAAAACGAGGTGAGGGAACTAAAAATCCGCGTACCATTGGCTCTACCGCACAGAAAACATTAAAATATGTTTGGTGTGCAATATTTGGATGAGTGATCATAGAGGAGACCAGATAGCGTTAGCACTGCGTCGTTTACCCAGCGTCGTGAATATCATGGAGATATATTTGGATAAAAGAAGTAGCTGATTTCGTACGTATAAAATCAGCAGCCATGGAAAGGGGGAATAGGGATGTGCTGCCTACATACCCCGACAGTTACAGTTGCTTGCTTAAGCCCTTAGCTGCTCCGAGTTAAGCAATTTATTTTACATCTTAAAGATGAAAACTTCTTGTAAGAACTAGATAAGTGTTTATATTCAATTAGTTAATAAAAGGAAGTATTCGCAAAGAAATCTCTTGTTTGTATATTGTGAATTTTTTATTTCCAAACCAAATGTATAACAGAGTTTCTGTTTGAAAACTGAAGATACTGTCTTAAGTGCTTTGCCATGGGATAATGTAGTCCAATCAAAGATCTTGGATTACGTACGGCTGTTCGAAAACAAGATCGATATTTGTGCCCAAACCCAAATTTTCGACTCCAAAGTTGAAACATCCCATAACTTTTATCTGTTGGTTGTATAGCCAAAAATTCGCTACGTCCTCTGCACTAACATTTCTGTTATTTTGTGTGAAAAAGTGAGTTAAGTGATTAGATACAGCAGTGGCAGAAAGAGAGGAGAAAAAGTTGTCCTCTGCGGGCCGGATAACCACTTTTTCTAAAGCAGATGTGCTCTCGAGAAATAATTGTGCTACTTTATTTGTTATTCCTGAATAGATCTTTGCTTTTCGTAGTTTTGCATGTGGTACCAGTTCGTTCATCCAAATTATGTTATGGTCAAAGGGATCATCAATTACCAATTCCTCCAAATTAGGACAATGCTTCAAGTAAAACCATAAATCATGCGATGGTAATCCGTAACCCACGTACAACTTCCTTAAATTCATTCCAATGTCATTTAGATACTGTTCGAACTGTCGAGACCATTGCATTCCGTCTTCAATACCACCGAAAACCTCAATATGTAATTCACAAGTATTGGGAAAAATAGATTTAAAAAGATCCAAGTACTCTGGTGTCATATATTTCACCTGTATAGACTTAAGACTGAAGTTCGGACACTGAAAAGTTTCGCCATTTTCTTTGTAACGTTGATATAAATGCCTTAGATCCAAGGCACTTGTCAGCTGTTCTAACTTTCTGAAAAGAATCAATATCATAAGTAAACAACTAGCTGACACCTCAGTTCCATGAAGAACAAGCGTCTTTAATGTTAAACAAAGATTTGATTGGTGGTTTGTAATATTGAACGTAATGGCATCACTTGCGTATTCTTTAGTTCCACATTCGGATGTATTTATAACATGTAATATGTAATTTTTCACTGAAAATTCATCCTCCGTGTCTTCCATCTCAACGAAGGTGTACTTAGGACGGTCCCACACTCGAGTTAGATAGCAAATGCCGTGGTCGTCTACGAACGATTCGGATGCATTCAAATACTGAAGATGCTGGCAAGTTCTTGCAACTATCCACAAAACATGGTTTGTAGTAACCGTATGCAAGTTGAGGCTTGTCAATGAGTTATTTCTCTCCACCAGAGTCTGTATCAACTTAATACTTCTCTTGAGTGTCCTCTCCGCCAGTTTTCCAAGCGACTTTCCATTAGAATGAATTGACACACGTTCATGTGATATGTCAGGCAGCGTGATAGAATGCATGTTTTCTAGTTGTAAATCCAACAGCAACTGCAGAAGTTCTTCATAGTCTTCTGGGTGTGTAAAAGTGTTATCAGGGAAAAATACTTTGTCCATATTTGATGATAAAAGTAAGAAAGCAACGAAGAAGAATCCATGACGTAAAATTGGCTGGAAAAAGTCATCTGAAGAACGTCTTTTTTCCAGGTAAAAATTCTGCAGTAATACGATTGCTGTTTCCAGCAGCTCTTGGCGAATAGTTCTTGGTATCTGCTGAAGGTAATTCCGTACCTGTTGTACTTCAGCTTTTGTTTTCCCAATTTTCACTGGAGGTTCAAATTCTTCAACTGTATTTATAAGGTTTCGTCCAATTTGATAAATTAAGCATTTTGTTAAGCTTAATGGCTTCTTATGAGTAATATCGTTGTCATACATGGTTACAAAAAATTTTAAATTTGTAAATTTTGTTACATATTTATCGTTTATATTATTCCCCGAGAAAGTATTTGCGTTACTAAGGACATGAATGTTTATTAACAAAGAGTGAATTACGGGCAAATTTAATTTTAATTGTTGTTCAAATCAACAATGTAACAGTAAAACGGGTTTAAATTCAAATTTCTAACATTGTTAGATTTTGTTTTCAACGAACTTACAAAGTTCGTCACTGAATTCTCTGTGTCTCTGTGTCTGTCTATCTGTTATTTGCGATTTTTCAATTTTGATATTTCTATTCGATAGAGCATCAAAAACTACCTGAGAAAGTGATGACATTGTTTGCGTCTCTCTTACCGTTCCTGAGAAATTACACAAAACATGGCCGATTTCCGGAGATTTAAGGAGCCATATCTTGGGAACCATAAACTATAGAGAGAAGACATTGGTGTTGATCAATACCTAAGAGGATGGTGAACAGTTTGGTACCAAATAGTAACCGGTGGCCACTGGCCAGCTGGCCATCGTTTCTCAGATATTGGCAAAAAAAAGTTTGAATTTCTGGAGATTTCAGAAGCCATTTCTCGGAAACGGTAAGTCATAGAGAGATCATATTGATGTTGATAAGTATCTAAGAGGATGGTGAACAATTTGGTACTAAATAATAGCCGGTGGCCACTGGCCAACTGTCTACTAGCCAGCTGGCCACCATTGCTCAATTATTGGCCAAAAAGTTCGAATTTCTGGAGATTTAAGCAGATATAATCTCGGGAACTGTAAGTCGTAGAGAGATGATATTTTGCGAATTTTTGCGAGACAGGAGAAGGAAGATACGGATAAAAAGATTTACATGTAGGAACAATCACAGTTATCTTTCCACTCCATTTCTTCATTCTTTTAAAGTTACTTTTCGTAATGCACTTGGAGCATTCTCAACTGGTTATTTATATTTTCTCACTACTTTTCAGGCTTTCAAATTATACTGTGCAAAGAGTCTTAGATTACGGCTTTGTTCATAAGTTTAGGGATAGACTCTATGGAAAGAGCGGTGGTTAGATACTGAAAGGGTGCCATCAAAGATTTTGAGGAGGAGATATGACAAATTGTAGTGATACAGATATTGGGAGAATGCTATACCAATTGATTAGAGAGAGGGATATGTCATTTATAAATATCTTTAATTATACTAATAACGTTCTATTGATCCCCAACCGGCTTCCTTTGTACTCAATCACAAAATTTACCCTAATCGCCTTCATAAATAACACTCCAAATAAGCCATAAACGACACTTGTGTGGTGTCGAGGTGATGCGTTGTTGCCATCGCTAAACTTGCATTAACGGTGCCACATTATGTAATAATAATAATAATAATAATAATAATAATAATAATAATAATAATAATAATAATAATAATAATAATAATAATAATAATAATAATATCACTAACATATCATATTATTAATATCATTCAAGGAATCCAACAGACAGAGTATGGACAGAGGTGGTTCAAAGACGGACTTCTGGGAGTGGCAACCAAGGATGTCATAAAATAGAGGACCTGCCCTTACAACAAAATCTTGAAGCCATACGTCATAGTTTCGCTACCCCCTACTCTGCCCACCCCGTCCAATAAGATCGCAACGTTTTGAGCCAACAATCATGGCGGAAACGAAAGTAGCCAAACAGACGATGGCGGGAACGAGAGTAGCCAATCAGACAGTAGCCAATGTTCGGTTGTTTTTTGGCTTCATGAGCAGATCTTCTATTTTATAACTTCCTTGGTGACAACGAAAGATTGTATTTTTTTCTCATCGGTCTTTTGCAGCAGTGGTGCCTATACGTTGGGGGAGAGGGGACGGGGGAAACAACTTAACATGTTTGTTTCTTACAAACGTTATCGTTATGGAAGTTATACAATATTAACAATATGCTATATTTATGAATAAAATAAACACACACAATGAAATTGAGGACTGATTTTTTTTTTTTTTTTTTTTTTTTGCAAATTGAATTGAAATAAAATGAAATCTTTCAGTTTCACGTTCCATGATTCTGCCCTAAGTGAGACGGGAGATTAGGGCAAGTGAATGATGCTAGAATAATTGGTGGAATGAGAATGAGGGAGAATACATGGAGTACCTCGAAAAAAACTCACGGACATGAGGTTGTCCACCACAAACTTACTTAGCCACGGTTCGAACTAGGGACCCCATGCATCAAAGGCAAACGCTCTACTACTGTACCACCGTGCACTTGTATATGCAAATTGAAACGAAGAGACAATACAGTAAATAAAAGTATCATTGGGAGGAATTGTGGGAGGAATTATTTCATTTGTATCCTAAGGTCTCCACATGTTTTCTAAAGTACCAGCCAACTATCAACAAAATAACAAAAAAAGTGAATAAAAGTAGCATAAATAACTAGTTATAATAGAACTTGAAAGTCAAAAAGCACACACGCACTGTCTTTCTGCCAAGACTACTCTGAAGAATCAGTGTAGCAAGAGGGTGAAAATTTCAACATAGCTTTCTTTTTCAACAGGTCAACTGGAAGATTACCCTCAACTGGAAAGACTTATTGAAATATACCTCTCATGTAGCAAAGAAATATGTGGTTTTCTTCAATGGTGTTCCTCTTCCTTTGAAGCAGCCTCAGGACGGATTAGGCTATCTTATTATAGAAACATCTTATGTCATAGTACTTCGTATAATTTTAACCTTTTGTATATTAAAACTAGCAGAGGCGTAAAATAACAAAGAACAAAGCCTGTCAATTTTGGACCAACTAATTAATATGTGCACTGCCAGAAAATATGAAGTGATTACAACAAATAACGGTCGTTGCCTCTGTAAATTCCCAAGCCACCTGATATGCACGTTATTGATTAAATTTGGGCTTAGAATACTATTGGGGATGTCACCAATCCGCTTACCGACCCCGAAAATTATGGATTCAACTAGGGTTATTAGATTTTTTTACTTTCTTTCCCGTAAAAATGCTTTTTTTTCTGAAACCAGGAGAGGCTAATTCGTAGACACCTATATGCCGTAAATAATAGTCAAACCTCAAATTTAACCGGGGGTAACTTGGTGACAGTTGTCAGTATAATGGATGATTTAACAATACGCCGGTGTAGCTAAGTGGACAGCCTGTGAGATTGAGATTCTAAAGGTTCTAGATTCGATTTCCAGCGTGGATTTATGGTTACTTTTTTCAAGGAATTACGTATTTCAAATGGTGTTCGCGATTACTACTGAAAGAGATTTATCCCATACAGAAAGAAAAAGCCAAGACTGAGACAGAGGGCAGAGGGGAAAAGACCAGACTGTTTATCCTTAATGATACAAATTTCATTTATTCCCATGCTTTCAGGTTTTTCTTTCCTTTTTTTCTAATTTTGTTTCGCTTTCCATGCTTTTTGAGTCTCGGAATGATGCATATTATTATTTTTCCTTTTCTTTGCATTAATTCCTATCTCTTAGAACTTAATGTGAATGGAATTTCTGCATATTTAGCTCGTTTTTATGTAAGTAATGCTGAACTACTAATTATTTCTTGCTCCGACCGGAGGAATAGCCTGGCATGTCATGTTTTTGGGCATGTATGTACTTGTATGTTTGTTGTCCAGCTATCACGCGTACAGTGAAACAATTCTCCTGGAGGAAAGAGCTATCGTTTCTTATACGTCCAACTATAGTTAATATTGTTTCTGGCTGTACCGTGTTGTTTCATGACCTAATGCTGACGTTGGCAGTGAGAATATTCGATAGTGTAAGTGCTGGAAAAGAACATTCCAAGTTTTGGAGTTCAATACTCGGTATCTATGGAGCGTTGGACAACAATACCAAAGAATGTCTATGTTATAGATGCAGGCGAAATCAGCGATAATTGCTGCGTATCCTAATCTTCGACAGAAACCTTCAAGTAGAAAGTCAATTTAGTCTGATAACTACAGTAACGCAACCCAAATGACACTGAAGTTTTGCGGGTTAGAGAACTTTCCAGGATAAGAGCCACATTTCCAAGCCAAAAACTAGGCTTATATTTAGAGATTTGTGCGGAGGAGGATATCCTCACCGATACAAGTAGGTCTATTTCATATCAGAAACATAAAAGTGGGACTTACAATGTTGTAATGTTAGTAAGTCCGTTGAGCGTTTACCTCTGGCGCGTGCGGTATCTGGCTCGATCCCCGTGCAAGTAAGTTTATAATGTTGCACATCGTGACCGTGGGTTTTCTCGGGGTGTTCCCGTTTTCTCCCACTTTCTCATTCGACCAATTCTTCCTTCTTGATTCACTTGCTTTATCCATTATTTCCCTTAGCTTAAAGGGGATAAACGTGGGACGTTAAACTGAAATATTTCATTTCCTTTCGTTTTACATTTTGCAGCATGTCACTTGTGGACATTTATTAGCATTATTTTGTTCAAATTTGAGCCACTACATGGCACGGATAATTTATTTGATCACAGGGAAAAGATTACATGAGCTTCAGTCGTGTTCGCATTTACGCTATTTAGAATGGAATCGAGCAGTTTGGATGCTGATTATGTTTTAGAACTTATTCCTGGGTGGATTCCGGTTCTTTAATTTTCTAAGTAAAAAATATAATAAATTTTAAAGGTATTTTTCATAAGTTATCTCTATGTTACGCGTATTTATTATCGATATCTGTACAACAAGTTCTAATAGATTTTTTTTTACAAATAAAAAATGTCAACAAAAAGGTTTCCAAAATCTTACAACAATTATTGTAAATATAACAAGTTTTATACGTAAAAGAGTAAGCTTTGTAGTTTGAAAAATACATTTTAAATAGTAGTTTCATTTCAAACATAGTGCATAAATTATCAATGAAACCATTATTTTCTGCATCTGCTGTACTCGCTACTAGAAACTTATCGAAACAAGTAGAAAAATGGAATAAATCAGTAACTATTCACTATTCAAGTTACAGAATCAGTTTTAGATTTGTATGAAATGTTTCTTAAAAAAAAAAAAAAAAAAAACGGCAAGAGAAAATTTTCAACACAAGAAAAGATACCAAAAAAGAGAGAGAGATGGGTAGATGCGGAAAATGGAAGTTAATTTTTGAAGTAAAGAGGAAAAACGAAAAAAAATAATTTTAAAAATAAAAAGGAAGTAACAAAAGAGTAATTGATGAAAGATTCTTGAAAGCAAAGAAAAGAGAAGAAAGAAAGAAAGAGTGAACGATAGAAAGAAAATTTAATGAATGAGAGAAAAAGAAGAAGGATTCGTTAATTTCTTTTTTCTAAAAGTTTTTATTTTTTCCTGAAATGAACTTCCGTTATTTTCTTTCTTTCGTGTCAATGAGAAGATGTGAAAGAGGTAGTAAAAAGAAAAAAAGAAAAGAGAATATAAAGAGAATGAGAGAGGAAAATAATTATAGTGTTCTGCGTCAACTAACAATAAAGAAAGAGAAAGCACTTCTTTTATTTTCTCTTTTCCAAGTCCCTTATTCTTTGGTTTTTAATTTTTTTTAACTCTACATAATGAGAAATCAGTCCATGGGAAAAGAAAGGCTTATTAGGACGTATTCTCTTTTCATATTGTATGTACTATTCGCCTCGCGTGTGTTCGTTCAAAATTTCTTTTATCTTCTGTTTCTGATTTCTTAAAGAGTTCGGTTTAACAATTCTCCTTTATATATATTTATCTTGTCTGTCCGTGTGTCCGTCCGACAAGGAGGCAAAACAGCTCAAGAACTATTTAATGGTTCTTAACGAATTATGGCCAGGATGTAAAGACTCCATGTAAAGTTAGAAATGTAATTTAGTAATGGAGGCTACGTTGAAACTCTGTAGCTCCATGCATTTAAACCCATAAATCACAAAATTTCGAAAATAGACATGGTGGTAGTCCTGCATTTCTTGACCTTTAATAAATCATACCTCAAATCTTTAATGTTGCATCTGCAGTAACATAAGAGAAGCGATGTCAGCATATTTAGGAAATCTTTAATAAAGGAATGTCCATGCACGAAACCCATAACCTAGAAAATGTACTTTACATTTATTTCAATTTAATACAAACAGCGATACAATTTGTACCGTACATAGTCAATTTTAAAATATAGGTAGTATTCGGCACCTATAGTAGTTAGTAGTTGGCACCTATAGTAGTAGTCGGCACCTATAGTAAAGGTAGTGCGATTTACAGAGCTACCCCGATTGTATAACAGTAAGAGGTCCATTCAAACAGCAAAACTAGATGTATGAAAACAAACTCCTTTTATTCCAGAAGGGTACCACAATTTTTATATACTTTATTTATATACATTATATACACTATTATATATACTTTATATACATTATTTACCCTGTGTATCGGTGTGTGTATGTCCACTCGTTCTGGAGACAAGTAATCAGAAAAAAACTACTTGATAGTACAAAGTTCGTCGATTGGAGATGATTCTTTTACCGGAGGGGATGAATTTTGATTTGATTTTGAGTTTAGCGTCCCTTTCAGCAGTGAGGCTATATGAGACATGGAGCTACAGTTTAATATGGGATCCGAAGCACATGAGTTCTAGCCGGGATTGAACCTGGATATCCCATGCCAAAGGCGGTATGCTAGACTGTTTAGCCACAATTGTGCTCAAGACAGAGAAAGAGAAAAAAACATACCAAGATAGAGATAGAGAGACAAAGAGAGAGAGAGAGAGAGAGAGAGAGAGAGAGAGAGAGAGAGAGAGAGAGAGAGAAAAGAAAAATACAGAGATGAAGAGAGAAAATGGAAACAGAAAAGGATAATTTATCAAAAAAATCATGCCTGGAATCACTCTTGCTACGGATTCTTTTTCTTACTTTAACTTCCATGGCAAGTATGTTTTCTTTATAATTAAGAATTTGTTTTTTTTAAATATCGTCAGAAACGCAAAAAAGTGTATTTTTCATTCGCCTTCATACTTTTTTTTTGTTTATTTTGACGAAGAAAAAGAAGCATTTTTCTTTTACTTACACATAAAGAGGCACAATTTCTTTTAAGTCTTGTATTTATATTCCTTTGAAAGGATTTCTTTTTTTTTTCTTATTAGAAACATTAAGACGGATTAATTCTTGTTTTCTAAGACAGGAGATCAATTTTGGTGATTACAGACGACTGTTTCTTTCTTCCTTTTTCTTTCTTTGTGGAATAGGGGGAAGAGGTTAGTAAAGGCAAGTTACTTTGATCTGCAATTTGTCGTTGGCTACCCTTCCCTCATATCTACCCTTCTTTCCCGACATTAGCACCCCCCTTCTTTAGATAGATTATTTTTTGTCATCAACAGACTTTAGGAGGAATAGAGGGCTACACCGTGGTGACAGAACTTCAATATACGTCGGTGGTTAAGGAAATACGTGTAGGTGTTCCAAAAAAGCTAATATTTAATACTTCTGCGTTTAAATACCGTAATTATTCTAGGTACCGTATTTCTTCACGTGATTTGCACCAGTGAGTATTTTGCGCACCCTAATTTTTGATGGATTTAACTCCATCAATTGAGTGATATTGGAAATGAATGGTATTCTTTTTTAACGCCATAATAAATATTAGTGTCCCAAGGTACATATGTGAGGGAGTTTTGGTAGGTTTTTAGTTGCGTTTGTAACAAGTGCTTTAAAAAGCATTTGCTTATGCTATATAACAAATATTTCAGATGTACTTCCTGAGAGAATGGTTTGGTTTGGTTCGATTGGTTTCAGTTAAGCGTTCCTTTTCAATAACGAGGCTGTATGAGACGTGAATCTACAGTTTTAAAGTGAAATTCAAAGAATCATTATGCGTTCAAATTTTAATTGTCTCTTACCCGGAATCGAACCCGAGGCTCACACATAAAAGATGAGTACTGTATCCACTAGACCACTGCAGATATTTACCTACTAGAATCCAGAAAAAAAAACAAGAGATACTGTTACATGCTTTAGTGTTTGCTTTCTATCCTCTATTATTATGTTCATATATTTCAACATTGTCAAGTGTGCACAGAAACACAAAGCGATGTACTAATAAATCCCGCCTAATTTATATACAATATTTCTTTTAAAATGTTCCTGCTTCCTCTATTATTATGTTCATATACTACGACTTTGTCAAGTGTCCATAGGACAAAATGATATGCTGATAAGTCCTATTTAATTCGTGATATTTCTTTTAAAAAGGTCCTGTATCCTCCACCATTATGTTCATACACTTTGACTTTGTCAAATGTGCACAGAAGGAGAAAGCATGTACTGATAAAACCTGTATAATGCACGATATTTGTTTTTAAATGTTCCTGTATCCTCTATTATCATGTTCATATACCTCGACTTTGTCAAGTGTGCACAAAAGGACAAAGCGGTGTATTGATGATGCACGATGTTTCTTCTAAAAAGTTCCTGTATCCTCTGTTATTATGTTGACATACTTCGACTTTGTCAAATGTGCACAGAAGGACAAACCGATGTACTGATAAATTCTCTAGTGACTTTGGCTTTGTCAACTGTTCACAGAAGGAGAAAACATGTATTGATAAATCTTGTCTAATGCATAATATTTGTTTTTAAATGTTCCTATATCCTCTATTATCATGTTCATATACCTTGACTTTGTCAAGTGTGTACAAAGGGACAAAGCGGCGTATTGATGATGCACAATATTTATTCTAAAAAATTCCTGTATCCTCTGTTATTATGTTGATATACTTCGAATTTGTCAAGTGTGTACAGAAGGACAAAGCAATGTACTGATAAATTCTCTAATGACTTCGGCTTTGTCAAGTGTGCACAGAAGGACAAAGCGATGTACTGATAAATTCTTGAATGCAAGAAATTTCTTATTTATAATTCCTGTATCCTTCACATTTTCTGTCCGGCGGAATTATATTGGAAATAGCGACCCTGTAGCACTTGTTTTTCTGTAGCCTATAGTGTTCTCTCTTTGCTCGCTTCACGAAGACACAATACTGTTTGTAACCATTTTCAGCTCGGTAATGACTCCTCCCTTAGGCAATCATCATAGGTAATAAATGAATATTAATCATTTTTACCAATTAAAAATTATTTATATCTATCAATACCCGTTTTTTACAATTTAATAGTATATCAAAGAGTTTCATATGAAATAATTAATAATATTCACAAAATATTACTATCAATGCTTAATAAACAGAGGATAAAGTATATCATATGTTCAGTTTGTTTGATCATGACAATTAATTTTCTAGGTTCACTGCGTTCGCTTAGCATGTATGACAAATGATTTATTGAACATATTTCGTTGATTGATTAAATTAGAACTCAATGAGCCATTCTAATTGAAATTATCCAACGCTATTAATTTCTAAATAGAAAAGTTGAAAAAAAAAAAAGAGAAACTTATCGTACAAAATCCAATTTAGGTTCTTTTTTAACTGATATCTCTATTTAACGATAGATTAAAAAGATCGATTATTACGGAAAAAAATTATGTACTGGTACTGTTTGAATATCCACGAAAATTGTTTGTAGTTTGTGTTTGTCCTCTACATTACCTGCGTGAAATTAGTTATATATTTAATGAAGAGAGTAAAACTTACGTTTTTTTCTCCGTACACTTTACAGATCCTTCTGGAATTTAACTGAGTAACTGAAAGCCAATACAGAATATATATATATATATATATATATATATATATATATATATATATATATATATATATATATACAGTGGTGGATCCAAGGGGGCTGCTATAGGGGCTATAGCCCACCTTGACGCTGAGGTATACACAGGATAAAATAAGCTTCAATCCTGCTTTACACTGGATAAAACGGCAAAATATGGTTTAGCCCCTCCCTTGATCATATCCTGGATCCGCCCATATATATATATATATATATATATATATATATATATATATATATATATATATATATATATATATATATATATATATATATATATACTGAGAAAAAGCCGTTCTCCGGACAGCGGTATATTGTACAAATATACGGAATCCTCTTGCTTACTACAGAAATCAGTACGAAGCATACGTTATCCATATGCTAGAAACGCACTGTCCTTAGATGTTACATCATGGCATTGCAGGTTGTCTGACATCTGTTTTCTGTATATCACATGCATATACTTACATTGAGAAAAAAAATTGTAGGTGGCGTACTTAAAAAGATAGGTTACATGCGTAATTCCTGTAGTTTTTGGACTTAACGTACAGCAGATGTATAACTGAAAACGCATGTTTTATAATACTTTCTGTATAAGTGTTCCATCTATACGTACTTTCCGTATGAAACAATGTAGGCGGTCAGGATCTCACATCTAAATGGACGTATATAACATATAGCCGACGAAGGTAACATAAGTATATGCATGTGATATAAGGAAAACTGTTAGATGTCAGACATCCTGCAACGGCATGATGTAACATCTAAGGACAGTGTCTACGTAGCATACGGATAACGTATGCTCCGTACTGATTTCTATAGTAAGCAAGAGGATACGGTATATTTGTACAATATACCGCTGTCCGGAGAACGGATTTTTCACTATGTATGTTACACTCCTCGACTATATGTTATATACGTCCATTTGTATATGAGATCCTGACCGCCTATATTGTTTCATACAGAATGTACGTATAGATGCAACACTTATACGGAAAGTATTAGAAAACATGCGTTTTCAGTTATACGTCTACTGTACGTTAAAGCTAAAAACTACAGGAATTACGCATGTAACCTACCTTTTTAAGTATGCCACCTACAATTTTTTTCTCAGTGTGGGGATACAAAACCAAAAATAGCATTGACATTCAAGATCAGTCATACCTTTATTTTTCCACATAAGTACCACGTACATTGAGACATTTGTCATACCGGTCTATACGCTTCAAAAACCCTTCCAGGAAAAATTCAGGGCTCTGTATATGGAAGAAGCGTCCAACACCTTCTGTGACTTCAGCATTGCTTCCATGGAGCCTGCCGCCGAGTGTCTTCTGCAAAGCTGGAAACAAATGGAAGTCACTGGGTGCGAGATCAGGACTATATGGCGGATGGACAAGGCGATTCCACCCAAGAATTTTCCTGAAGAAAATGAGAAGGGAAACTTATTTTAGGACTCCTCCTTGTATATATACAGGGTAGCAGTGGTGCGGAGCCGACTAACAAATTTCAAAGTTGAGGAACTCTTTCGTGGCTAAGCTCTTAGCGTAGTCGCCTTTGGCGTGGGAGACCCGGCGGGAGCTCATGTAGTTCGGATTCAGCGTTAATCAGTTGGTCCACGTCTCATATAGCTCCGTTACTGAACAGGACATAAAACTTAACTCAACAACAACTACAATAACATTTCAAAGTTGGATTTTGCGCAGGCGAAATAGTTGGAGTGAGTTGCGGCTGAGAAATGGAAAGTGGATAGGACCTCATTTCATAAGAACACACCATCAGTTACAATGGATCTTTAGCGTAATGTCAGGTAACAATGAAATGTCTGTGTCTGTACAAAATAAAATCGAAAGTGGACCAGATAGTATAGGATGGCCCACATAAAAGTGGCCAAGCGTAGTAATATCGAATGCTGGCCGAAACAGCAGGAAAATGTAAACACTGGTTTGTTTGCATGTTATAATCAATGCTGAAAGTGGTCCATGTTAAAGTCTATGCAGTTCTGCAAACATTACAGTATATTGGCTAACACTATCTGTAGTTCTTCACGGCTGACGTTCCGGATGGATGGTTTTGTTCCAAGGTAACTGGCAGTAAAGAGCACTTACGTAAAAAGGGTTTTTCCTAGTAAGATAGTGGAATCGGCCCTTGATCCAAATTGGGTCGCTATGACCCAAAAGGTTATCCTCGACCTAAAACTACCTCAAAAACATTTTGACCCCCTACCCCCTCCCCTTACCGAATTATTGTATCATACATACTCAATAATGAATATTTTTTAAATTTTGGTGGGGTTGGTCGAAAAATTTTGAAAGTTTCACAGATTGTATATACTATCTAGATGTAAATGTACATTTTTTTCAAAAGCATCGATGCGTATTTTCTTTATTATTTTGCATGTTGAAAATTTCAAAAAAATGTAGAAAAATTTTGGGGGGGGGACGCGTCGCTGATTTTTTGGTTAAAAAGTTTGTTATACCCTTAGGTACAACATATATTGTTTTCGATTCCTGAAAGTGATGGCAACATTGCCAAAAATAAATATAATTGATAACAAACGTGTTTTCGCACAGTTTTCCCACCATTTTAGGGCTCTCAAGATGAGGGCCCCTTCAAACAATATTTTGCCAAAGTTCACAATTTTCATTTCTCTCGCGTCCCTTCCACTTTTGCCGTTTTTCGGGTGCTTTGATTGTGTCTATTTCGGAATAGAAACACCAAATATATCTCGGTAACAGTGCTCCCACTTCAACCGACTCTTGCACAACTAAGTTACACACATCTCGCGTCGGCTATTCATATCTATCAGTGCTTGCTTCACTTGCCACACACAGTCGCGCTCTCTACTGGTAGCGCTCTCTACGACGAGCTGTAAATGGTGTTTGTCCTCACTTTTCGTTTTTTTCTTATTTTTTTTACGGAATAAGCACGCCATTCTGAGTTAAGTGATACTTTGGATTTGGCTACATTATATATAGTTCTCCAGATATAAGGCGTACAAGAAAATGCTTGATTGAATTAAATATATTGAATTTTGTGGATCAGGGGCTACAAAATTTTTGAACGGCAGCCAATTGGAGTTCTCATATATATATAGCACATCATACTGAGTAAATTCTTAGTTTCGGTTTGGCTACCCTGTATGTAGTTTTCAAAGTATGGGGCCTACAAGAAAGTGTTAGTTTAAATGAAATATATTGAATTTTGTGGATCAGGGGCCACAAAAGTTTCGAACGGCCTCTAAATCGAGTTTTTGTATCTTTTACGGAATAAGTACGTCATACTGAGTTAAGTGATAGTTTGGGTTTGGCTACACTATTTGTAGTTCTCGAGATATAAGGCCTACAAGAAAATTTTTGCTTCAAATATATTGGAACTTTTGATCCAAAAATAGGAATAATCGTGAATATCAACCGTAAATGGATTTTATCACTACAAAAGACATCTTTACTTACCTCAAAATTTTGTGATCCTCAACGCCCAGTCGTATCAAGTGACCGGAGATCTAGAAATGGTCATGACAGTGCAGGATAGTTCAGGGGAGAAGGGCGAGAACTGTTCTTCAAATATTGGAAAAAAATCAGCTTTTATCTTGGAAACAAAACCTTTATTGACAGATGTGAGATGAAATTCAGTGGTGGCATTCGGAGCATCAGCATTCGAACCAAAACGCACTTGCCTTGAAACTTACCTCGCTGTACGGTTATTTCTGGAAGTAAACCTAACAATATTGGTACCGTTGGAAAGATAATTTAATGTCCTACAAATTTAATTAGGTATGTTTTATCTATATCTCAACTCATTGGGGAGATACAGAGCAAAAATGAAAATATTAAGGAAAAAATATGTCAGTTTTCAATGTTTATATTACATTTTCCGAAAAGCCATTGGGTATATCCAAAGCATGAATAGACAAAATAGTAAAGCACACCCATAGCTAAAAACCGGAAAAAGAAATTCATTAATATTTGATTAGTTTCGGAGATATGACCTTTTATTAGAAACGCTAAGTTTTTAAATTCAGTAGAGGGGAAGGGGGGTGTACGTTGAGAACTTCCGTTCGTATCAAGCAACCGGTAGTCTAGAAATGATCAGGATAGTGAACTTGATGATTTAGGACCACCGGTTGCTTTTACTGTCTCGGGTTGAACAAAACCTAATAACCACGTGTTCTGCCTCCTGACTATATTACCCGGTCGGGCAACTTTTATGTGAGACACCCTGTATCTACAAATGCTATTTAAAGAAGTAAAAGCGTTTCCAGATCATTCGAATTCGGGTCACGGACCTTCCTAAATCATCGGGTCAGACCAAATCATCTCAGTGAAGATATGTCCAAGTCATGGCGACTAACTACTTTTAGGTCTTCCGCGTCACATGTCGTGAAGTTCGTGAACCATTCCAAGGAGATACAGCATTCACCACTGAAATTTATTTTCGTGATTTCTTTTCATTCTGTATACGAGAAATGAAATGAAATGTTTCAGTTTAGCGTCCTACGAATTATGCCCTTTAAGTAAGGAAGACGATGGTTAATGTAAGCGAATGATGATCGAAGAATTGATAGAATGAGAAAGTGCGAGAAAAAGGGAGTACCCAGAAAAAAACCCGCGTACACGGTGTTGTCCACCACAAGCGTACTTGACCGGGGATCGAACCAGAGGCCCGACGCACGAGAGATAAGCCCTCTACTACAGCGCCATCTTGCCTCCACATAATTCTGTATATAATCAGAACTAGATTCATCACTAGCAAACAAAGTATCAGAAACTTTGAAGAGGGACAGTGTCAGCTTTGTGACAAAGAAGGGAGGTAGGAATAAAGTCAACAAATAGTAGCCTATAAAGAAGATAAAGAAAAAGAAAGAAAGAAAATAATACAGTGTGTTAAGTAGGAGAAGGGAAATGCCGAAACGGAAGTAGGAGGATGGATATATATTTTTTAAAATCTTGTCGTGTTACACGTATTTGTGTGACACGAGGAAAAAAGTTTTAGTACTGCAAGGTAGAAGACAAGATGGTATCTACAAATATAAACCCGGAGACATGGCAGGATCATAAGACGTGACAGAAAGAGAGAGAAAAAGAGAGAGAGGGGGGGAGAGAGAGAGAGAGAGAGGATAAAAAGAAAACGAAAAGAAAGAGAAAGTGAAAAGAATAAATCATAGCGGAGAACAGAATACATTCTTATATCAACCAAAGACTTATTTCTTTTTTAATTTTTTTTCTAGTGTTGGAATTTTTCTGTTGCATGATATTAAAAATTCCATCACAAAATATCTAATCTTCCGTCTTTTCAATCTTAAGAATAAAAAAAAATATGGGAGCAGCAGTATTTTCATTAAAATGAAGAGAAAGAGAAAAAAGAACCTTTTATAATTCGATATTTATTTCTATTTACACAAATACACACAGGAAAAAAATCCTCAAAGTAATCTTCCTTCTTCAATACACAGTCATGAAGATTTTGGTATTGCCAAACGCTTATAATACCAATTTACGTACATCTATCTATCTGTATAAATAAAAATGGAAGTTGCTATGTTTATGACTTAATAACTCTTGAACCACTCGACCGATCTCGATCAAATTTTCAACATAGATGAGGTTTAGGCTTGGAATGGTTTTCATTATTTCACTTTGACGGTGCAACTTAGGAGAGGGGGAGGTATACAAAAATGATCGAAAATGACCGATATCAGTGTCAAATCCGTAATTTTCGGGGTCGCTAAGATGAACATTGACAGTTTCGATGCCGTTTAAAAATTAGTTCCCCCCAACTTGGGGTATCAAAAGTGATCGATAATAGTGTCGAATTCATAGCTTTCGGGGTCTCTGAGATGAACAGTGACATTCCAATGCTGTTTAAATCCAAATTCAGTCTCTATTAGTACTCCTAAGTGGGGATGATGACATGTAAAAATAACTGAAAATGACCGATATTAGTGTACATTTAATAGTAATTGTGGTCCCTAAGTTGATTGTGACAGTTTAGGTGCCTTTATGTCCAAAATGAAACGTATTCTCCCCGTGCGAAGAATGTGCACTCTGCTAAAAAAAATTATAAAGTGTGATCAACGTTTACTTATTGATCGAAGTGAATTTCGGTTGCATTATGAAACTGGACTTTGGGGATTTAGACTTTAGTTATCCAAAGCTTGGACTTTGAATATTAAAACCGGAAGTAATAAATCTATGACTTCCGGTTGCAGTAGGAGGATAGATATTGAATAATTTTCCATTCATTATATTAAATTAAGGAACGTTAAATGAAAGTAAAACTAATCTCATTAATCAAAACATACTAAGATAATTGGATAATGACTAACTTAATCTATTAATACATAGCCTTTACTTCAATTCTAGGAACTTTCTTCATAATATTATCTAATTATTCAACATATTTCAAAAATTTACAACCAAGAATAAATACTAAATTATTTTTACACTAAATAAGCTATAAGATCCGTTTAAGACACATAAGAAACAACAAAATTAGTTAAAAATAGTTTTAAACGCAAATATGAGAAAAAACTAGTAGCCTATATGAAATATAATACCATTGAAGGTTATAAATTATCCTTTGTCGACAACATATCATGCGTATGTAAAGAGAGAAAAACCGGAAAAAGACTTCATACATGCCGGAAATAGGGTAAGAGAGAAAAGAACATTTCAGACTCTGTACTGCTTTGTTTTTGAGCGTGTTATTTCGTGCAGTGCCTGAGCTCATGAAGGGTAACTGTTAGAGCGCGCATGCAGTTGATTTATATTCAAAAAATTTCCTCATAACACACACACATAAACATCATATGTATATTCCTACACACGCACTCAATATGCCTAAATGAACTGTAACATGCATGATACATAGAACGTATTCGTACAGAACCTCAAAGAGAGAGAGAGAGAGAATGAGAACCTGTGTATTTGAAACAGAGAGAAGTAGGAAGACAAAATAGAAGGAAAAGTAAATATATGAGAAACAGAAAGCAAGAGAGGGACTCAGGAAGGAAGAAGAAAAGTAGAAATATGATAAAAAAAGCAAAAGAAAGAGTACAAAGAAAGAACAAAAATTAGAATATGAGAAAGAGAAAACAAGAGAGATATACCTAAAAGAAGCTACCAAACAAAGAGGGAAAAGTTGGTCATATGAGAGACAAAAACAAAGACAGATGCGAAAAGAAAGAAGAGATAAGAAAAACAAATAGAAAGATAGAGGCCAGAAAGAAAAAGGGAAAGAAGAGATATGAAAACAGTGGGAGGCAGAAAAATACAGAAAAGGAGAGATATGAGTAAGATAAAAAAAGAGAGTGAGAGAAGCCAGGAAGAAAGAAGGAGAAGAAGAAATATTAATGAGAAGAAAGAGAGGCAGAAAAAGAAAGAAAATTAGAGATATGAGAAGGAGAAAGAAAAGAGAGAGGCAGAAAAAGAAATAAAAAAAAGAGATATGAGAAAGAGAAAGAAAGACTGAGAAAAGCGAGAGAAAACAAGGAAGGGACAGATATGAGAAAAAGAAAGAAAGAAAGGCGGAAAATATATATGAGAAAGAAAGAAAGAAAGAAAGAGAGAGAGAGAGTGAAAGGAAAACAAAAGATAAGAGAAAGAAAGAGAAACACAGAAACATATGGAAATGAGAGTAAAGTATATAGAAAGAAGGAAAAGGAGAGATGTGAAAAAGGAAGAAATAGAAGCCTATAGAAAGAAGGAAAAGGAGATATGTGAAAAAGGAAGAAATAGAAGCCTATAGAACGAAGGAAAAGTAGAAATATAAGAAAGAAAAGGGATAACATAGAAGAAAAGGATATATACATATGAGAAAGGAAGAAATAAAAGCATAAAAAGGAAGAAAATGAAGTGTATATATATATATATATATAAAGAGAGAGAGAGAGAGAGAGAGAGAGAGAGAGAGAGAGAAGGAAAAGAATAGATATAAGAAAGAAATAGAAATTTATAGAGAGAAGAAAAAGAGAAAAATGAGAAGGAAAAGAGGAGAATATAGGAAGAAGAAAACAGATGTATGTAAGAAAGAAAGAGATAGAAGCATATAGAAATAAGGAAAGAGAAAATATGAGAAAGAAAAAGAGAGAAGAGAAAAGAAAGAAACAATAAAAGAGGCATGAGAAAGAGGAAGAAATAGATTGAATATGTATTAAAGAGAGAAAAATGAAATAGAAAAGAAGGAAATATATGTGTAAGATAGAGGAAGAAAAATAAAAGTTGCAGAAGATAAAGAAAACAGAAAGAAAGATATTGTATATATTTGAGGGAAAATGAAAGGAAGAGATTTATGATTTATAAATATAGGGAAAGAAAGAAAGAAAGGAAGAAAATTGGAGAGGTGGTAGCAGAGAAAGAGAAAAAGTTTAGATGGATAAGGAAGAAACAGAGATAAGAGAGAGAGAGAGAGAGAGAGAGACTATTTGTGTCTCTGTAGAAGAGGAAGAGGTTTAAAGAACAAAAGAAACAAGAAGGATAGTGTGCAAAGATCATTTAGAGGCGTCTGCTACTTTGCAACTGTAAGAGCAAAGTACTCAAACGAATAAAAGAAAAGAAAGAGAAAGAAAAACAGAGATAGAGAGAAACAAAGAGAGAACGAGAAAGAGAGAGAAAAATACTTCCATACCCATTGATCATTTTGAAGGCGAGTCGATAACGCATAGTAGCTACATAAATTATATGAAACTTGGAGTTACTTCGGAAAAGATGAAAAGGCAAATTACATAGTAGAAGAGTCCCACGAAGAGAGATAAGCAGAAAGCAGCGTGGGTGTGTTGGTGGTAGATTAGTGAGTAATGTTCCCAAATGCTTTTGCATATAATAGATGTTCCTTCCTGCGGAAACTGAAAATGGCAGCCGAGTCAATCCAGCATTTAGACAGATAGAGAAGATTATTTTACCGACAGAAGTGCCTCAGCAAGAGGTCATGGAATTGAAAGGCATACAACCATATTCAAATAAATTAAAGAGTTCGTGCTACCTTTCTTAAAATTGTTGTCAGTGGCTAAGACCGACATTTAAACAAGCACTCAGTGACACATGTACACCACATATACGAGTTTGGTTTTTATGGCATGAATTTTTCTCAATTAATATTGAAACTAGAACAAGAAGTAGTAATGAATTTCTAGAATTTCTGGTTTTAGCAGAGACCAGTGTTTCTTCCAGACATGTTTTCGGGACGGGGCACTGCCCTCCCGGAGATCTGAGAGTGCTCCCCGGAGGAGACCAAAATAATACGTTTATAATATAATAATAGATAGAATAATACCAGCAGTGCCTCCCTGAAATACTAAGTGTGCCCCTCCGGAACATGAATACTGGTAGAGACAGAGAGGAAGTGGAATATATTCTTCAGATGCTTAATCGATTAGAGAAACCCGTTCTTCACTATCTATTAAGTTTCCACTTTATAGCAATCAACGTTAAAACCGGAAGTGGTTGATTTCTATTACTTCCGGTCTGTGGATCACCACCGTCAATAATCTTGATTTCAAGATTATAACCATGTACATCCAAGCCAAAATTAATGATGATCCAGTATGTTGTTGTTCAGATTTTATATATCCCGGATGGACGGATACCCGGACATTAGGGTAATAAATTCCTAACTCTTTATTCCGGCGAAATTAAAATACCGCTAATTTTACAGTAATTATGTGATATCTTCAAATAGATAAAAGATAATCGAAATGTGGAACAAGAGCGCCCTAGACAATATTATTTTACATGAGAAACCGTTATCACAACTCACTTATCTGCTTTCGATTTCGAGCCATTTTGAAATTCGGCATTTATTTTCGCGTTTCTAAACAGCTGAAAACATGAAGGCACTAGGTGACTTGTGATAACGGTACCTCACGCAAAATAATATTGTCTAGGGCGCTCTTGTTCCATATTTCAATTATCTTTTATCTATTTGAAGATATCACATAATTACTGTAAAATTAGCGGTATTTTAATTTCGCCGGGATGAAGACTCTTAAAGAAAAGAAAAATTGGTTGGTTGATTTGAAGTTTAGCGTTAAGTTCGGCATCGAGACTATATGAAACGTAAACTTACAGTTTAACGGTAGATCCTACTCTTAGTTGCTGCAACTGGGAATCTAACCTGCTTCTCTCTCTTCACAGGTACATACACTAACCATAGAGTCACGAGAGAACTCCTATTGATTTTTAACTTACTATTAAAGCATTTACAGTAAAAAATTGCTTTTAAAAATATAGAGAAACAGTAAAAGAAAAGGAAGGGTTGAAGGGATGCAGAACAAAGGTATAGGGCAGTGTACAAGTAGAAAGACAAACAATAACGGCCACGGAGAGGATGAAGAGAGGAGGGAGAAAAGTGTGGAGAAGTGTTAAGAGTATACGACTAAACAGAGAAACAATAAGTACTACAGAGAGGATGAAAAGAAGAGGGAGAAACGTGACGAAAAGTGTTGGGAATGTACAAGTAGACAGAAAAATGATAAGTGTCACAGAGGCGATGAAGAGAAAAGGGAGAAAAGTGTAGATAAGTGTTGGGAGTGTACAAGTAAAAAGGAAACAATAAGTGCTACAGACAAAATGAAGATAGGAAGGAGAAAAATGTAATGAGGAGTTGCCAGCGTACAAGTAGACAGAAATAATAAATGCCACGGAGGGAATTATGAGAAAAGGGAGGAAAGTGTAGAGAAATGACAAGAGTGTACAAGTAGACAGAGAAACAAAAAGTATCGCTAATGGTATAGAGAGAGGAGAGAAAAATGTGTAGAGAACTGATACCAGTGTACGAATGGTCACAGAGAAAATTAAGAGGAAAGGAATGATTGGAGAGAGAAGGGAGAAAGGTATGTAGAAGTGTTGGCAGTGTAAAAATAAACGAGAGAACATTAAGTGCCAAGAAGAGAATGAAGAGAGAAAAGCGTAAAGAAGTGTTGGGAATATACAGTGAGTAGACACAAAAACAATAACGTTTACGTCCCACGATTATGTCGTGTAGGCTAAAGAAGACGGTGATGGTGAAAAATGAATGAAATAATGAAATGAAGAAAGTGGGAGGAAACAGGAGAACCCCGATAAAACTCATGTACACGATGTTTGTCCACGACAAGGTCTACTTGGCGTGAACTGGAATTGAACCAGGACCCTCAAGCACCAAAAGTCAACGCTCTACATATGGGCCACCGCGACAACTCTCATAGATAAGAACAAGGACATTAGGGGTTGTCTTCCCTTAGCGTACAGCATTAATTTTGTAATTTTTATCAATGTGACTTACCTCAAAAGCCACCACTGACATAGACTTTTATTTGTCACCATTCCGACTGTTATACATATATTTAATCCTAATAAGTTTCTCCCTATCCAATTTGCCTATGGGCTGTGCTCATCGTGGCATAAACGTGGGACATAAGGCTAAAAATGTGTTAGAAACCCACATCCTTTGACTGCTATCATATTCTTCGCTTAGGACAATTTGTTGTTGCAGTTGTGGGGAAGTAGAGAAATAAACGCTCGTACGTATTTCTTAGCATTAACATGGCTGACACTTTTGTTATAATTTGCGTGAAAGGCTAAAGAGCTGCGGCACGCCCACTTGTAGCAGGCGAATGGGCGGTAGAGAAGTACTTAATCTCCGTTAACACGTAAACTGCGTCACCACACCCATATGTACACGATTCTTCCCTACCCTTTTGACACTGCTCATTTGACTCTTTATGACACAGACTGCTCTTGACGAAATATTCTACCTCCGCCTTCTAGCGTGTCTCAGAATAATTGACTCCATGAAATAGAATCTAATAATATCTCTCTGTGTCATAGCTTTTTCATATTTTTGTTTTGATATTCAATTATGTTATACAGTATATATATTTCGTACTTTTAGTATCAATAACTTTCTGGTGCAGCAAGGTATCTAGCGAGTTGGCACGTAGTTTTGGGTTCGATCCTCTAATTAATTGAAGACAAATGTCAACAAATGTTGCGATGCTCAGTTTTGTCCAGTTCACACTTCATCTAAGCATTCTACGTGTGGTGCGTGGGTTCGCTGGTTCCATGCTCGGCTAAGTAAGTTTATGACGGACAAAATAATGTCCGTGGGATTTCTCGGGGTGTTCCCGTTTCCTTCCACTATTTTTTCCATCATCATTCACTGGCCTTAATAATCGTTTCCCTTAGTCTAAATATATAATCGTGGGACGTTAAACTTAAAGACTTCATTTCATTTTCATCTTATGAATGGCATTCTGAAATAAAGTTCGCTAAAGATAGTAGGGAATGTCACGCTATTCTATATCCTTTCATTATAGACAACCAGGAATGTAGCCAGCAGGTTTATCTAAGAAGGGCCCGTCGTTTTTGAGAGGGGGCATCTACAATGTATATACAAATCCAAAAATAATGTGTTACAGCTAGTGATTTTGAACCCTGAAAGAACTGGAAAATTATGATTTCCGTCTGGAAAACTAAAAACACTGTTTTTTAAAAATTTTCTTTTGTTTTTCTCCATAAATATTATGCACCAGGTAGTATTTATTATGCTTAACCAAGACCTACTGCTCCGGTCCTAGAACTATACTATATCTTTGTGTATAACTATTTCAATTTAAGCCCTTGTACACAGTATCTATCTCCATACGACTTATTTACTTTGAAATTTCACTTAATTTCTTTAAGATTTCCTGACAAAAATAATTATTTATTACTTATGACTAAAAAGCACCATAATTATTTTATTAACACCTATATATAACTTTCTGTTTCACTAAGTAGCAAAAAACAAGCGAATGAAATCCAAACTGCTAAAAACTTTTTTTTTTCGTGTTCACGTTGTTGATACAAATCCTCGTATTGGCATGGATTGACAATTATTTTAAAATAGGCCTATATAAAATATTTTTATGCTTTCGTATTGGACATGATCCACACAGGAGCACTAGATCAATCGATTGTAGCACATGTGGTAGAAAGCTGTGCATTTGGTTATTCCTTATACAGAAGAGATATCATACTATTTTTAGATCGGTAAATAATTTACCCTAAATTATTAATTATATGTAACCTTCGTTATTTTCAAATGACTGAAGCGAGGTAATCTTGCGATGATGTTTCAAAAGCTGGTCATTTGTGGGGGGGTCCAGGAAATCATTTGGTGAAGTCTGGCCTCGATGGCTTTCCGGTGGCTACACCCCTGTAGGCAACCAACATTTCTTTGCTACTATGGAGATTGCATAGAGCATCTACAAGTATAAACAAGCGAGAGAAAAATATATATTTCGCGAAAAGGTATGAAAGAGGAGGGAATCATGTTTGCTAGAATTGCATTAGTAGCCTCACACATACTTTCCACGTGTATGACGACGTTTGTCTCTGGGTCACTCTGGGTCATAGGTCTTCTCGGGTCACCGGGTCTGGTGAATCATGAGTCTGCCTCTAGATCTTCTGCATCTGCGAAATTCGTGATGTATTTAATCCCTGGTTACTAGAGAGGGTTCATAGGAAAATAGATGGAATCTGAACTTTTCTGGAGCGTTTAATGTTCTCCCGGCGGGAATCGAACTTCAGATTAGTGCACGAAAAGCACGCTGGCTAACAACTAGACCAACCTACTTTTATGCTGTTTTTTTTTTCAGAGTTGCTGACACTTTTATGGTTCTTCATATCTGTATTCGTATCACTCCCACAGTTTCCATATGGTTAGCGTTCACTTCTTCGGTACAGGAGGCTCACGTTCGATTCTTAGTGGGTGTTCGGATCCCATATTAAATTGTAGGCCCACGTTTCATATAGCCTCGATTCTGATAGGGAAGCTCCAAAATTATCAACCTATCTTATCATTACCATAACTTCTGTTTGTTGATCACAATTACTTTAAACTAATGTTTAATCTTCACTTCTGTATGACAAGAAGCCTTTTGTAACTAATATTGTAATATCTCTAATTTTTTGTAATTATCAAGGAAGAACCAAAAACTGAAATTGTCTTCTCTCCGTCTCATTTATGCCGATGAACTATTACTATTAATAATTTGTTAATTTCATAAAGCGGCTGGATATATTATCACATACAGTAATGAATTCAGGGGATGATCCGGGAAAAATGGCCTCTAGGGACATATCTCCGATCGTGTTGAATGTTGATTATCAGTGTTTTGCAGTATCACTTTTCGCCTCCCACCTGCCGCGGAGAAATCTGAAAACACGACTCGACACACAAGCTTCTAAAATATAAAACACATCTACTGCTGTGAAAACTACTCTATTTTTAACATCTTGGATCACTAAGATCCTCCTACATATGTTAGCACAAAGACCATTCTACATCTGAAATCATACAATCATTCTACATTTGGGATTACAAAGTTCATTTTAATCTAGGACCACAAAGATCATTCTATACCTGAAATCATAAGACCATTCTAAATTTGGAATTACAAAGTTCATTCTAAATCTTGGATCAATAAAATCATTCTACATCTGGGATTCCAAAGATCGTTTTATATGTGGGAGCATAAAGTTCATTCTGTATCTGGGATCACAAAGATCATTCTATAGTACATGTGAGATCACAAAGATCAAATTATATCTGAAATCATAAGATCATTCTACATTTGAGATTCTGAAGTTCATTCTATATCTGAGATCATGAAGATGGTTCTACATCTGGGATCACAAAGATCATTTTACATCTGGGGTAACAAAGATCATCGCATAATCCACATTTTACATTATTATCTATTTTCTTCTTTTCCTTTCCCAACCTCGATTAACGTTTTATATCTTCGGGTGCACAAGTGGATCCCAGTCACCTTAATCACAGAGTTTTCTACATTTTACATTATTATCTATTTTCTTCTTTTCCTTTCCCAACCTCGATTAACGTTTTATATCTTCGGGTGCACAAGTGGATCCCAGTCACCTTAATCACAGAGTTTTCTTATAAATTATTATCTTGTAATGTAATGATTTTAATATAAAATTGAAGAAAAGAATAAAAATTGAGTCTCCCTGAACAAACTCAGAGATGATTAATGTATGTGAATGATAATGGAAGAATTGATGAAATGAGAATGTTGGGGGAAACGGGAGTAACCCAAGGAAACCCATGAGCACGATGTTGTCCATCTCAAATTTGCTTGGCCGGGGCTCAAATCAGGAATCCCATACCAAGAGAAAGCGCTCTATCACTGAACTACCGTGCCTCCGACAGCCCCAGAGACCCCAGAGACAACAAACTGTGTGTACAGACTATTCGTCACATCGAATTACCCAAATTTGTATCTTATATTCATTGATGATTTCAGAAGAGTTTCTCCGCAGAAATTTTCAATACACAGGGAGTGAAAAAATATTAAATCGAAAATACTGCTAAACTATGCTGAACACGATAGAAAACATGGACTTGAGGGGAAATTTCGTAGCTCCGAGGTGAAATTACCCTCCAGGCTACCTCTTGAAATTATCACTGTCTTCTAAACAGCGTGACAAACATCTTGGCATTTGAAGGCGGCACTCCAAGTTCCCTTTAAATGCTCCTAGCAAATGGGAGGCCAGCGGTATTGCCACGTTTATTTTGTACACATTAAACAATATCCCCTGTCAGCTGATCGCGCTGTAGTTTGTCTACTTAGCCATAGCTACACCCCTTTACCACTTGGCAACGTCGCGCCAGAGCTTGCGTTTTATTCGTTTAGCTGAAATACCAAGATGTTTGTCACAGGCTTTAATACAGGGGGCCGCAGTGACTCAGTGGTTGAGCGCCTACCTCTGTTTTTTTTTTGGGGGGGGGGGCATGATTCGATCCCAGGTTTTACCATGTGAAGTTTGTAATGAATAAATACCGTGAAAGTGGGTTTTCTCAAGGTTCTCCCGTTCTTTCCCATCTTCTTCATTCCACCATTTCATGCATTATCATCACCGTCGTCTTCCCTTCGTCTTGGTGCATTATCATAGGGCATTAAATTAAAAATTTAATTTCATTTTATTTCAAATATCCTAATATACAATCTCTACACATAAAAAATGAAAGTGACTACGTCTGTAACTTAATAACTCTTGAACCGCCAGACCGATCTCAATCAAATTTTCGACATAGATGAAGTTCGTGTCTGGGATGTTTTTTATTGTTTCACTTTGAAGATGTAACTTGAGGGAGAGGGAGATATTTTTAAAAGATCGAAAATGACCCACATTAATTTCGAATCCATAGTTTTCAGGGTCTCTGAGATGAACATTGATACTTCCGATGCTGTTTAAATCCAAGTTCAGCTCCATTAGTACTTCTAAGGGGAGGTGGTAACGTAAATATAATTGAAAATGACCGATATTAGTGTCGAATTCATTGTTTTGGGGTTCCTAAGTTGATTGATGACAGTTTTGATGCTTTTATGTCCAAAATGAAATCTATTCTTCCCGTGCGAAAAACGGGCATTCTGCTAGTAAATATATAAATCAAGAATAACTTTGAAATAAATTTGTGTTCGAAAGCTTTGAGGGTATAGTGGCGGCTCTTGAAGTAAGTCACATAGGTAATAGTTCTAAATTAAATCGCTTCAGACTAACGAAAGAAAAGTTACCTAATATATTAATTCCTGAATACAATTTTCTGAAGCTGTATGAAACTTTCTTTCCTTAGATCTTTGCTACACGCTAAGAAAATAAAGCTTATCTTATCTAATGTATGCATTCTTGAATATAGTATGCTGAAGCTGTATGAACGTTTTTGACCTTAGCTTGTAGCAGTGGCGGATATAGCATGGGACCGGTAGAGTTCTGCGGATGGGATGGGATTTAGATTTCTGGCCTTTCGGCATCTAAGACCATTTAGCCCGTCACGTTTGAGGGATAACGTCTCTCGAAGAGCACACTATTTGGGAAAAGAAGCGGCCTGGGACCTATAAGTTAGGTACCGCCCCGGCATTTGCCTGCTGTGAATGAGGAAAACCTCATTCAGCGTGGCTAGCCTGAAAAAGCTTTTTACACTTTTTCGACCGAGTGCCCCTAGCGGGAATCGAACCCGGGAGTCAACGCCCAACCTAGGCATAATATTCATAGAGAGAGAGAGAGTTAAATTGGAATCTTCTGCAAGGCCTTTCAAAAATTGTCAACTCGTGATAGTCTGGGTTCTGGTCCCCCCTTCCAGTTTTTACTTTCTTGATCCGCCAATGGCTTGCAGTGATAAAATTTAATTTAAGTTGACTTTGCATTTAACGTCCCTTTCAGCTGCGAGGCTATATGAGACTTGGGCCTACTGATTAATGTGGAATCCGAACACATGAGCTCCCGCCGAGAATCGAACCCGAAGATTTTTTTGTCTGTGTGACTTCATTATGGATGATGAACAATATAGAGAAATTCGGAGGTCTTATGGAACCCTTGCAGACACCTGGGTTTAGAAGTAAATGCAGAGAATATTTAATACATGGAAGTTCGTCGGGAACGTAATACGGCAAATTATGGATGCGTTAAAATATCAAATAATACTTTAGATAAAGTAGATACTTTCAAATGTCTAGGAGCAATATTAACAGACAAAAATAAATACAGCTGTTTTAGAAACGCAAAAATATATGCCGTTTTTCTAAATGACTGGAAATCGAAAACAGATAAGTGAGTCGTGATAACGGTATCTCATGTAAAATAATATAGTCTAGCGAGCCCTTGTTCCACTTTTTCGATTTATCTTTTATCTATTTTAAGATATCACATAATTACTGTAACATTAGCGGTATTTTAATTTCGCCGTGATGGGGCCTCTTAAAGGGTCATATTTATGCCTTGTTACAAGCGGACATTGATTTAGAAAGGGGAAAGGGGTATAGAAGACAAAAGGATGAAGGAGAATTTAACGAAATAAAAAAAGAAGGAAACGTATTGATTTTGCTAAAAAGAAAGTGTATAAAAGAAAGTTTATAACTAGAAAAGAAATCTGAAGAATGAAGGAGGAGACACTCCAAACATCAGTTGGTTAACAGGAGGTGGGTGGATAAGGGTCGAAAGACGAAACCTGACTGACTATCTTATTTGGAGAATGAATAGATGGTTGTAGTACCTTAGAGACACGATTAAAAGAGAAAAGTGAGAACGTACAAACCAAGTGAGGTAGGAAGAAAAGAAAAAGAGGAGAAAAAAGAAATTGAGCAAATAATAAAAAAGATAGGAATAAGGAAGAAAAACAAGAGAAACCGTTCAAGGTTTCTGCCCTAATTGAAGCTAGAAGTTGGATGCGTTCTCCAGCGACTTCAGACTCAAAGTAACTGATTTTGTGGTGGTACCAATAAGAAAAACCCAGAGGCTACAAAATGAACAAATAAAATTAAGAAGATAAAAGGAAAACATTTTAAATAGGAAGAAATTGAAGCACTTGAAGGAAAAGAATTTTAAAAGTTTAAAGCACATTTGGAAAATTACTTGTTTGTCTTTCTTTAATTCCAACATAGTGTAAGTGCTTTGTTACTGTCAAATTTCATTACACATATTTTCTACTTACTTTTCTAAGATAGCAGGTCAATGTATGATGCTACGATCAGAGAAATGGCGGAGAGAAATAGGTAGTGCACAGAAGTGGAAGGGAGAAAGTGGCTCACTGCGATAAACAAGTATTGGCAGTGTTCGCGTAGTCATAGATCTACGAGTAATAAAAGCCACTCCAACGCCATCTGTTAGCGACCGGCTGAATTTCGTCCAGTCTACCGATGAACGGAGCCTGAATGTCTCTAACAGGCTTATCAGGAGCTTTCTAGACCTAATGACTGTCTCACTTAAACTCCCAGTTTGCCCCATGACGCTGGGAGGACTCTGGAAAGGAAAGCACTGAGTTGGGAATCGAACCCGGGACCATTCGGACGTGAGTCCATCTACGATTAATGCATCTTCTAAACCGTCGAGTACACTTTTGGATGCTTTAGTATTCCTGTCGTCGTTGTCGTTATCAACTCACCAGACTCTTCTTCTGCATCCCCTCTGTTCATGTAATTTATTGAGAATGGGAGGACGAAACTGTGACGTTGCAGAGCACAAAGTTGTGTATGATTGCAGTCTATCAATGCAAAATGAATTCCATAATGGATTTGGGTGGGATGTAAATGGTAGCTCTAGTGTTAGGAAACTCAATTTTGGTTTCAAGACGAATCTAGTAACCCAGGATATATGAGATTAATGTATCGCACATCTTCATGCTTGTAAGCTTTTCCAGATTGTTCTCTCAGTATCTCTGACTTGATCACTTCTTCCAATATCATTCATTCGAAATAATCCATCCCTGATAGGCCCCATCCTGACGTAGATACTTGCATATTGCAATATTTTGTTCAGTAGAGTCTAAAAGAAGTCCGGGATATAAAGCCCTTCACCTATTTTATTTATAAAATAAATATGTATGAAAATTTAACAAAAGTTCTTTGTAAATCATTAAATGTTTTCACAGTTTAACAAGTCTTTGGCACACACTATAGTGACTTCGGAGATAAAGGTTCAATATGACTTTAGGATATGATGGAAACTCTTCGCTTATTTGAGCCTCAGGAGTAGGTGATTAAAGGGAGCTTCCTTCGCTCATTGCAGTCCCGGGAGACAATTATAGGATTTCTCCGTAGCTCAATGCAGACCCTGGAGAAAGGTGATTATAGGATATCTCTTTTGCTCATGGCAGCCTCCAGAGATAGGTTTAAAGGAACTTCATAGCCCCTTGCGGTCTCAGGAGTAAGATGTTGATAGGTTATTGATCAGCTGTAGACTGATGCTTTCGTCCTCTTGCCGTCTTTTTATATAGTAGTCCGCTTGAAGGGGAGGTCAGTAAGGGGAGGTCGGTCATCTTCGGTTTTCTTCCTATTCTTCTTCGTATCCGTCTTCCATTATTTGGTGGCATTTATGTTTTGAACGCAATAACACGTGTTCGTGATTGAAGCATGTATTTATAGTAGTTGCTTACATGTGAGGGTACGAAACATTACAATGTTGTCGGTTGGAGAAGTTAAATGTGTCATAGCTATGTCGGTAGTAAATTACAGTCTGAAGAGTGACCAGACGAATACAGTCTTTGGAGAAAGTAGTAGCCCTTCCAGCAGTCAGCTTGGCAGAAATACTAGCGGTTGGTACGGAAACTTTGACATTAATTCCACGCGTGGTCAAAGTGACTTTAAAGGGTAAGGTACTGAAGGGCAGAAAGTAACGGGATCCTACAATACTTCTTCCTCAGTTAGTCGCAAAAGAAAGAGAAAATATACAAGATAGTCCTATGGAGGTAAAATTTAGGTCCAATTCGCCTCTCCAAAAGAACGATGTCTTGGAAAATCTAATGAATGAGAAAGTAATAATGTAGAAAAGATTGTTGAAGAGCAAACTACAAAGACTGCAAAATAATTAAGAAGAGAATATGAAACATATATAACATGCTACAAGGAAATATTAGAAAATCTTAAAGAAAACATGAAACAAAATAATCCAAATTTGGCAGAAGTAAGCGGGGAGATGCTGGAAATTTTATTAGGAAAGGATATAGAATGTTTCATTCATTACTGTAAAAGACAGCTACAAAGATGTTGGGGGTAATTTTGGCCAGAAATCTTAAGACGAAGATAACCAAAGTAGAATTTATTTATGACTAGCAGCGTTCACCCCGCTTCGCTGCGGTCACCCCGGAACGCAATAAACTTTGTTACTTAGATAATTTTTACTTTTTCGCTTTCAAGTGATATGATAAAAACCATAGAAGATTGCAGTAAATGTTAACATTATATCACCTGTCATTTATGTTAACCCGCCCCGCTTCGCTGCGGTCACCCCCGAACGCAATAAACTTTGTTACTTAGATAATTTTTACTTTTTCGCTTTCAAGTGATATGATAAAAACCATTATAACGCCTGTCATTTATGTTAACCCGCCGAGTGACACGGTCATGCGGGTTGCATATACATACGTTTATTTTTATACCTATGATGAACTAACAAAGGATTTGTACGTAATGGACACCTGAATGGTCAATTATCTCAAGACACTGATAATTGAAAATTAAAGTGATATGATAAAAACCATCTAGGGTCCAAATCCTAATAACCCCCCAAAAATAAAAGAAATTGGTTCAGCCGTATTAGCGTGATGAGCGGACAAAGGATTTGTACGTTCTCTTTTATATATATAGATAGATAGATATCGATGTGATGGGTATTTGGACTCAAGAAGAATAAGAATGCAGATTGGCGGAAACTTCATAACGAGGAACTGCATAGTTTATACCGTTTACCAAGCATTGTTAGGGTCATCAAGTCAAGGATGCTCAGGTAGGCAAGTCATGTAGCCAGAATCGAAGAAAGTAGATACGCATTTAAAGTTTTAACTGGAAATCCAATAGAAAAAACGACCATTAGGAAGATCTAGAATAGGAGGACAATATTAAAATGGATCTCGCAGAAATAGGAATACAAAGTAGAAACTAGGTCAAGTTGGGTAAGGACAAAAGTCAGTGGAGAGCTTTTGTGAACACGTCATTGAGCCTACAGGTTCCATAGGTTAGTTAGTTAGTTAGTTAGTTAGTTAGCGACATGATGGGTGGATTTAAGGTCACACTAACGGTTAGATGATACAGTTATGATAAATAGATTTAAGGGATATGAGAATGATCTAGCATTGACATGGACCTTAGGACCGACTACACCCAAACAACTGAAGACATGAAGGTAAATCTTGTGGCTGCGTGGTTCAGTGGTAGAGCGTTCACCTCTGGTGCATGAGGTTCCGGGTTCGACTCGAGCTCCCGCCAAGTGAACTTTGTGCTGGACAAACACCGTGTGCGTGGGTTTCATTGGGGTTCTCCCGTTTCCTCCCACTTTCTTCATTCCACCATTTCATTCATTTCTCATCATCAAAGTCTCCTTTAGCCTAACCGGCATAACCGTGGGACGTAAAACTCAAAGATTTCATTTCATTTTTTCTATTTCTTATACATGACCGTTGTGCAGGACGAAATTTGAACAGATCAGGATTTTTTCTGTACAAATACTTTTGACAAAAAAAGTGATATTGTAAATGATATGGGATTAATATTGGGATATTATTGAAATGAAATGAAATGAAATCTTTAAGTTTTACGTCTCACGGTTATGCCGGTTAGGCTAAAGGAGACGGTGATGATGAGAGATGAATGAAATAGTAAAATGAAGAACGTGGGAGGAAACGGGAGAACCCCGAGAAAACCCACGAGCGCGGTGTTTGTCCAACACAAAGTCCACACGGCGCAAGCTGGGATCGAACCAGTAACCCCAAGTGCCGGAGGTGAACGCTCTACCATTGAACCACCGCGCCCCCAATAGCAGATTAGAGTTTGAAACCACGTTCAATAGCCAGGCTATACGAGACATAGATCTACAACTTAATGTGAGATCCGAAAGACAGGACTTTCAGTCAGGAATCGAACAATGAAAGAAAATTATTAGAAAACAGAAAAAGTAATAGAAACATAGATAGAGAAAATATATTGCTTTAAATCTACAACAATACATTTCAGGAAAACGTTTAGCATATCTTAATAGTGTTATTAATGAACTCATAAAATTCGAACGTGTAATAGGAGCAAGTATCTGAACAGTGAAGATAGGATTATATGTTCTAAGTGTTTGAATATAGTTAAGTAAAAAGTAAAGAAAAGACACATCACATATGAGTCAGAAAGACTCACAAGAGTATTGTACTGTTGTATTGTAAGACTGAGGCACAGACAATACCCAAAGCACAAACATTTAATAGGGAGTTTCAAAATGTAGGTGTGGACGGAAACGAAAGAGATTAATTAAGTTAGTTCAACGGAAAAACCGACAAGGGAATACTAGCAATCAACGGGTGCCGACTTTCCAAAATTTACGTGGGTGCATATAAATAGAGGGACATGTTAAATGTTTTTCAGAGGAGTCTGGATGTTTTTGATAAATGTCCTTTTAGTTAAAATCTTTTATGAACACTGTCATAAAAGGTTGTGCTGTGGTAAAGTAAAATATACCGGTACTATAAGGATTGTAGTGTGTCACTTGTAAGGAAACATCAAAGCAAGCCGAATTCACAATATAGGGGTTCCATTTCTTTCTTTCTCTCTCTCTCTCTTTTTTAAAATTGTGGGGACTGTCTTTGCACAGACAGGCAAGGAAGGAGTGAGTGTGTTGCTTAATTGCCTTTGAAACACAAACACATTTGAAACAAACAATCATGTTTTAGAGGATAGAGATATTAACTTCCATCTTAATGTTTTAATTGCTTAATATTTTTTGATAATGGCAAGTAAGAAATATATATTTTATTCTTTTTTCTATCCAACTAAAAATCCTGTGGGTGCGACGCACCTTCAGGACTATTTGTGTGGGTGCTGGAACCCCGGAACATCCACGTAGTTGGCGCGCATGCTAGCAATAGTAGGAATAAAACGACAATTTGACTAATTAAAAAGTGAAAAAGAGACATTTTGAGATATTGCATGAAAAGAATTTACATTGTAAAGCATAATGATAATGTTGCGGCAATTCCAATTCAAAATATGCGAAATAATGCACGATTTTAGTTAAATATTTAAATAATTTATGTATAGTAGAAAATGTGCGGGAATGAACTGTGCGTTATTTTCTGCCTGAAGAATCTTTTTCTAGCAAAGAACACTCAATTCTCTTCATGCTTAGCATTATCTGTAACACAACAAACATTTAGTACCCTTCAAGTATTATATAAAAAATAATTCTATGTTCTTAATGTTGTTAGCATTGAACAAAATATCAACCTGAAACAAAACAACAACAAAAACAACTATTAACAAAAAAACAAACCGAAAAATCTAATTCTTGCGTGACGCAGGGTGACTTTTATTTGTCACACAAAATGGCGCTGGTACAATCCATCAAGTGGACCTGTCACATCGATCATAATTTTAGTGAACATACATTTTCTTTTTTGTTACACACACTTCTACCTCCCCCCCTGCGTTTTTCTTCTCCCTTCCCCTTCCAATTTTACGCTCACACACAAGTCTTCGTATCTCGGCAGAACACGCTAACACGCTTCGCCCCTGCAACTCATTGCTCCGATACAACTTCCAACACATATACCTCCTTCCGGTTCATCTTAGAAGTTTATTCCCCCTTTCTTCTTTCTTTTTTGCTTCTTTTTAGGTTGTTACCATTTTTTATTAATCTCTTTTTTAACTTTGTTTCTCATGTTGAAAGAAAGTGGAGTTGTTTTGTTTTTGGTTCCAACAAGAAAAGGTATACTTTATCTTTGATTTTCCATGACGTTTAGAGGAGAACGAACAAGAAACAAGGATATAGTTCGTGTTCACATTGTATTCTCATTTGTTGTATATTTCGTAAGATTTTTTTCTTCCATTTTTATAATAATTCTTTTTTTGAATCCATTTTTAGCCTTCCAAGCTATCATATGAGTATAATTACAGTAGGATCTCAATTACTCGAAGCCGAAGAGAATAGATAAAAATTCCCATCCGGTCCATCATAATGGCTCGGCCATCATAATTATACAACACCTAGCTATGCTGAGGTCGACATTCTCTTGTTTCTGCTGCCGTCCTTCATCCTGTCACGTACTATCAGAATAATATAAGATCTAGCTATCCTGAGGTCGACATTCTCTTGTTACTACCCGCATCCGTCATCCTGAATCGGGTAATCAGAATAATACAACATCTAGCTATCCTGAGGTCAACATTCTTTTGTTACTGCCCGCATCCGTTATCCTGAATCGGTTAATCAGAAAAATAAAACATCTAGCTATCCTGAAGTCGACATTCTTTTGTTACTACCCGCATCCGTCATCCTGAATCGGTTAATCAGAATAATACAACATCTAGCTATCCTGAGGTCATAATTCTTTTGTTACTACCCGCATCCGCCATCCTGCATCGGGTAATCAAAATAATACAACATCTAGCTATCCTGAGGTCAACATTCTTTTGTTACTGCCCGCATCCGTTATCCTGAATCGATTAATCAGAATAATACAACATCCAGCTATCCTGAGGTCAACATTCTTTTGTTACTACCGGCATCCGTCATCCTGAATCGGGTAATCAGAATAATACAACATCTAGCTATCCTGAGGTCAACATTCTTTTGTTACTGCCCGCATCCGTTATCCTGAATCGGTTAATTAGAATAATACAACATCTAGCTATCCTGAAGTCGACATTCTTTTGTTACTACCCGCATCCGTCATCCTGAATCGGTTAATCAGAATAATACAACATCTAGCTATCCTGAAGTCGACATTCTTTTGTTACTGTCCGCATCCGTCATCGTGGATCGGGTTATCAGAGTAATACAACATCTAGCTATCCTGAGGTCGACATTCCCTTGCTACTGTCCGCATCCGTCATCCTGAATCGGTTAATCAGAATAATACAACATCTAGCTATCCTGAGGTCATCATTCTTTTGTTACTGCCCGCATCCGTCATCCTGAATCGGTTAATCAGAATAATACAACATCTCGCTATCCTGAAGTCGACATTCTTTTGTTACTGCCCGCATCCGTTATCCTGAATCGGTTAATCAGAATAATACAACATCTAGCTATCCTGAGGTCAACATTCTTTTGTTACTACCCGCATCCGTCATCCTGAATCGGGTAATCAGAATAATACAACATCTAGCTATCCTGAGGTCGACATTCTTTTGTTACTACCCGCATCCGTTATCCTGAATCGGTTAATCAGAATAATACAACATCTAGCTATCCTGAGGTCAACATTCTTTTGTTACTACCCGCATCCGTCATCCTGAATCGGGTAATCAGGATAATACAACATCTAGCTATCCTGAGGTCAACATTCTTTTGTTACTGCCCGCATCCGTTATCCTGAATCGGTTAATCAGAATAATACAACATCTCACTATCCTGAAGTCGACATTCTTTCGTTACTGCCCGCATCCGTTATCCTGAATCGGTTAATCAGAATAATACAACATCTAGCTATCCTGAAGTCGACATTCTTTTGTTACTACCCGCATCCGTCATCCTGAATCGGTTAATCAGAATAATACAACATCTAGCTATCCTGAAGTCGACATTCTTTTGTTACTGCCCGCATCCGTTATCCTGAATCGATTAATCAGAATAATACAACATCTAGCTATCCTGAGGTCGACATTCCCTTGCTACTGTCCTCATCCGTAATCATGAATCGGTTAATCAGAATAATACAACATCTAGCTATCCTGAGGTCAACATTTTTTTGTTACTGCCCGCATCCGTTATCCTGAATCGGTTAATCAGAATAATACAACATCTAGCTATCCTGAGGTCAACATTCTTTTGTTACTACCCGCATCCGTCATCCTGAATCGGTTAATCAGAATAATACAACATCTAGCTATCCTGAAGTCGACATTCTTTTGTTACTGCCCGCATCCGTTATCCTGAATCGGTTAATCAGAATAATACAACATCTAGCTATCCTGAGGTCGACATTCCCTTGCTACTGTCCGCATCCGTCATCCTGAATCGGTTAATCAGAATAATACAACATCTAGCTATCCTGAGGTCAACATTCTTTTGTTACTGCCCGCATCCGTTATCCTGAATCGGTTAATCAGAATAATATAACATCTAGCTATCCTGAGGTCAACATTCTTTTGTTACTACCCGCATCCGTCATCCTGAATCGGGTAATCAGAATAATACAACATCTAGCTATCCTGAGGTCATCATTCTTTTGTTACTGCCCGCATCCGTCATCCTGAATCGGTTAATCAGAATAATACAACATCTAGCTATCCTGAAGTCGACATTCTTTTGTTACTACCCGCATCCGTTATCCTGAATCGGTTAATCAGAATAATAGAACATCTAGCTATCCTGAGGTCGACATTCCCTTGCTACTGTCCGCATCCGTCATCCTGAATCGGTTAATCAGAATAATACAACATCTAGCTATCCTGAGGGCAACATTTTTTTGTTACTGCCCGCATCCATTATCCTGAATCGGTTAATCAGAATAATACAACATCTAGCTATCCTGAAGTCGACATTCTTTTGTTACTGCCCGCATCCGTTATCCTGAATCGGTTAATCAGAATAATACATCTAGCTATCCTGAGGTCGACATTCCCTTGCTACTGTCCGCATCCGTCATCCTGAATCGGTTAATCAGAATAATACAACATCTAGCTATCCTGAGGTCAACATTTTTTTGTTACTGCCCGCATCCGTTATCCTGAATCGGTTAATCAGAATAATACAACATCTAGCTATCCTGAGGTCAACATTCTTTTGTTACTACCCGCATCCGTTATCCTGAATCGGTTAATCAGAATAATACAACATCTAGCTATCCTGAGGTCGACATTCCCTTGCTACTGTCCGCATCCGTCATCCTGAATCGGTTAATCAGAATAATACAACATCTAGCTATCCTGAGGTCATCATTCTTTTGTTACTGCCCGCATCCGTCATCCTGAATCGGTTAATCAGAATAATACAACATCTCGCTATCCTGAAGTCGACATTCTTTTGTTACTGCCCGCATCCGTTATCCTGAATCGGTTAATCAGAATAATACAACATCTAGCTATCCTGAGGTCAACATTCTTTTGTTACTACCCGCATCCGTCATCCTGAATCGGGTAATCAGAATAATACAACATCTAGCTATCCTGAGGTCGACATTCTTTTGTTACTACCCGCATCCGTTATCCTGAATCGGTTAATCAGAATAATACAACATCTAGCTATCCTGAGGTCAACATTCTTTTGTTACTACCCGCATCCGTCATCCTGAATCGGGTAATCAGGATAATACAACATCTAGCTATCCTGAGGTCAACATTCTTTTGTTACTGCCCGCATCCGTTATCCTGAATCGGTTAATCAGAATAATACAACATCTCACTATCCTGAAGTCGACATTCTTTCGTTACTGCCCGCATCCGTTATCCTGAATCGGTTAATCAGAATAATACAACATCTAGCTATCCTGAAGTCGACATTCTTTTGTTACTACCCGCATCCGTCATCCTGAATCGGTTAATCAGAATAATACAACATCTAGCTATCCTGAAGTCGACATTCTTTTGTTACTGCCCGCATCCGTTATCCTGAATCGATTAATCAGAATAATACAACATCTAGCTATCCTGAGGTCGACATTCCCTTGCTACTGTCCTCATCCGTAATCATGAATCGGTTAATCAGAATAATACAACATCTAGCTATCCTGAGGTCAACATTTTTTTGTTACTGCCCGCATCCGTTATCCTGAATCGGTTAATCAGAATAATACAACATCTAGCTATCCTGAGGTCAACATTCTTTTGTTACTACCCGCATCCGTCATCCTGAATCGGTTAATCAGAATAATACAACATCTAGCTATCCTGAAGTCGACATTCTTTTGTTACTGCCCGCATCCGTTATCCTGAATCGGTTAATCAGAATAATACAACATCTAGCTATCCTGAGGTCGACATTCCCTTGCTACTGTCCGCATCCGTCATCCTGAATCGGTTAATCAGAATAATACAACATCTAGCTATCCTGAGGTCAACATTCTTTTGTTACTGCCCGCATCCGTTATCCTGAATCGGTTAATCAGAATAATATAACATCTAGCTATCCTGAGGTCAACATTCTTTTGTTACTACCCGCATCCGTCATCCTGAATCGGGTAATCAGAATAATACAACATCTAGCTATCCTGAGGTCATCATTCTTTTGTTACTGCCCGCATCCGTCATCCTGAATCGGTTAATCAGAATAATACAACATCTAGCTATCCTGAAGTCGACATTCTTTTGTTACTACCCGCATCCGTTATCCTGAATCGGTTAATCAGAATAATAGAACATCTAGCTATCCTGAGGTCGACATTCCCTTGCTACTGTCCGCATCCGTCATCCTGAATCGGTTAATCAGAATAATACAACATCTAGCTATCCTGAGGGCAACATTTTTTTGTTACTGCCCGCATCCATTATCCTGAATCGGTTAATCAGAATAATACAACATCTAGCTATCCTGAAGTCGACATTCTTTTGTTACTGCCCGCATCCGTTATCCTGAATCGGTTAATCAGAATAATACATCTAGCTATCCTGAGGTCGACATTCCCTTGCTACTGTCCGCATCCGTCATCCTGAATCGGTTAATCAGAATAATACAACATCTAGCTATCCTGAGGTCAACATTTTTTTGTTACTGCCCGCATCCGTTATCCTGAATCGGTTAATCAGAATAATACAACATCTAGCTATCCTGAGGTCAACATTCTTTTGTTACTACCCGCATCCGTTATCCTGAATCGGTTAATCAGAATAATACAACATCTAGCTATCCTGAGGTCGACATTCCCTTGCTACTGTCCGCATCCGTCATCCTGAATCGGTTAATCAGAATAATACAACATCTAGCTATCCTGAGGGCAACATTTTTTTGTTACTGCCCGCATCCATTATCCTGAATCGGTTAATCAGAATAATACAACATCTAGCTATCCTGAAGTCGACATTCTTTTGTTACTGCCCGCATCCGTTATCCTGAATCGGTTAATCAGAATAATACATCTAGCTATCCTGAGGTCGACATTCCCTTGCTACTGTCCGCATCCGTCATCCTGAATCGGTTAATCAGAATAATACAACATCTAGCTATCCTGAGGTCAACATTTTTTTGTTACTGCCCGCATCCGTTATCCTGAATCGGTTAATCAGAATAATACAACATCTAGCTATCCTGAGGTCAACATTCTTTTGTTACTACCCGCATCCGTAATCATGAATCGGTTAATCAGAATAATACAACATCTAGCTATCCTGAAGTCGACATTCTTTTGTTACTACCCGCATCCGTCATCCTGAATCGGTTAATCAGTATCATACAACATCTAGCTATCCTGAGATCGAGTTACTGTCCGCATCCATCATCGTGGATCGGGTTATCAGAGTAATACAACGTCTAGCTATCCTGAGGTCGACATTCTCTTATTACTGCCACGTTATCATGGATCGTGTTTTTTTTTTTTATGTGTGTTTACTTTTATTCTTTATTTTAGCACTGAACGACTGCTAGTACACTACCCATTGACAAAGAAGGTGTAAAATTGAGCATCTTATTTGTCTTTGTTATGGACAATCGAATATCAGGGGATAACTCTCGCCTGTTACATCGGAAAGACGTATATTGAAATATACGGACCTTCTTCATATTTCCTTTAAATTCATACAACTTACTTTTTTTCTTCAAAAGGACGGTTTCAAAAAAGTTTGAAAATTTCAATTGATGACGTCCCATCAAGCATAATGAACACACGTACGTTGTTATATATATATATATATATATATATATATATATATATATATATATATATATATATATATATATATCATTCGTTTGAAATTTTAGTATCATCGCTGACAGTATCACATTTTGTTAAATGCAGTTAGCGAAAAAGTTACGCAAATCAAAGACTTGATGATCTAACAGCTTGAGCACGTACGTCAACCATGATGGACGCTTACATTGACAACCTGAAACAAGTGACTGCGTGAGATAGAAACAGAGAAAGAGGTAAAAAAAAAAAAAAGCACCAATAGGTGTTGTGCTGAAAGAGAGATATATATACTCGATTTTTCCAGCTCACTACAGATACTATTACTAAAACTGTTTTTCACGCCTGTTCCTTCTTCTGAAAAAACAGAAACTAAAAAAAAGAAGAGAGAAAAGAACTGGGAAAAAAAACATAACCAATGCATTCTCGCCGTTAATGATATCATACTTTTGAAAATGGAGAAAGAGAGAGAGGCAGAGAATGTCGATCAGACCGATTGGTTTTACCTCTTTCCTGTTGTTACCCATGACGCTGTTACAAAACGTGTGCATGATGCGATTTTTTTTTTTGTCTGTGTATGTGTGTGTAATATGTGATGTGATGTGTTTGTGTTACAAACACAAGAGGGAAAAATGCGAGTAGGTTCCGGAAACACACATACACACAGTTAGGCATATATATATATATATATATATATATATATATATATATATGTGTGTGTGTGTGTGTGTGTGTGTGTGCGTGTGTAGCAGTTTCGAGCTACCTACTGTTGCTGACGTATGAGTGACGAGTATTGACATATGCCTTGATGTATCCACTATACATCAGAAGTAAAGGAAGGAAGAAAAAAGAAAATGAATGAACTTCACATAAAAAAAGAGTAATGCGTTAGGATGAGAGTTAAACTAAAGGGTTACGCACTGGCCACATCCTAACTATAACTACATAAACTGACTGACATAAACTAAAGGAGTACTTCCGATTGACGTGGAAAGTTGAAATTTGGCATGATGGTGGCTTTTCGGGACTAAACTACAGGAGAATTGCCAAACGTGAATATTAGGGTGTATCGAAAAATTTTTTTTTTCGAAATCTGGCTACGGCTAGTGCGGATTTTTGGCCAAATGGCATTAATAAAACGTATAAAAAATCCCAGCTCGATCCGACAACTACTTCTGCTGCCGAGTCGAACCCAAATATTAGAAAAATCGGAAAAAGTAACTTTTTAACCGATTTTCAAATATATATATATATATATATATATATATATATATATATATATATATATATATATATATATATATCTTTATATTTCTTATATTTCTCGGTGGTGTAAGTCATTAGGAAAAGCATTAGGAAGGACAAATAAATACAAACAACAAATTTATTACGATTATTTTTGTGTACCACAAGCATAAAACCCTACTGAATTTCGCAAACGAAGAAGAAGAAAGCACTAAATTTCCTTCCTGACAAACAAAATATATGAGCGTTAAAATTACTTTATCGCTTTCAATGAAACATGGAGGTTTCTGTATGCGACTAACGAGAATTCTGCAACTCTTCGTTTATTTCCAATTGCGGAGAATAAGTTTAGGAAATAATCCAGAACTCACCACGTGGAGGTGGCTGCTGATCGAGTCCCACCCGCCCGCCCGCCGCGTTCATTTTTGTCTAAGTTACTTGCTAGTCATGTAGGAAGACTTTGTAGCAAATTTCGGCATTTGCTTCCGTGATTTCAGAGTAGCTAAGACGAATTTGTGCCGTTCTTCAGACTGCAAACAGCCGATGCAGCCTCAGTGACGAGTTTGGCCATTCGTTCAACACTTTGTGTATGACAAGGAAAGTATTTTATGTCCTCATTTGCAAAGGCAGAACTTATAATGTTCTTACGCAGAACTTTAGTACTTATATTCTTTGTCAGTGGTGGCTCCGTTAATTTTCAGTTTGGCCAATCGATGACTTCTACGTATGATGGGGCATCAAGTCTAATTTCCAGAGGAATAGAAAATTCTCGAATGGTATTGGTTTGACACAATGTTGTTCTAGCTTTGAGTATTCTTCTCCAACCTAATTGCCTTTTGACAGCATCAGGATCCGAAATCATTGACAAGAGTAGATTCTCTGGATGGCTAACCCAGGCATTTCTCTTGATGACGGGGTCAATAATGTTTCTTGTAACTTCGTCCAGACAGCGTGAAGACGTCATCAACTTCCATAGATGGCGTGGTCCTTCCACGATAGATGGTTCGTTCTTAATTGAAAACCAAACGAATGCGTAGACTTTCATGATGTAAACAACTATGCGCACAAGATTGTTGGATGGCTTACTGGTTGATACATAAAGACGCAATGTTCTATTCGAAGGGTCAACCACCTTGCTTGATGCAGTTTTCCTATACTTCTTTCCGCTAAACCTTGAGGACAATCTTCTGAAGATATTGCCTTGCAAATGTCAAGAAGATACTGTTGATCGCTGCTTAGACTGTTGCTATCTTCCAGCTTCAAATCAGAGATCCAGCGAACTGGAATGGGTTCAAAACGTGTGGTGGCTTTAGTTTCACAATTTTGAAGCAATGTTCCAATTGGACCCGCGTAGGTATTTGGTCCTGTACTCTTTCCGTCGAGGGACTGGAATAAGTATCTAAGTGGAAGTTCGTTGGTGTGGAACATGCAAACAACTCTTTGGAGAGGCCTGTTCAAAGACTTTTCACAAAGGGACATAGCACCATTCTTGAGGCCGCAGTTTATTGGGGTACCATCTTCGCCTATAACACTGAGATTTGTGAGCTCAATGTCCTTTTTACGGCAATAATTGAGCATTGCTTTTTGAATGCAGTCTCCTGATCCTGATTCTGGAATGACGTGTCCCAGATACTCTGATCCAGGCTCTTCAAAAAACACCTGTTCCTCTTTTTTCAAAACACGTCTAACACTTTTTTCTTCTTTTCTAAGGTCAAAGTTCGGTCCTGTCTACCATCAAAATACAAAGCTCTTATTCTTTCTTCTTTGAGAGCTGCATCAGCGTCGGCTAAAATGTTTCTAGCTAAAGCCCTTTTTTGTCTTTGAATTTTGCTGCATCTATCACATTATCTGTATTTTATGAGGTGACCATCCCGACGTCTTCTAACAGGGAAAAGGCTAGAAGGGCCGCGTGTCTTGTTGATGTCTTAGTCCTGTATGCTGTAATACAAAAGGTGGGTAGTTGCAACTTCTTCTGTTGAACAGCAGGTTCAAGCGATGTTTTGAAATGTTTTGGTGGCTGGTACTCCTCATCTGTACTTGAGTCCTTGTCTTCCATCGCTTATTTTTCGCATTCCACTTTTTCTGGATCAAAGCTTTGAGCTGATTGTGCTTGATCTGTCCTCTTACCTATTGATCTTTGTCGCTGAAGCTTTCGTCCTAACCTCTTGATACGTCGTTTGGATTCCTGATGATCCAAGTTTCGTATAACCATTTTTCTTGATCTTTGATCTAGAAGAAAAGGCACCTCTAGCACTGGCACTTTTCTTCGTTTTTCGCAGTTACAAAAGGCTATATCAAATAAAGTATTTTTGACAGACTGTTGAAAATCAGCAATTCGTTGTGCACAAGTTTGGAAACCAGACTTTGCTGACTTTTGCAAGTCACGCACAATATTATGGTACTTCAATATCATTGCAACAATCCTTCTGACACTGAGAATTGCTTCGCCGCTGATTGAGGCGTGATCCCAAATTTCTACAATCTTCCTAGCGACGATAGAAGATAAATCCTTTGTTGAAGGCTCTTTCCGGGATCCCGAAATTCTCATTTTTTCTTCTCGCTCCCATAGGTATTGTCTCAATACATCTTCAACGGTATGTAGCTGTGTTCTACCGAATTCCTTGGGTGTCCCAATAATGCTATTCGTAACGTCAGACCGTAACAAACTTGTCGATGCCATAACGTCAGGGTATCTGTCACTCTTTTCCTAATAAAAGGTACTTAACACAACTGAAACACTGTTCTCACTTCTGCGCACAGCACTTCACACGAAAACATTTTTTTTAGTTAAAATTCCCTGCAGCACTAATAAATAACTCAAGCAGCAACAATCACATTCAACACAGCTGGTTGACTACTGGCGACTGATAAGACCGATCCTTTCAGCTGGACAAGTACAAGAGAAGAGGCGTTCGGGGAGGGGTGGGCGGCAGGTGACCTAGTGCGATAAGCAGATGCATAAGGCATTGGGAATAAATTATTTATACTATTACTGCTCTTAGAATTTAGCACTAAAGTGTTTTCTTCGTTATTCAAGAGACTTCAATAATTTTATATTAAAATTTAAATGCACGATACGCCAGAAATTCAGTGCCTTTTTACAAATAATTAACTAGGTTTTTATGCTTGTGGTGCACAGAAATAACCGTAATAAATTTGTTTTATGTATTTCTTTGTCCTTTCCAATGCTATTTCAATAATTTAAACGACCAAAAAATATAAGAAATAAAAAAAAAAATATTTTTTGGAAAATCAGTTGAAAAATGAATCTTTTGTTGATTTTTGTAATATTTGGGCTTTACTCGGCAGCAGAAGGAGTTGTCTGATCAAGTTGAGATTTTTTATACGTTTTATTGATGCCATTTGGCCAAAACTCCGCACTAGCCGTAACCGAATTTCGAAACAAAGTGTTTTTCGATACACCCTAGTGAATATTTTTAATTTTTAGGGGGGTCGAAAGGGGGAATGAAGAAATTATCCATGTTATTTAAATGGATTTCTTTTGGACCTATAATCTGATATTTTAGGTATTTGGAATAAACACTTGACGTTCAGTATGCTTGTACGTTTTCGTTATCGTTACCTAAGTAAATCATCAAAAGTAAAAAATTTCCAGCTGTAGTATGGTTTTATAGGGAACTGAAAATCTTTTCCATGTTATTTATGTGAGACATCTTCTACACCCCAAAATGTTTAGGCACGTCCGGCATTATCAGAACAATTGAATTTGGCATGATTATAGCCTTCCGGTACTAACTCAGAGGAAAATTGCCAAAAGTGAATATTTTTAGTTTTTAAGGGGTCTAAATGGGGAACAAAGAAATTCCCATGTTATTTAAATGGGCGTTTTCTTGGGATACAAAATCTTCTCTTTTAGATATTTGAAATAGGAAAAGAAACTTGAAACTCCATAGAATTGTGGGTTTAAGAGGTACGAGTATTTAGCCCGAGCGGTCTGGGGGTGGAGCCCTCAACTTGAGGTCCGAAGTCTAGTGTGACCATATGTCTCGAGCAAGTGCTCAACTGTGAGCGAAACTCAAGTCAAATCACTAAACCATCGATTCAGTACTTTTGTTCCTACAAAAATGAAGGCCACATAGTACAGAAGCTAATAGCGCTTTGGTATATGAAACATGAACTCAATTTTTGAACTAATGAATCAGGCTCGTATCCAGAAAGTTTTGTTGAGAGAGATCCAAGATTTCGGGGAGGGGGGGAATACTACATGCTTTTACGTCTATGTAGTATTGAATGTGTATTATTTTGCACCCGAAAAAACGATAACTAACTAACTCTATGGCCTATGGAACCCGGAGGTTCAATGCCGCGTTCACAAAAGCTCTCCACTGACTTCTATCCTTAGCTAACTGCATCCAGTTTCCACTTTGTATTCCAATCTCTGCGAGATCCATCTTAATATTGTCCTCCCATCTGCGCCTAGGTCTTCCTAATGGTCGTTTTCCGATTGGTCTCCCAGTCAAGACTTTGAAAGCGTTTCTACTTTCTTCCATCCTAGCTACATGACCCTCCCACCTAAGCCTCCTAGACTTGACGACCCTAACAATGTTGGGTAAACCATATAAATTATGTAGTTCCTCGTTATGAAGATTCCGCCATTCCCCATTCCCGTTCCTCTTGGATCCGAATATTCTTCTCAGGAACTTGTTCTCAAATACTTTCAGTCTATGTTCTTCCCTCAGGGTAAGTGACCATGTTTTGCAACCATAGAGAACAACAGGCATGATTATCGTTTTGTATATTTTAAGCTTCAAATTCCTCGACAGAATTCGTGACGACAAGAGATTTTGAACCGAATAGTAACACGAATTCCCTGCTTTTAGCGACATTTAATTTCTCCGTGAATATGATTTTCGTCTGTTAATATTGATCCTAGATATTTGAAACTATCCACTTTATCAAAAGTATTATAAACGATAAGTAATTGTAAAATATTTCCACCTATATTCTCAGGCAAAAATTATTGTTTCTATAAGAGAAAGAGTACAGATGAAGTGTAAGATCAAATTTTCTTGATACATCAATCATTTCTCTGTTAGACAAGTATAGTTTTATTGAGAAAATGAACAAATGTATGTTGAGTTAGGAAGTTTTTGAGAGTTATCCGGACACCATGAATCCCCGTGGATACGTTTCTGTAATGAATATTATATACAGAAGCTCAGTCTGTTGCTGGAAATACAACAAAAGTAGACTTAACAGGTAAATTGTGCATATCCAAACATTGGAACTCAATTTTGCATGTTCTCGGCACCAGTAACCCCTCCAGAAATCCCGACTTTTCTATAAATTTAGTCGAATTTTAGGGGTGATCTTACAAATTTTAGTATAACTTTAGTATTACCTAATACAGTCCTCATATTGAATTGGGATTCCCCCGAAATAAATTCCTGCGTACGTCCCTGCTCTTCGCTGATATTCTTTAGCTATGGGTTGTGTAAGGTGCCATCACCCTGGATATTGTTTCTTCCATACAGTTAACACTGTAGGCATTAATTAAAAATAAAATATGACTAAAGTAAACAACTTTTAATAAATAAATGACACATTTCCGAAAATGTAACACTGTTATTTATTAAAAGTGACTGCCGAAAGTGTATCACTATTATTTATTAAAAGTGATTGCCCAAACTGTATCACTATTATTTATTACAAGTGATTGTCGAAACTGTAATACAATTATTTATTAAAAGTGATTTGCTTTGGTCAGGTTTTCGTTAATTAAGATAATGTGCACGATGAAGGGAATGACACATTGCCAAAACTGTAATACTATTATTTATGAAAAGTGATCGCCGAAACTGTAACACTATTATTTATTAAAAGTGATTGCCAAAACTGTAACACGATTATTTATTAAAAGTGATTGCCAAAACTGTAATACTATTATTTATTAAAAGTGTATTGCTTTGGCCAGATTTAATTTTTAATTAAGGCAAAAAAAAAAAAAAATCTTTCAAAGCTAGAATGAACGACATATAGTAGGCCTGCTTAGACCCCCTAACCATGTGTCAACTAACTGTGAACCCACACTCTGACTTCTTAGAAGCACAGAGAGAGAGAGATATATCACAGTCTACCTGTTTCAACACTCACCTACGTTTTAGTCCACCTAACCTGCTACAGATCACCTGAAATATCAATAACATCTGTCAGATGCTGCACACGCATATTACCCCAGTATTACCTCCTCACAACACCTACTTTGTATCATTAGTTTTGCATAGAAGAGTTAGAACATTACAGGTAACTTTATTTCCTGTAACATGTGGCGACAACATTTTAAATTTTAACATCGTAACTTATCTCACAAACCGCCAGTAACTGCAGTAAAACCATACTCCCCAAAAATGTCGAGGAACTGGAAAATACGTCTAAAGAGAACAAAATTCATTATCATAGGTACTGAAAAAGGTTTAAAATACCTTAGAATGTAAGGTTCTATTATTATTATTATTATTATTATTATTATTATTATTATTATTATTATTATTATTATTATTATTATTATTATTATTATTATTAAGTATTCTGCCGGTTTGCAGACCCTGGAACTAATGAGGATATATATATATATATATATATATATATATATATATATATATATATATATATATATATATATATATATATATATATATATATATATATATTAATTTTAGATTTAGGCCTGGAAATATTTTTCTACGTTTCTCGATCTTCATCTTCCTCTTTTAATTCCCAATATTTTCTTTTATTTTCCAAATCACCGATGACGTGTGTTCTTCTTCTTCTTCTTCTTCCTATTCCTCGCTTCCCTCCCATCTTTTCTTCTTTGGTGGTATAAAGAAGACAATTTCTTCGCAAGATATGTTGTCCAATCCAATTGGTCTTCCTACGAAGGATGCTCACTAAAACTGTCCTCTTCTCCCCTATCCGTTTCAAAACATCTTCGTTTGTTACTCTCTCCGTCCATTTCATCTCCATCTTCCTCCAACACCACATTTCAAAGCTCTCTAAATATTTTTCTCTAACTTCCGTAATGTCCAAGCCTTTGAACCGTAAAATCGAATCTATACCTATAAAAATAAATTGACTATATTTGTTACTTCGTAACACTTGAACCATCCAACCGATCTCGATCAAATTTTTGAACACAGATGTGGTTTAGGCCTGGGATGTTTTTTTTATAATTTTACTTTGAAGGTGGAACTTGGGAAAGATATTTAAAAATGATCGAAAATGACCAATATTGGTGCCGAATCCATAGTTTTCGGGGACGCTGAGATGACACTTCCGATGCCATTTATATTCAAATTCAATCTGGCAACTTGGGGAAGGGGAGGGAGAGAAATATTTAAAAATGGCCGATATTAATATCGAATTCACAGTTTTCATAGTCGCTGAGATGAACAGTGACACTTCCGATGCAGGTTAAATCCAAATTCAGCCCTCTATGTTCAAAATGAGACATATTCTCCCCATGCGAAGAACGAGTATTCTGCTAGTACTCCATATATAGAACCTGTTTGCTTCTTCTATATTCTCTCTGATATCGATCAACACTTTCAGGGATCCACTAGACCACATATACATAAAAAACTATTTGGAAGTAGTTTTTAAACGAAGTCCAGTTTATTATTTATTTATTTATTTATTTATTTATTTGTCACCTATAACAGGACTGCTGTCCCAATTACAATAGGCTTACAAGAATTAAATTACATTGAAACACTTATATACGTGTACAAAACAAGAATAAAAAAATAAAATAAAATGAAACTAAAATATAGAAGAAAACTAGAAATAGAAAGAAAGACGAGAAAACAAAAATAAAATAAAATAAAGAAGGATATATTTGATTGGCATTGGTGTAAAGAAAAACAAAAACAATGTTACATCTATAACGTAATAGAAGAAAAGAACTATATATACACTATTCCAATAATCATCTGACGCATTGCTTGTCTGATATTTGTTTCCACAATTGCAAATATAAAGGATATCATCATCATCATAGGTATTCTGCCTTTATTGGCAGGTCACTTGCCGCAGCTGAGAAGCTTCCATGCTCCACGGTTCTCCGCTAACCTTTTCGTCTTCGCGTATGATCTTTCTGTTTTAATATCATCCATTAATTGTACTCTCCTTCACCCCCTCCCTCTCTTTCCCGCCACCATACCCTCTAGGACGTCCCTCATGATACAATCTCTTCTTAGGCAATGTCCCAACCAATTTCTCTTCCTCTTCCTAATAATATCTAAAAGTGTTCTTTTCTCACACACCATTTCTAACACTCTCTCATTCGTTTTCCGCTCTACCCAACTAATTCTTTCCATTCTTCTCCGCACCCACATTTCGAAGGCTTCCAGTCGATTTTCGTCACCTTTACGTAATGTCCACGTTTCCGCCCCATACAATACAACACTCCACAGGAAGCATTTTATGAGTCTTTTTCTCAACTCTTTATTCAAGGTCCCACAAAACAGACTTTTCTTCCTCCTAAAGGCTTCTTTCGCCAGTCCTATCCTTGCTTTTATTTCATATTCGCACTTCATGTCATTACTAAGAATACTACCCAGGTATCGAAAACTATTCACTTGTTCTATTTTCTCCCCTCCTACTTTTATATTTGACACAGACCCCTTCGTTCCCATCACCATGGCTTTTGTCTTTCTAACATTTATTTTCATCACATATTTCTCAAAACCCTTTCTCATTTTTTCTAACATTTTATTGATTTTTTTTTCAGATTCTGCAAGAAGCGCCATATCGTCTGCAAATCTTATGCATCTAATCATTCTACCTTCTACCGAAATGCCATCATCATGTAGGCTCTTTTTCACTATCTCTTCTAGATAGACATTAAATAGTGTTGGCGAGAGGCAGCATCCTTGTCGAACTCCCCTTCCACTTGCACTCTCTTCCGTCAGTTCTTCCCCTATCCTAACGCTTACTTGTTGGTTCATGTATAAGTTTCTTATGAGTCTTCTATCTTTCCATTCCAACCCTATCTTTGTTAGGACTCCCAACAACAATTCCCAATTCACGCGGTCAAAAGCCTTTTCTAGATCAATAAATACAACATACACCTCTTTCCCTTTTTCTATAAATCTTTCACCGATCGCCCTTAATAGTCCAATAGCATCTCTTGTGCCCTTGTCTCTTCTGAACCCGAACTCCTCCTCCTCAACATCTTTATTTGTTCTTCCATATAACCTTCTTTTCAGTATTCGGAGCAGAATTTTAGCTGCATGAAATATGAGACTAATAGTTCTATAATCCTCACATCTCTTTGGGTTCGATTTCTTAGCCATCGGTATCATGATCGTTTTCAGAAAGTCTTTTGGCCATTCTCCTGTTTCATATATTTCATTGCATAGTCGCAACAATTCTTTCCTTCCCTTGTCTCCTATATTTTTAATGAATTCGATTGGTATGTTATCTATTCCGGTTGCCTTTCCATTCCTAATCTCGGATATAGCCTTTTCAAACTCATCCCGAAGAATACTAAATCCTTTATCATCATCGCCTACTTCATTTTCTACTTCAACATTTAGGCTACACGGTCTATCCCTACTCTCATATAAGTCTTCAATGTATTCTTTCCACCTTCCTATGACCTCATTTCTCCCGCTGACTACCTTCCCATTCTTATTTTCTACTGCCATCATAATACACGCTTGTTTCCTCCGAAATGTCATAGATTTCACCTCCTTGTACATTTCCTCATATTTCCCAACTCTTTCTAATTCTTCCATGTTCTCGCATTTTCTTTTGTAAAACTCTTTCCTCGCTGTGTCTGTTCTCTTCGTAATTCATTATTTAACTTTCTGTACATCTTTCTGCCCTCTTCTGTATCAACCTGTTTTCACATCTTCCTCTCCCTCATTTTCTGCTACATGTGCTCTGTAACACATGTTTTTTTTAGCAGTTTTTTGTTCGCGGTAACCTACTGCTTCTTCTGCAGCCTGCTGTAAGCAACGTTTAATATGTTCCCACCGTGCGTTACTACCTGCACCTATCCTTTCCTCGTTTGAACATTTTTCTTCGAATTTTTCAACGAAAAAATTTCTTATTTCCTCACAATATTTTAATAATCATCTGACACACCTCTTATTTAATGTTTATTTTGACAATTTCAAATATAAAGTGTATGGCAGAGAAAGACCAATTTCTGGACTTTCCTTAGATATATTATTATAATTTCGACAAATTCGAATTAGGGGGGAATTCATATGCATAGAAGTTCTAGATTTTACAGTATAAAATAGCGTTCTAATAGAACGTTATTACCGGACATTTTTTTTATTAAAAGGCAATTTATTGTCAATACTCCATCTGTAGCAGCTATCTAAGTCCGTTTGTAACTTGAGTGCATCATCGTTGTTCTTTATCTATATATTAAAATGCTACAGTACCAATTAAGAGCGATTTTTTTTTGTCGTCTACCCGTTTAAAGGGTTGTGCCCTTTCTTCAGGAATTAAGAGCGACCGAGCTCTAACCTATAACCTTAGCTTTCACACCTTTGATTTACGGTTATTTGTGATTTCACGTTTATAACAAAGACAAATATTTTTAAAAGAGTGTACTTTAAATAAATTACCTAAAGAAGTATTTTTCAGAAAATTTTTATCCTTATAAATTATTGTTCAAAGGCCTTTGCCTTTAATAAGCCTTCTCCGAAATAAATGCAAATGAATTGTGCTGCCATCTTTGAAGCTCTTTTAAACTACGTTTATATGTTTCTGTCCAATCCTTTCGACAATGAGATCTCGGAAACTACAGGCTCTAGAAAGATGACGTTTCCACCGATCGATTGCAAATTTCATGTAGATTGTCCAGTTCTAATTTAATATTTAAAAAAAACATGGCCACTATTTCTTTATTACATTTTTACGGGTACATTGGAAGTGTTGAAATTAAAAAAAAAAAAACTAAAGCATCACATCCTAAGCATTATACATTCCAACACCACACTGTTGTATATAGGGGTTGTATATGTCTCAGGCGTTTGTTTCATGGCCAAATAATAATGGAAAAGGAAGGATAACCATTTCTCGAGTCTAAGATTAACCTTTTCTTCTTTTGGGAGTGTTTTGCCCAATGAACACCATATATAACTGACATTATAATTAATTGTATATGTAATGTATTTGCTTATTACATACTGCATGCAAGAAGAAAGAAAACATTGGTCATACATGAATTAGAAACTCCAATCGGAAGCAGGCTCAAATCTTGCAAACGGTGCGAGATATTGAGAAAAATAATCGAAAAAAGGCTCCCCTTTATAATACCTCTTGGCTTTTTTTTAATCAATACGTCTTTCACTTGTGTCTGTAAAGGGACATGTACAGATGTTGTAAGGAATGATAAGGAGATTTATGCTCATATGCGAATGATGCGCTGTGTAGAGAGCGCAGGTTCAGCTAGTTTCTTTATATAATTTCATGTCGTCTGCATACAACAAACATTTGGAGTGTTTTATAACTCGAGGCAAATCATTGATAAACAACAGAAAAAGTAATGGTCCAAGATTTGAACCTTGTGGTACACCCGATAAGACTCTATATTGTGACGAACTTAACTGATTATATAATACATACTGTACGCGATGTTTAAGATATGATACAACTAATGTCAATAATTTGTATGATAATCCAAAGGAAGATAATTTTCGTAGTAACATATCATGATTTATTCTGTCAAAAGCCTTTGCAAAATCCGTATATATGGTATCAACCATAAAATTATTATTTATGGAATCTGAAATGTTTTGGATAAATGTAATTAAATTGGTCACAGTTAAACGTCCTGGATAAAATCCGTGTTGATATATGGATATGTATGATTTAACATGATTAAAAATTCTATTAAAAATTATGAAAATAAAATGAAATCTTTGAGTTTTACGTCCCACGCTTATGCCGGTTAAGCTAAAGGAGATGGTGAAGATGAGAAATGAATGAAATGGTGGAATGAAGAAAGTGGGAGGAAACGGGATAACCTCGAGAAAACCCACGCACACGGTGTTTGTCCACCACAAAGTTCACTTGGCGTGGGCTGGGATCGAACCCAGAACCCCAAGCACCAGAGGTGAACGTTTTACCACTGAGCCAGCGCGGCCCCTCTATTAAAAATTATGTGCTCAAATATTTTAGCCGGAGTTGTTATAAGTGATATTGGCCTATAATTTTCAATTAAATTTGTATTATCTTTTTTCCAGAATAGGACAAACTTTACTGGCTTTCCACAATTTAGGAAATGTTGACGTTTTCAGTATTAAATTAAAAATATAATACAAAGGTGAAATTAAAATATCACCACAACCTTTGAACACATAGCTAGGAATAGAATCTGGACCACTTGCCTCAGATGGCTTTTTTAATTAAAGGATTCTTTAATTTCAAGTTCAGTTATGAAATCAATTGTTAAATTCTGAGAAACTTCCATAGTACTTATATCAGGAATAACGTAAGAAGAAGACTCTGAACTATATACACTTCGAAAATAGAGCTCAAAACTGTCTGCTATATTCCTGTCAGAGTTCAAGTTTTGATTATTGTAAAACATGCATTTATTTTTTTAAAGAAATATTATTTTTCTTGGATTTAATAAAATTCCAAAAACATTTAGAATTCTTATTTAGAGTATTTTCAGTTTGTAATATATAACTCTTGTACACAGTGTTCAATATACGTTTTAGCTGTCTACGAAGTTGAATAAATTTATTGTAAATATACTACGATTGAGTTTTGTGTTCTCTATAATAATCTTTTTGCTTGAGAATAGTAATAATTTCATGTGTAAACCAACAAGGGTAAGTACGTTTCTTAAGTAATCTTTTCTTTGGTACGTATCTATCAATAACACTATTAACTACTACATAGAAAAGATCCACGGGCTTATCAACGTTATTGGAGTTAGTTACTTCGTTCCAATTTTGTTTCTGTAATGATTTATGTAAATTGAAAAAGTCAGCTTTACTGTAATCATATACAATAATAGGACTTGGTTTAATAGTAAACTTAGAACTCTTAATATTAAGTTGCCAGGTTAAAGAGTGATGATTATCTTTAGGTAATAAAGGAAATATACGCTTAGATACATTTAAACCTCCTTCAACGTTAGAAAGAACTAAATCCAAAGTTTTTCCACTACTATTTCTCACTCTATTATATGATTGTAAATTAACTAATGACAAGAAGTTGGCCAACGAAACACAAATCAGACTACCTTGCAACAAGTCATAATCAGAATCGGCAATTTCTGGAATATTGAAATCACCGAAATTAATAAGTTATTGTGCTGAATATCCTTAACCTGCTCGATTTTTGCAAAAAAAAAAAAAAAAAAAAATCTTGATATTTATCAACTTTTGTTTTAGGTGGAAAATAAACTACAGTTATATAAAAAGATTTATGTGCTAATACCAATTTTATGAACAGTATTTCAATTGTATCAATAGTTATTGGAATATTTTCAACAACAAAATCCTTGAGGACAGCAATCATAACGCCACCCCCATTCCTGTTTTGCCTGTCCTGTCGATACACATTATACCTATAATCTATAAATTCATTATTATATATTCCGTCACATAGCCAGGTTTAAGTTAATAATATAACATCAAAATCATTAGCAGCGATACTCGAATATATGTCGCTCAACTTGGATCTTAAACCTCTTACATTTTGATAATTAAATGAAAGGGCACGCTTATCATTAACAATCATTACGGGCACCTCCTCTACCGTACTGAGTGTCTATACGTAAGTATCACTTGACTTTTTCTTTAATTTAATGTTACCCGCATAATTAACCCAAAGAAAATCAAAATTTTTCTCCTTTTTAACCTTCCTAGCTTCCTTATATATTAGTCTTCGATGCAGTGTTAAACTATGATTTACATAAATAATTCCACCTGTTGTATAACCAATATCTTTACAATTTAGGTTTCTTTTAACTTTCCTTCTCTTAACAAAGCTATCCTTATCAGAACTTCTAACAAATTTTACTACTATATTTCTAGCAAATTTTACTACTAGAAGTTTTGAATATCAAAGTTTCTTGAAAAGCAAAAGATCATGTCATTCGCGCATCCAGGAAGTTTTGTTGGGAGTGGAATCTCAAGGTCAAAAGATTTGATGAGATCTGGTCTGTGTGGACACTCCGTAAGTGCGCCTCTGGTGCAAACAAAATACAAGTATAATATTTAAAAATGTTACCCCTGAAGTTTACATTTAGAGTGCCTGGATCGATTGACCTCCCACACACACACACACACACACACACACACACACATATATATATATATATATATATATATATATATATATATATATATATATAGTTTTCGGAATCGACGTGATAAATTTTCAACTGCAACACGTACGCATAAATATGTTGATTTCTTTGCCGATGATGAGAAAAAAAAATTAAAGGCTTGGTGACAACTCGTTCACGTATATGCTCTACTTTTTCATTTTCTTTCGTGCGTACCTTATAAAAAATTAGAAAGGCTCTAGCATATAATCCGTCTACAATCGAAATTCTTCACTTTTTTTCTTGGGAAGTTAGTTTCTTTCGTTACAAATTTAATTTGAGAGAAGAGTACTTTTTTGGGTCTATAATTTTAAAAGATGGCGTTAGGGAATCTCTCATATCATGGACATGAAACAAATAAGCAAAGAGTTACAAATTAATTTTCCCTTTGCGCTTCCTTTTTTTAGAAGGTTGTAGTCAATTTATAACACTCTTCTATTTCTAGTTCAATATTTTGAGATAAAATATGATGATATTTTAAAGATACATTGATGGAAATTTATTTAAGAATAATCGTATTCATCACTGTGGGTCTGCAATAGAGTTGCCAACTTCAGAAAGCAAAATTAGCGATTTTAGTTTTTAAAAATTACACTAGTCAACAAATTTTAACTTTTTTCTGCCACATGAGAGAAAACACCTGATCTTAAAGGAACTTTGGCCGCTGAATTCGGAACTGCAATCCGTTTCTCTCTATCACGCACAGTTTTCCCGTGACAGAGGGATTTTCGGGAAATTTCCCCCAAAATTTCCCTTTTTCTTCATTTTTGTACCTCTAGCTCGGGTACCCTTAGGCATATAAACATACAAATTATATTCTAGGTTAGCTTGATTTTTACTTAGTAAACCCTGCAAGTTTCATCTGAGTCGCATCATTCTTCATTGAGGAATAAATATATTTCTATAAATATATGCTATGTGTACTGTCCATTTTACCATATACAATAGGTGCAGAAAAATCACATGTAACTTCCACGGGAATTACAATATAAGCAAGGTTTATACTTCATTGGATTTGTAATGAAACATACTTTACAATGATGTATACACCATGTCCGCCATTTTTATAAGAGGGAAATTCTAGAGGGATTTTTCAGGAAATTCCCTAAAAAAGTAGATTTTTTGTCTCATGTCACTGTTCATATAGTGATACAGAAGCGGGAATTGCGCCAGAATATAGATTTATTTCAATTCAATAAATCAATAGCTCACTAGTAAACAAGGTTTTTGCCACATGAAAAAAAAAAAAAAACACCTGATCCTAAAGGAACTTTGGTCGCTGAATTCGAAAGTGCAATCCGTTTTTCTCCATCACCCACAGCTTTTAGCGTGACAAGGGGAGGGGGCTGAGAAATTCCCTCAAAATATACCTTTTTTCCAAATTTTCGTACCACTGGCCCTTGAAATATAAATACAAAAATGACACCATATAAAACTTTGATTTATACTTAAGAAACCTCGCAAGTTTCAGAACAATCGCATTATTATTTCTAGAAAAATAAATATAGCTACATGTATGTTGTTTGTACTACTTATTTTAAGACGTGATGTTGCGTTCTTTGGACCGAAAGAAAAAAAACACAATTGCATTTACCCATATAGGCACAAATACGAAAAATAAGAGTATACGACATGGAGTAAGAGGTCTGTGGTTTTCTACCTGGCATGTGATTGCATTGATACAGCTGTACAACAACACGTGTTTAGCTGATGCAATAAAGCTGCGCAAAATCGGACTCTACTGATAAATTGTCAGGTCCATGGCAAATAGGTAAGGAAGTGTTGTATAACTGCATGCATATTGTAGGTTTTTAGTTTTAATTTGGATTTACCTGTGACAAGTGGTCGTAAGTGCGTGTGCGTGTTTGTTTTCTTTCTCCGCTATGAAGAGATCGCGGCGTGCATGTATAAACTCACCGAACACTTTCTGTTACGTGTGTGGAAAATATACTGTGATAAGTCAGCGCCGTGCTTTAACAGAAACGTTAAAACAAGCTTATTAGAGCTATTTTAGGTGTCATGTGGGTGATCAAGACAAAGTGTGGGCTCCCCATGTGTGCTGTGTAACATGCTATTCTACTCTTATTAAGTGGAAAAGTGGCGATAAAACTCGAGCTATGCCTTTTGCGGTTCCAATGGTCTGGCGAGAACCAACCAGTCATGCTGAAGACTGTTATTTCTGTCTAACAAAAATTTGGGGTCATTCTAAACGAACCAAATCTAATATTGAGTACCCAAATGTTCCATCCGCTCTAAAATCCATACCACATGGACCTGAACTCCCAATCCCTGATCCATACGCACAGTCAGAAGAATCTTCTCCAGCAGAAGAGCAAGTAGATGAGTTGCCCGAGCCATCAACTTCCTTTGATCCAAACTATAGCCCAATCAAAAACACACCTCTTCTTGTTAACCAGTCCAGCCTGAATGACTTAGTGAGGGATCTAAATCTGAGTAAGCAACAAGCTGACTTGCTCGGATTGAGACTTCAAGAATGGAATTTACTGGCTCCTACCACCAGAATTTCAATTTTCAGAAACCGACATGAACAATTTTCAGGTTACTATATATATAATGCAAAATTCCCTCTGTGCATGTACAAATATAGATGGTTTAATGGATGCACTAGGTTTCCAATACATCCCTGAAGAATGGAGGTTGTTTATCGATTCCTCTAAAACAAGCCTTAAGGCTGTTTTGCTACATAATTGGAACACTAAACCATCAATTCCAATGGCATATTCCGTAGAGATGAAGGAAACTTATGAACGTTTGTCTGTGTTGTTAGCTGTGATACATTATAACAAGTACTGTTGGCAAATTTGTGGTGATTTAAAGGTCATTGCTATATTACTGGGGCTTCAGGGAGGATTTACAAAATACTGTTGTTTTCTTTGCTTGTGGGACAGTAGGGCAACTGAATCACACTACATTCAAAAAGAATGGTCCCCAAGAGAAACATATATGCCAGGGAAACACAATGTTAATTATTCTCCCTTAGTTAATTCAGAAAAAATTCTGCTGCCGCCTTTACATATAAAATTAGGCTTAATGAAAAACTTTGTTAAGGCCATGGACAAAAATGGAGAAGGTTTTGCGTACCTTAGAAGTCAGTTTCCAAAGCTTAGTGACGCGAAAGTAAAGGAGGGGATATTCGTCGGGCTCCAAATTTGGAAACTATTAAAGGACAACATCTTTGAGACAAAGTTAAATAATGATGAACTATCCGCCTGGAGAGCTTTCAGTAAAGTGGTGTATGGATTTTTGGGAAATCATAAGGCAGAAAATTACCGTCAATTGGTTCAAGAGCTTTTGGATAGCTATCAAAGGTTAGGATGTAGAATGTCCCTGAAAATTCACTTTCTTCATTCCCACTTGGAATTTTTTCCCGAGAATTTAGGAGCTGTAAGTGACGAACAAGGGGAACGATTCCATCAGGACATTAAAAAAATGGAGCAACGTTATCAAGGTAAATGGGATCCTCATATGATGAGTGACTACTGCTGGTTTTTAGTTAGAGAAAGTGACTGGCAATACAAAAGGAAAAATTAATTGTAAGTACAAATGTTTTATTTTCATACTTTGTAAAGCAGTTGTGCATTTGATCCATTGTGAGTTATTGATATTTGTTTTTGTAGGTCAATATTAATTTTTTGTTTACTATCTTGAATAACGTTTAAAAGGCGTGGAAACTAAAAATTTTGTTGTATACTTTTGGAGTTAAAGATCAGTTTTTCAATAGGATTAATCTGGCGCAATTCCCGCTTCTGTATCACTATATGAACAGTGACATGAGACAAAAAATCTACTTTTTTAGGGAATTTCCCGAAAAATTCCTCTAGAATTTCCCTCTTATAAAAATGGCGGACATGGTGTATACATCATTGAAAAGTATGTTTCATTACAAATCCAATGAAGTATAAACTTTGCTTATATTGTAATTACCGTGGAAGTTACATGTGATTTTTCTGCACCTATTGTATATGGTAAAATGGATAGTACACATAGCATATATTTATAGAAATATAGTTATTTCTCAATGAAGAATGATGCGACTCAGATGAAACTTACAGGGTTTACTAAGTAAAAATCAAGCTAACCTAGAATATAATTTGTATGTTTATATGCCTAAGGGTACCCGAGCTAGAGGTACAAAAACGAAGAAAAAGGGAAATTTTGGGGGAAATTTCCCGAAAATCCCTCTGTCACAGGAAAACTGTGCGTGATAGAGAAAAACGGATTGCAGATTCGAATTCAGCGGCCAAAGTTCCTTTAAGATCAACATTCTTCTTTCATGTGGCAAAAACCTTGTTGACTAGTGTTATTTGCATACTAGCTGAAATACCCATTCTTCGCATGGGGGCTGTATTTGGAAGTCAATTCCTGTGGGAGTATCACCACTGATCTCAGCGACCGCGAAAACTATGGATTTGACACTAATATCGGTCATTTTGGATTATTTTTACATGTCTTGGTATCCCCAACAGGTGAACCCCGGCCCGCGGCCAAATGGGGTGAATGTTAAATTTAATGCGATCAAAGTTTCACCATTGATTTCTGCGACCGCGAAAACTATGAATTCGACACTAATATCTGTCATTTTCTACTATTTTTACATGTCCCGGTAAACGCCCCCCGAGAGCCCCTGGTTCGAGTTTTTTTTTAAAAAAAAAGCTTCGTCTTGGTCTGGGGCCTGAACCGAGGTACCCGTGACCAAAATTTGGTAACTCTTGGTCCATTCGTCTGGTCCCCATGTCGCACACAGACAGACAGACACACAGACAAACAAACTCTTTACTTTATTTATATTGGGATAGATTAGACTACAAAAAAATATAGTATATTCGTTGTGTACGTGATAATTATAGAAATAAGTATAATATTACTAATAGCAATAATATATAGTAAACTTATCTAGTAATATTCAGTTTCGAACTACAATTCGGCATCACTGTTCTCATCATTTAAAAAGAAATCTTTATTAACTCTACACTGAACAACAATTTCCACCCCTTCGTAAACGTAATTAAATTTAAAGAATGGATGCAGGGTTGCCAGTTGATTTATTTTTGTGTGTATGACTGTTAAAAATCTCATGTGTGTGTTTTATAGCTTAATTTATTTGCACATTCAAAAATTGTAAAAAAAAAAAAAAAAAAAAAAAAAAAAAAAAAAAAAAAAAACGAAAGAAAAGCGTTATAAAATGATCGTATTGAGTTGGTTTCGAGTTTAACGTCTCGTTTAGCAGAGAGGCTATATGAGACATGGACCTATGGATTAATGTGGAATACAAACCACATGAGCTCCACATCAAAGGCGCGAACGCTAACCGCTTAGCCACGAAGGAGCTTTTATATTCACCTATTATTGCAAGAGCGTTATCGTATTCTAGTATTAAGGCTTAAATTATCTTTGGCAAGCCTGGTCTTGAAACCAGTATGACGTCAGCGAACCCTATTGTGCAATTGACTTCGACTATGGTCTTATAGTACACAGTGGTGTAGTCAGAAAATTGATGGGGAACATGACTTTTCCAGGGAGTGCGGGCTTTTTGCGTAATGAAAGCTTCTTACAGAATATAAAAGCGTTGATTACTTAACAAACATATAATAAGAATTCCAATATTTTTAGCAGTACTCTCTATTCTCTGGAGAAGAATGTAGAGAATTACCTGGGTCGAGCAGAAAAAAAAAATGAAATGAAATCTTTAAGTTTTACGTCCTATAGTATGCCGGTTAGGCTAAAGGAGACGGTGATAATGAGTAATGAATGAAATGCTGGAATAAAGAAAGTGGGGGAAACGGGAGAACCCCGAGAAAACCCACGCACACGGTGTTTGTCCATCACAAACTCCACACAGCGTGAGTTGGGATCGAACCAAAGACCCCAAGTAACGGAGGTGAACGCTCTACTACCTTTTTTTTTTTTTTTGCTAACTTCCTGACTTATTTTCTACTTCAACCACTTTTCAGGACTACTAGACATGACAGAGACACGAACACAGAAACATTAAGGAGAGTTAAAATTCCACCTTTGCTACTACAGAGGGACTCGAACCCCCAAATGGGCTACACCTCACGATCATCAGCCTAACGCCTCAGACCGCTCGGCTACACCCACCGACTACCACTGAGCCACCGCGCCCTCTCGAGCAGAAAACGAATAAGAGGGTCTTAGAAATAATGGAAGAGAAAAGAACAATTTTAGATATTATTAAAAGGCCTTATCACTGCGAAATTAAAATACCGCTAATTTTACAGTAATTATCTGATATCTTCAAATAGATAAAAGGTAATCAAAATGTGAAACAAGATCGCCCTAGGCAATATTATTTTGCATGAGGTATCGCTATCACGAGTCCCCTAATAGCTTTCCGTTTGCAGCCATTTACAAACGCGAAAATAAATGCCGAATTTCTAAATGATTGGAAATCGAAAGCAGATAAGTGAGCCATGATATCGTATCGTAAAATAATATTGTCTAGGGCGATCTTGTTCCACATTTTGATTATCTTTTATCTACTTGAAGATATCACATAATTACTGTAAAATTAGCGGTATTTTAATTTCGTCGTGATGGAGCCTCTTAAGAAGAGGAAGAAAAACTGGTTGGGACATTGGGTAAGAAAGAACTCTATCATGAGAGAGGTGCTAGAGTGTACGATGGCAGGCAAAAGAAGAAGGGGGCGAAGGAGACTACAATTAAAGGATGATATCAAAATAGAAAAATCGTAGTGAAGACAAAGAGGTTAGCGGAAGACCGTGGAGCATGGAAGTTTCTTAGTTGCAGTAAGTGACGTGCCAATAATGGCAGAATACTTATAATGATCAGAATATCGTCATTTCGGGCAAACATTCGTATTTGCGCGCCAGCGGCTACTAACTAAATATTTTCTAGAAGGAATATTTCTACTTTCATCGAAGAAAGTGAACACAACTCCTGTTCATATATATCTGGCAATACAAAAAAGTATTGTCTCTTTATGCAAGACAATGTCGATATTGTCACCTCTATCAATTATTTGCGAAAAAGATATCAATGACAGAATGTTCAAGTTCATCTCATCTTATACTAACCTTATGCATTTCTTTTTTAATGGTAGTTCTTGGTTAACAACCTTGGCAGTTATACTTTGTTACTCTTGTATATCAAATAATACCTTATGGGACATAATATTCTAGATATAAACGAAGCATTAGATTCTGTAATCTCTTACTTCTTTTCGCATATACTAGCGAATGGTTTAAAACACATGGCACATTATTAAATTCACTGCAAACCATCTTTCCAACAGACAGGACACATAGTCATTTCTGGTAATACATTCACGTTTCATTAAGTGAAACCTGGTGTCCCCCAAGGAGCGTCTTCGGTTTTCCGTTTAACTAAAATATTATCCACAGTCAAGATATATATGTACAGGAAGTGGTGTTTTCTGACGGTTTTAGGTTTTACCCACATTTATTTGCTAACATTGCTTGGCAATTTCTGGATAATCAACAATGTGTAATTCAATTCCATATAGCCTTCAACAAAGATTAGTGGTTGCGGTTTGGCTTCACGAAAGGCGTTACACAGGTGACATCATGGAAAGTGTTAAAGCGAAATTTACAGACCGTTTTGGTATTAATCCACAAAGAAAAGCAACAGAGTTGAGATGGGTAAAACGTGCATTTGCTACGGACAGTGTGAAAGACTTTCCCCGAGGCGGTCGAGCGATAAAACGGAGGGAAACGTGCCGTGAAGTGGAGGCATCAGTGCAGCAGTCATCTTCAGAATCAACACGTAAAAGCTCTTCGGAGCTTGGTACTCCTTGGACCACCATGATGATGCACATGAAAGAAGATCTAAAATTGAAGGTTTACCGTCCAATGCATGTGAATGAACTGAGTGACGTCGACATGAATTCGCAGAAAGAGGCATGCAGAACTCTTCATCAGCTCCTTTCGCCTGGCCTCCAAGAAGTCCCGATCTACCCACACCAGACAATGCTCTCTGGTGTTTTATAAAGCAACAAGCAAGAAACACTAGATATCACACAACGCAGGAATTACGAGCAGCTGTAGAACACGCCTTTACCCTCGTGACTCTGGAGTATCTCCGCAAAACATCTGCGAGAACCTGGCGCAGAATTCAGCTGTGTTACGACATGGATGGTGATCATACCGATGCATATGACTCTTAAGACTCTTAAGGCTTCAAGATAACTGTGTACGGGCATTCTACTATTACTAACACTATACTGTTAAAACTAAACGGGGTGGTACGCCCACTTCCGGACAACCCTGTATATCAGTTTCATAGATCTCATCGAGCGGAACAACATAAAATGCTTCAGAATAAATCCTTATGTGTAGTTTTTGAGGAAATGGAAAAAGGCAAACTTTCGTGGCGCTAAAAAGTATATCGTTCTTTACCAATAACAATGACAGTTTATTTTGCTGAAAAAAATATTGAATAGTAGCAAGACACACTGTAAACTAGCAGATTGTTGATTTATTTTCTATCGATGACATACATAACCTTGACGCTCATACTACTTGCAATAATAATAATAATAATAATAATAATAATAATAATAATAATAATAATAATAATAATAATAATAATAATAATAATAATAATAATAATAATAATAATTATAATAATAATAATAATAATGTTTATTTCTGTGCCATGAACAGCCTAACGGCAAAAATACAGCACTTTATCAGGCAAGCTAAACATATATTACATACAATGTAAGCTACATACTAAAACAATAAAACATAATGACAAAATAAAGTAAAATAATATCGGATTAATAATTCCTTGTCAAATTAATACCTTATTTTAGTATCAAAATAGTCGTCATAAATAGTAAAAATAATATTTGTCAAGCTCTAAAATTCATGCTTTTATACTGATAAAAATTAATTACACTAAATTAAAAGAATTGGTCAATCTTCTTAAAATTACACATTTCGGATTCAAAGGAACTAATGTTGATCTATTTCTTGTATTATACATTGGTACCCTTATACCTATATTATGTAAGCAATATTCACTATGATAGCTATTGTCTAGTAGTTTCTTAATAAAATATCTTTCAATAACTTTTCTCCTGCCGCTCAGTGCCTGCAATCCCCAAAATTGACACCAGTATTCATAACTACGTGAGTAGTAATCTCTTTTCATTTTATAGCAGAGTAATCTAATAAAACATTTTTGTACTGATTCAATTTTGTTTGCCAATGTTATACCTATACTATTCCAAATAACTACACCGAACTCTAATTTTGATCTTGCTACCATCTTGTATAAATATACATATGAACTGACATTTCTAAACTCAAGCCATTGTTTGAAAATAAACCCTATTATTCTTCTAGTTCCTTGAATTGTATCATTTATATGATAGGTAAATTTCATGTTTCTGCCAAACACTATACCCAAATCTTTAATCTGTTCGGCTTTATGCAATGTTACTCCATTAATTATATATTTGCTCACGTAGTATTGGGTTTTGTTAGTATATGATATGTATTTAGTTTTCTCACAATTTATTTTCAGTAAGTTACTTTTACACCACGTACTAACAGTATCTAGATCTTCCTGCAGTAAGTAGTTGTCATACTCACTATTTACTATTCTAAATAATTTTAAATCATCGGCATACCACAGAATATTTGAGTATTTAATTTTCTCAGGCAAATCATTAATAAATATTGAAAAAAGAAGGGGTCCCAGAGGAGATCCCTGAGGTATGCCATTCTTTATATAACCGTAACCGTAACCGTATAATAATAATAATAATAATAATAATAATAATAATAATAATAATAATAATAATAATAATAATAATAATAATAATAATAATAATATAAAAGAAAATATAAAACCTATTTACTCTTTTTGTAGAATATTCTTTTATTTTCTCTAAAATGTAATTTTCATCCTTTCTTGATATTTTTTTCCTTATTTCCTTTCTTGCTTTTTTTTACTTCGTTTATTTTCGGAAATAAAGGGGGAAAGAGAGAATAGGATAGAGGAAAATGAATCGCTGGTATTAAGAAATGACAAATGTCAACTCCAGACGATGTTTGCTTTTTTACTATATAGAAAGACCTGTCGCATTCTTTCCATCATGTTTCCTATATACTTTCATATATATATATATGGAGGAAGAAAGAAAGTTACTTTCCAATTGAACTGGCAGGGAAAAATGTCTTTGCTCTAAGGGACCAATGATCTTTTATAATGATGGAACATCGAAAAGAAGAAAGTTAGAACTAATCTACCATAAATTCAACAACAATAAGAACTAAAAAAAAAAAGTACACACACACACACACATGGGTATGCTTACATTGTAAAAAGAGGATTTAATTTTAAGCCTGAATACCATCTATTTTCATAGATAACTATATTATTGTAAGTTCTAAACATTTCATTGAATATTTGTAAAAACTTATTCTTGTTGTACTGGATGATGAAAGTTCAACATTTATGACTAAACAGAGACTGTTAAGTACGGTATATAATTACAGCTACAGCGGACCCTTTTTAATTCGAACTTGGTTAATTCGAATTACTGGATAATTCGAACAAAAGTTTATTCCCCTTGAAAACTGTATTATACAAACAATGGTTAAAAAAAATCGTGGGTAAATTGAACTTTTGAAGTATTTACAGTGGAAAAATTTGTAGTGTTCGGCATATTGCAAACAGAACAATGCAATTTCAACTGGTTTTTGTTTACCTGTGATCTTATCCAGAGGTGGCCGTGGAAAAGAGAAATCTTTGTTTCTTTATACCACCTCCCCACATAGCACACTACGTCCCTGGGATGTTCCATTTTGATCCCAATCATCCTATTCGGTTCCCGGGATTATCGGGACAATGAGAAGACATCCCATGGACGTCCTGCATGGGACGTCCTGAAGGATTCCCATGAAGGATGTCCACGGGACGTCCCAGATAGGACAGAAGGTCCGAGGGAAAACCAATAGACACCCCTTCTTGGTCCCGTTGAATATCCCGTATCCCGGGATATTAGCGGACATCTGGATTTCCCGCGGAAATCCTGTGGATGTCCCGGAAGCACATTCGGATAATCCCGGGAAGTCCTGTCGTCCGTTGCGGGCTCAGTCTCGGACATCCCGTGGACGTGCTTGTGCTATGTGGGCTCCGCTGGACTCCCTCCTGCTATAGAGAATCCGGCAGAAGGTGGTTGGTATGCCTCGTCTCCTGCTCCTCAATAACCTGGAAGTGTCCATCCCTTATGTATAAATGTGCACGACTTTTGAACTCTGTCCTCCAGTAGCAAATGACTTGTAAGAACGAGACATTTATGGTATTCTTTTTAACTGAACTGAAAGAAGTTACAATAAGGTAAGTAGATTCGTTTGTAATCTATTGGGGTGCATTATCCACAATGTCGAATCGCAGCGCGTATTCTAATTCCTTATGAAAATGAGATACTTTAAAGATAAGGTGCATTGGATGTTAGTTAGTTTTTCATATACAGTAGAGTTATTTTGTTTCCTTGATTTTACTTAAAAATGAGTGTTTTTGATTAATTCGAATTTTTTTCATATCCCCTTGGACTTCGAATTACAGAGACTCCGCTGTATGTGTTTTCCAATAACATATTGTAACCAGGAACATGCAAACATCAAAGGATCTGATAGATTGCTAACTTCACTCCTGATGGGCTGTTATTTTCAACAACACTTCTGATAATTTGCAAGCTTCAACCATATTTCTGGTGGACTTCTAGCTTCAACAATACTTCTGATGAATAGCTAGCTTTAACGTCACTTAAGATGAACTGCAAGAATCAACAATATTTCTGATGGACTGCTAGTTTCATGACATGTCTAATAAACTCTTACCATTCAGACATTACTGATGTAATCCTAGTTTCAACAACGTTTATGATAGACTGCTAGCTTCAAAGACACTTCTGATGGATTGCTGGCTTCAACGATACTTTTAATGGGCTGTTTCAACGATAGTACTGGTGCTTTAACGACACTTCTGATAAACTATTAGCTTTAAAGAAAGTTCTTGATAATATGTAACAAAACGCACAATCACGTAACAGTTTCGACACAATAACTGTGTCTTCATCAGACTTCCACTCCTTCTGTCTGTTTGGGAGTTGGTCACCTCTTATATACTCTCCGAAGATCAACTTTTAATTAGGCTCCACCCCTTCATTCAAAAGTAACACTTGTGTGGTTTTCACTTTCACTTTTTAGTTGCATACGTGTCCAATTAAAAGTTTACTTTTTTCGTTGGATACATTCTGTCCTCTAATTATCCTTATTTTTCTTATTAGTTTGTTCTCGTTCTTTCTTTTTTCCTTTTCATTTCTTCTTCTTTAAGCAGAATTTTCTCCCACTCTTTATTTATCAAGAATCCTGCTTTCCAATTCATCACCTTGTCTCCTGCCTTCATAATCTCCCTGGCTTCTTTCCATTTTCTCACCAAAGTTCTCTTTACTTCAATGACCTCTGCTTCTTTCCACCCTATTCTGTGGTTTGTCTCTTTCTGATGCTTATATGACGCATTGTTATCCCTTTTCAATCTTACATCATCCTTGTGCTCTTTTATCCTTTCTTCCACTTTCTTCTTTCTTTCTCCTATGTAAATTTTGTTACACTCTGCGCATCCTACTCTATATATTACCCTCTTTTCGTCTTTGTTCGCTATTGTAAGGATTTTAAACTGTCTCCAAGGTATTGTAGGCTATACTATAAGACAATCTTTTTAACTATAGCCTCTTATGGTGCTTGTGCCTGGGGCTACAGAATCAAAGAAAATGTCAAAATTAGATTGAAGTTAGACAGTATACAGAGGAAGATTTTTACTTAGGATGTCCGATGCGATGGCGACTATACCAGTCGAGGCACTACAGCTGATCCTACGCATCGAACCATTTCATTTATCTATTTTAAGATCCGCTAGTAATTATTGGCTACTTAAAGGCAACCATAATAAATTGGAGCATTTATTTCAAACAAGAATATATTCGAAGGAAGATATTGAAGAGCATATACTAAATACATGGCAAGAGAACTGGGAAGGTTGTAGAAAATCAAGGAGAGTCTATGAAATCTTCCCATCAATAAAGGATAGACTGAAGCTTAGAGATTTGGACTTTAACAAGCATACGATACAATTTTTATCGGGCCATGGCGCATTTCGGGTTACATTTGCTAAGATAGGGCTGCTGGAGTCTGATTTGTGTGATTGTGGTGAGGTTCAATCTATTATTTTATTGTAGGAATTTGAATTTACAGGGAGATCAGGTTGCTAGGAATACTTTAAGACTTACTGAAGAACAACTTGGTACACTTGAGTTAATAAAAAATCAAGAATATAGAGCCATTTTAAATAGACTATGTACACAAATATCAGATACAAATAGAGCTATATATCGGTCTGGATCTTGCCAAAAATAGAGAACGATAACTCACGTTTAGTCTACAAACCTCGAGCTTCGAGTTCTCAAATCAAGTCTTACGTGTATTTGTGTGTTATTATGTGAGTGTTTTGGGTGTTGTGTGAATAGGTTTTAGTGTTTTAACTATAATATGAGTTTATTTTATTTTAAGGTGTTATTAAAAATAATGTTCGAATTACACGGAGGACCGACGTACAATTAGGTATACGGAAGACCGCAAATTTTAGTTTTAGTATATGTATTTTATTGTTCTGGATATATGGAAGACCTAATATTAATTTAAAAAAATTAAAAAAAAAATTGAAACCAAGTACATTAGTTACTGTATAGTGAAAAGGAGAGAATTGTATAGTCATACAGGGAAAAACATAAAGTAAAGTAAATAAATAAATAAATAAATGGAAGGTTATCAGGATAAAACTAATTTCGTGCATACAGGTAAAACCAAATATGCAGAACAAATAACTTTGATAGGAAATTATAGAATAGTATAATGTGGTTCAATTAAGAAAATTTTACTTTATTTTAATTCAGTTCACAGGAAATTTAAATGTTTGTGTTGTTATGCATTCTTTGTAGTTGGTCTTGTGTTGTAGTAGTATGTATCTGTCTTGTCTTATTTGTTTATTGTATTATAATTGTATTAATTAATTATACTTGCATTTCAGTTTAAAAAAATAATAAAAATATATAAAGAGATCTGAAATAAGAAATTAGAACTCAGTTCAAGAAAAGCCCCACCCCCGGCGTTTGGGTCACAAACAACAAAACAGAGAAGAGAGAAAGAAAAGGAGAGAGATTGAACAGAGTTAGAGGCGGAAGCGAGAGCCAATAAGTCCATAAGTAAATGGCCAAGTTAGGGTTAGTGGAGGAATTTAAAAAAAAAAAAAGCAAAACAATTGTCTAAAATGTTTTAAGCACGTTTTATAACCTGTTTAAGGGTGTTCCAATTTTTGAAACGACCGCCATTTCAGTTCTAGTAAGTTGGCAGCACTGAACGTTATACGATTTTCATCTGTTGTCTTTGTTAGTAGTCACAGAGCACTGAATAGCGCATTAATCGTCATTTGTTTTCTGTACGGATAGGAGCGGAGCGCTTTAGGACAGAACATCATGTTGTCATAGTGAAAAATTATTACAAAGGACCCCGCACTTTTCTTATGGAAAGTGGCTTTCGGCTAATGTTGTTGAAACTTCGCTGGTTGATAGTTCTTAACATGTGGATCAAAACTCTCAATGGACACAAAGACCGAAATCCACTCCTTCCCCCCCAAAAAAAGCCTTCAAGTAGCTGGGGGGGATTGAACTGATTTCAGCATGTAAAACAATTTGTTGTTTTAATCAACTCAACAAGGACCCCAAACAACCACATGTTAGACTATCAAACTACCCCACTTGAAAAGCCCTTTGCCCCCCACATCCCCCCCCGCGAATTACCTTACGGATGTTCCATATTACTGTAGTTTACAGTTGCGCGTATGTGTTGAAATACCTACAGTTTTGGTCTCACCGACGATATAATGGGTTTCACGTATCGCTGATTACGAATCTGAGGTGAGAGTTCTAGAATTCAAGATGGATGATCAATATCGCGGATTAAAAACACGAAACTCCTGAATGTAGCCACAAATAGCTGTTTACTAGGGTATTTTGGGTCGTTGGTTACGAATCTGAGGTCAAAATTCTTGAATTCAAGATTGCAGATCCAATATGGTGGATAAAAACGTCGAAGCCACAAATCGTAGTAGACTAGAGTGTTTTTAAATCGCTGTTTAAGTACGCAACATTCCTTGATACTTCAGCCACCATGTAGAATTATTCTGCACCCTTGCCCTTTACCAAAACCCACCACAGATATCTTAATGCTGAACGTGTTAAAATAATTCATCAATTATCTGTTCATTATTTTCATCATTTCGGTTTGCAGCATCTAATGTGGTACTTAGCAATGAGTCATCGGGATATCTAATATTCTGTAAATGTCGTACATGGCCTAAATACCACAAGACACTTGCAACGTGCGCACATGTACCTAATGTACAAGCACCATTTTGACATGTACAGTAGTAACCTTGAATAACATTTTGATCATAATCCTGGTCATCTTCATCATTGGTTACATATGCTATGAAAACTTGATGCTTAGTTGCATTGCGGAACCTTGAGTAGAGACGTATGCGCAGGAATCCCGGTTCAGTTACGTTTTCGTCAAGCTGGAATTGCTCATCCTTATCTCGTATTAGTTTATCTTGGACGTAAGAGGATGAGAGATCTACTTGATATGTGCCTACAGTCAAATCTCGTAAGTAGTTTAAGTTAAGTACAGAGAAATCAATTAGGCCTTGATCATTCAGCGGTACCCATTGACCGTTCCTTCTAATAAGATTATCTACCTCCGCTCTTGCTTTAACAACGTTCGGCATGATTGACCTATTTCTCATTTCTCTAGCTAATTCAATGGTTGCATCTTGCATGAAAATAACTTGATGGTATCTGTTCAAAATAGCTCCAGCTATGCGATAGAAACTATTCAGTTTCTTTGCATGTTGCAGATTCAACGTCTGTGCTAGAAACTTAAAAACAGATCTTAGATGCCCGTTTCTTGCCTCGAGTATCCATCGACATTTAGTAACTAGTCGAGAAGTATTCGCTTCTTCTGTTGATAGTTGTCTTTCACGTGGTAGTAGGAGTGCGGGCATTCTATGATCAATTCCTAAATATTCCAGTAAAGGAATTGCATCGCGGTATCCTCTGTCTACTAACACAATGACCAGGATTATGATCAAAATGTTATTCAAGGTTACTACTGTACATGTCAAAGCGGTGCTCGTACATTAGGTACATGTGCGCACGTTGCAAGTGTCTTGTGGTATTTAGGCCATGCACGACATTTACAGAATATTAGATATCCCGATGACTCATTGCTAAGTACCACATTAGATGCTGCAATCCGAAATGATGAAAATAATGAACAGATAATTGATGAATTATTTTAACACCGTTCAGCATTAAGATATCTGTGGTGGGTTTTGGTAAAGGGTAAGGGTGCAGAATAATTCTACATGGTGGCTGAAGTATCAAGGAATGTTGCGTACTTAAACAGCGATTTAAAAACACTCTAGTCTACTACGATTTGTGGCTTCGACGTTTTTATCCACCATATTGGATCTGCAATCTTGAATTCAAGAATTTTGACCTCAGATTCGTAACCAACGACCCAAAATACCCTAGTAAACAGCTATTTGTGGCTACATTCAGGAGTTTCGTGTTTTTAATCCGCGATATTGATCATCCATCTTGAATTCTAGAACTCTCACCTCAGATTCGTAATCAGCGATACGTGAAACCCATTATATCGTCGGTGAGACCAAAACTGTAGGTATTTCAACACATACGCGCAACTGTAAACTACAGTAATATGGAACATCCGTAAGGTAATTCGCGGGGGGGGATGTGGGGGGCAAAGGGCTTTTCAAGTGGGGTAGTTTGATAGTCTAACATGTGGTTGTTTGGGGTCCTTGTTGAGTTGATTAAAACAACAAATTGTTTTACATGCTGAAATCAGTTCAATCCCCCCAGCTACTTGGAGGTGGTTTTTTTGGGGGAAGGAGTGGATTTCGGTCTTTGTGCCCATTGAGACTTTTGATCCACATGTTAAGAACTATCAACCAGCGAAGTTTCAACAACATTAGCCGAAAGCCACTTTCCATAAGAAAAGTGCGGGGTCCTTTGGTTGAATGTTGTGCAGAACCTCTTTGCAAACTTTGTGGAAGGTTTGGTCAACGTCATCAGAGTAAACTTAATCGGAGCATCATGGTGGCCAAACATTCTACGACGTCTGCGAATTGGCTCTGCACAATATTCATCATATGTGTAGTGTAATAAGGTTTTACTGTAACAACACGTTGTTCCGTCAGATGATAAGCATGCGCTATTCGTCGCTCCCAGTCTACTAACGGGTTCGCAGTGGCTCAGTGGTAGAGCGTTCACCTCCGGTGCTTGGGGTCCCAGCTCGCGCCGTGTGGATTTTGTGGTGGACAAACACCGTTTTCGTGGGTTTTCTCGGGATTCTCCCGTTTCCTCCCACTTTTTTCATTCCACCATTTTATTCATTTCGCATAATCATCGTCTTCTTTAGCCTAGCCTGCATAATTGTGGGACGTAAAACCGAAATATTTCATTTCATTTTCGAGACTACTAACCACAATGACAACATATAAGAAATGGGTAACGTTCAATATTGTCAACTTACTAGAACAGATATGGCGGGGATCCGGGCCTCCTAGGTCACCGGATTTTAATGTATGTGATTTCTTCCTGGGAGGATATGTCAAAAAAGACATAGTGTACGTACCTCCACTATCGCCAACTAAGGAAATTTTGAATGAACAAATAATAAAAGTTATCAACACTGTTACGCCGGATTACTTCGAAGAGTATAGAATGAGCTTGATTATCGAATAGATGTGTGCTGCGTAACAAGTGGGGCCTACATCCAGGGCCAGTAATAAATATACTACATGAAACTTTGTGTTGGTATACCTTTAGGCACAATAGAACACAAAATTCCAAAAGATTTTGATTTTAAAACCAATTAAAATCACGGAGTATTTTTCTGGGCAAGCTATTAAGTGAGGAAGAATATGTATTAAAGTTATAGATAAAACATTACAAAAATTACTTTTCTTGGACAAATTTCAAATATGTCATAAAAGTGTTACGAAATTATAAGTTCACCTAAAACTTTTACTACAGGTATTGCTATACCCATTTTGTTCTCTAAGTGTTTTAGAAAGAACTGGTGGAGTACTATAGCTCTACGACTGCTAATCACTAAATATTATTATGTTAAGAGTACACAAAATCTCTGTGCATTTATATTTCACAAATACAGATTTTTCAGTTGCGTATATATCAAATAATTGTAGTTCTAAAATCAATATAAAACAATTTCAAAAAGGGGAAATCAACCAAACACACAATAGAACTTGGGAAATAAAAAGAAATAAAACATTCAAACGGGCATTAGAGTATTTGAAAAGAATAAAGCTAGCAGTTGTCCCTTGAGAATGACTGCAACTCACTGCTCTGCGACGAAGAGAGAGCTTAATGCTCTTAAGCACTAAATGCGGGTCCACTGAACCAAGCAATTTCAGCAAAAACCGAACAAAACATTAACTATGACCGGCTTTCACTCTAAGCCGCTCTTCGTTCAAAATATACAGAAAACAAATCTACACTATTCTATCATGCGTTCCCAGATATCTCGGCTCTGGACAGTTCCACGAAATAACACAAACTTTAAACTAACAGAGTTAAAGAGTGTATTTATAAACAGAGTTCAGAGACAGCTGATAAAATAATTTTTTTTTTGAGGAATTCAATTTATCAAAACTACTTTTTATATTAAGTCCGTCAGTCTATTTGTCCGTCCGGGTTACAAAGGATCTCAAAAATACTTCTGTTTGTCCGTCCGGGAGTCAAAAATCTCAAAAAGTACTTCTGTGTGTCTGTCCGGGAGACAAAGAATCTCAAAGACTACTTCTATTTGTCCGCCCGGGAGACAAAGTATTTCAAAAACTACTTTTGTTTGTCTGTCCAGGAGTTAAAGAATCTCAAAGACTACTTCTGTATGTCCGGGAAACAAAGAATCTCAAAGACTACTTCTATTTGTCCGTCCGGGAGACGAAGAATTTCAAAAACTACTTTTGTTTGTCTGTCCAGGAGTTAAAGAATCTCAAAGACTACTTCTGTATGTCCGGGAAACAAAGAATCTCAAAGACTACTTCTATTTGTCCGTCCGAGAGACAAAGAATTTCGAAAACTACTTTTGTTTGTCTGTCCAGGAGTTAAAGAATCTCAAAGACTACTTCTGTTTGTCCGGGAGACAAAGAACCTGAAAGACTACTTCTGTTTGTTAGTCCAGGAGACAAAGAATTTCAAAAACTACTTTTGTTTGTCTGTCTAGGAGTTAAAGAATCTCAAAGACTACTTCTGTATGTCCGGGAAACAAAGAATCTCAAAGGCTACTTCTATTTGTACGTCCGGGAGACAAAGAATTTCGAAAACTACTTTTGTTTGTCTGTCCAGGAGTTAAAGAATCTCAAAGACTACTTCTGTTTGTCCGGGAAACAAAGAATCTCAAAGACTACTTCTATTTGTCCGTCCGGGAGACAAAGAACCTGAAAGACTACTTGTGTTTGTTAGTCCGGAAGACAAAGAATCTCAAAAACTTCTTCTGTTTGTCCGTCCGTTAATCAAAGAATCTCAAAGACTACTTCTGTTTGTCCGTCCGGAAGACAAAGAATCTCAAAGAATACTTCTGTTTGTCAGTCCGGGAGTCAAAGAATCTGAAAAATTGAAGGATCACCATCTATTTTGGTCAGGATGTAGGGGATCCGAAGTTAGAAGTCAAGTTTGCTGATGGAGATGATACGCACACTGGAGATGGTAGAAATCAACAATTTCGTGTGTTTTGACGTTAATCTCTACATAACATAAATGGTGATATACAAGGTGTGTTCAAAAAATTAAACTTTCGCTATAACAACTTTATTGCTCATTGTACAACATTTTCAGCACTGTCTCCGTCAAAGTAGTCCCCTCTACTGGGAATACACCGTTCCCAACGTTTCTACCATTTTGGGAAAATCTCCTGGAACGCTCTTTCTGGGATGATGTGCAGTTCTCTTGCCGTTTGTCCTGAATCTCCTCTATGGTTTGTAAACGACGTCATTTCAAAGTGATTTTAAGTTTGTGGAACAGGAAAACGTGTGCTGGAGCTAGGCCCGGAGAACAGGGTGGGTGAGACAACGAGAATCTAATCTTTTGCCAGATAACTACAGATAAGGACCGAAGCGTGAGTAGGGGCATGGGCACGGTGCACTATTCAAGTCTAGTTTTCCCATAATTCAGGCCTCTTTCTACAGACAACACCCTCTACCCATTCTAAAATGTTCTGAACGTATCACCATTGAAATTCAAACTCCGATTAGTGATAATTTCATAACTTTGTTTCGTTACAAGTGTAAACTCTTTATTCAGTGTAGAGGAGGGCGTGGATAATCGGTCAGAGTTGATGACGATGGGTTTTGGTGGGTCAGAGTGGGTCACGATAGGTCACGAGTCACAGTGCGTTGTAGGTCAGACGGTCATTGGTCAAGTTTTCATTGACCCACTCCATCTCTAGAGGTGAAAAGAAACGTTGACCTCTGTGTTGTTTTATCAGCAGTGTCAAGCCGCGAGAGAAGTTTCACACTTCTCGATCGAAGGTTGGAAAAATTTTCATTTTCGCTCAAGAGATTACAGAGGAAACACATTTTCAATAATGGGTAATGTGAGTCAAAAGGGTTGAAAGTTTTCAGAGGGTCAGTATTAGCCTCTTGGTCAAGTTTTGGTATTGGTATTGGTCAAGTTTTCATTGACCCACTCCATCTCTAGAGGTGAAAAGAAACGTTGACCTCTGTGTTGTTTTATCAGCAGTGTCAAGCCGCGAGAGAAGTTTCACACTTCTCGATCGAAGGTTGGAAAAATTTTCATTTTCGCTCAAGAGATTACAGAGGAAACACATTTTCAATAATGGGTAATGTAAGTCAATAGGGTTGAAAGTTTTCAGAGGGTCAGTATTAGCCTCTTGGTCAAGTTTTGGTATTGGTATTGGTCAAGTTTTCATTGACCCACTCCATCTCTAGAGGTGAAAAGAAACGTTGACCTCTGTGTTGTTTTATCAGCAGTGTCAAGCCGCGAGAGAAGTTTCACACTTCTCGATCGAAGGTTGGAAAAATTTTCATTTTCGCTCAAGAGATTACAGAGGAAACACATTTTCAATAATGGGTAATGTGAGTCAAAAGGGTTGAAAGTTTTCAGAGGGTCAGTATTAGCCTCTTGGTCAAGTTTTGGTATTGGTATTGGTCAAGTTTTCATTGACCCACTCCATCTCTAGAGGTGAAAAGAAACGTTGACCTCTGTGTTGTTTTATCAGCAGTGTCAAGCCGCGAGAGAAGTTTCACACTTCTCGATCGAAGGTTGGAAAAATTTTCATTTTCGCTCAAGAGATTACAGAGGAAACACATTTTCAATAATGGGTAATGTGAGTCAAAAGGGTTGAAAGTTTTCAGAGGGTCAGTATTAGCCTCTTGGTCAAGTTTTGGTATTGGTATTGGTCAAGTTTTCATTGACCCACTCCATCTCTAGAAGTGAAAAGAAACGTTGACCTCTGTGTTGTTTTATCAGCAGTGTCAAGCCGCGAGAGAAGTTTCACACTTCTCGATCGAAGGTTGGAAAAATTTTCATTTTCGCTCAAGAGATTACAGAGGAAACACATTTTCAATAATGGGTAATGTGAGTCAAAAGGGTTGAAAGTTTTCAGAGGGTCAGTATTAGCCTCTTGGTCAAGTTTTGGTATTGGTATTGGTCAAGTTTTCATTGACCCACTCCATCTCTAGAGGTGAAAAGAAACGTTGACCTCTGTGTTGTTTTATCAGCAGTGTCAAGCCGCGAGAGAAGTTTCACACTTCTCGATCGAAGGTTGGAAAAATTTTCATTTTCGCTTAAGAGATTACAGAGGAAACACATTTTCAATAATGGGTAATGTGAGTCAAAAGGGTTGAAAGTTTTGAGAGGGTCAGGATGGGTCCGGGTGCACATGGCTACAGTATACCTTGATGTGCCAACAGTGTACTTATACAAAGGGCACCCATCAGGCGGGCAAGGTGGGGCGCTTGCCCCCTCTAGAGGAAATTGTACTTCGGAAGATCGAAAACCCAATACATTTTTTAGAATAGTTACAGCAAAATTTGAGACTACATTTGAAATGTCGCTTATACTTACACTCCCCCCCTTGGAAACCACAACATGGGCGCCCTTGTACTTATAATGACAATGTTCTCAAACCAATGAACTACGTTCCTTTCTTTCTAAATATGAAAACATTTTTAGTTACTTCAATAACCTTACAGAATACGAAGAAGCAACTTCATATCTGAGAACCAATTAATTATGTATTACTTTACCTTACCTTAATTGTTATGCCTTATCTAACTATAGAACGTCATAAATAATGGTAGAATTTCTGGAAATAGTTACGGATAAACTTGAAACAGTTACTTAATGGATGGTCCTATGTACGTACTTTATGCATTAAATTCTCCACTCAGAGAAACTTAACCGTTCTGTCTTTTTATTTTGTGACTAAGAACATCTCTCTCTCTCTCTCTGTCTCTCTCAGTTTTTCAAAAAAGTATCTTGTAGTTTACGCCACCTTTTGAGGTTCTGTCTAAACGGGGAGAAGATGAAGTTTCTCGCAAGAAAATAACAAGCCAATTCGCGAGGCAAAAGCTTGCACCAAAAAACAAAAACGAACAATACTTCCAAGTGATAAGAGAGAGGGTTGTGAATCTTCGTCAGTAAACCCTTTTCTGTCTGTGTGTGTGTTTCTTTCGCTTCCCGAAATGAACGTAAGAACAAGGTAATTAAGTACAACTGATAACGGTTTACCTCAAAAAGAGATTAACGCCCTGTTGTACTGAAGGAACCAACTAAAATCGGGGAGAAATCTTGAACCAAAGAACGTGCTATAACGCTTTCACAATAGAACATAAAAAGATAATTTTTGAGAAATTTCCAAAACATTTTAAGTAGCACTCAAAATATTAACTTTTAACGTCATTTAAGTTATAATTATTTCTCCTCATTAAAATACAAAAGTTTCGGAGCAGTAATATCAATGTTAAGGATGCCAATCATAAAATAACATGTTAATATGTGTTTTTATTGGTTTGTCTTCCAGAAAGACGTTACTACATCTGAAAAAATAGTATAAAATCAGCCATTAGGTTAAAATAATTACCATGAAAATCTGATCCGCTCTTCGAGCTTTAAGTTATGATAAGTCTATAATGTGGATTTCTTAAGGAAATGAGTTAGTAAATTCGTTTGTACGAGGTCTTCGCTGGAATTCTGTAATGAAGACAATATTTGTGTAATGATTGAATGGCTGCTTTGTAGATTTTCAATCTATATCATGCATGTATGAGAACTCTTTGACTCGCTAAATGTTAACCAGAGGAAATGACCAGAGATGACGTTAGTCGTGGGTCAAATGAATGAATTAGGTCAACATTTGTGAGTAGTTCAGTGGTCCAGTGGGTCAAATGGGTGAAATGGGTCAATATTTGTGAGTGGTTCAGTGGGTTGTGGGTCAACAGGACGTGACCTATTGTGATCCAACACTCACTGTGACCTACTCTGACCCACTCGCTTCACCGACCCACCATGATCTACTCTACTCTGATCCACCGACTCACTATGACCCAATCTGCTCAGTGCATTGTAGACAGTATGTTCTGAACATTGATAAATTTCTGTGAAGGCCTCCATTCTTCTTCCTCTTTCATTTGTTACTATTTACTTACCTGAGATGAGTATATCTAAGTGGAAAAATAACTTCAGGCATTTTGGAATATTGATATTTGTAAGAGTAATAATAGCAATATTAGTTACTACTTGGCTTTCGAGACATAGACGAATTTTACAGTTTTCCCCTTATTAAGTTGATCCACTTTACCTGGGTCAATCCATATGAAGTGGTCCAGAGCATGTTGCTCGACTATCCCCGAAAATTATAAAAAAATGAGTGTGATGAACCTTGTGTATGAGAAGCTCAATAACACTAGTCACGTTGTCGTATCTACAAGTGTTCCTGAATAGCGGCCATCTTTGTTGTCGGTGGAGTGCCAATTTTCACATTTGCAAGCGTGTACGAAAACTACAGTTGTTCAGGATATAAGAATCACACGATCACCAAACAGAAGCGAATGTTTAGAGGAGAGACTGAGGTATACGGAGAATATATACTCTTGCTTCTAAATAAATATGCAGGGTGGCAAACCCATACAAGGAATCAGTAGCGTAGCCAGGATGTGTGTTTAGGGGGGGGGCAAGTGCTGTTATAGGTACACATAGAAAAATTACAAACAAAAAATATATAAACATAAAAATATATAAAAAATTACAAACATCAATGTACGAAAGTACATTGTCGGACCTCTTTCGGGGGGGGCGGCCCCTCTGGGCCCCTCCTTCCCTACGCCACTGCAAGGAATCACTAGAAAAAGTACAGAAAATTACACTTTTGAAGAGACTGTATGTTTGAATGGCATAAAGTGAGCGGGGATTCACAAGTTTTGGGCTGAATACTATTGCATGTAAAGAGTCTGCAGAAATATCCACAGCTATCATAATACTGACACCGTAGATTTATGTAGGTTCGAAATTTGAAGTTTGTGATTTTGATGCAAGTTTTGGGGCGTAATATCTCAGGAGGGAAAAGTGCTAAATATTGCTGCTTAGGCCATAAAGTAATTCTGTATGTGAGTAGACTATTGCATAAAAATCAGGACTGATATTACATGGAGAAGAAAGTGCAGACATGATAAAAACGCGAAGAAACATGTGCGTGACGATGGTCGTAGCCCGGAAAAATTTAAATGTTTGATATATTTCATGCTAGATCTCAAAAACCGCGCATGGTTCAGCAGGTAGGCCCGCTTTCGTTTGCGCTCAGTTATGCAATATTTGCGAGTGACGTTTGTTCGGTCTTTCAAGCTCAATGATCATTGCTACGTCAATATGGGAGAGGGTGCTAGCTCCCTCCTGCACCCATGACAACCATCGTGTATCTGGACCGCGGTATTAAGACACTCAATGTATCAGCAAAGTGTCATTGAAATCCAATTCCCGTTACGGAAGTTAATGGGTTCACATAGTTGCTTTACATCTATCTAACATATATAACGCAACCTTTTTAGCACTTTTCCCTCCTGAGATATTACGCCCCAAAAATAGGTGGTGAGGTGATTTTAGTTTAGCGTCCCGTTCAGCAGCGAGGCTATATGAGACGTGGACCTACTGATTAACGTAGAATCCGAACCACATGAGCTCCCGCCGCCCCAAAAATAGCATCAAAATCACAAACTTCAGATTTCGGACCCACATAAATCTACGGTGCCAATAATATCATAGCTGTGGATATTTCTGCAGACTCTTTACATGGAAATAATATTCATCACAAAACTTGTAACCCACTCCCACTTTATGTCATTCCAACATACAGCCCCTTTAAAAGCTGAATTTTCTGTACTTTTTCTAGTGATTCCCTGTATTGGTTTACAACCCTGCATATTTATTTAGAAGCAAGAGTATATATTCTCCGTATACCTCAGTCTCTCCTCTAAACATTCGTTTCTGTTTTGTGATCGTCTGATTCGTATGTCCTGAGCAACTGTAGTTTTCGTACACTCTTGCAAATGTGAAAATTGGCACTCCACCGACAACAAAGATGGCCACTATTCAGGAACACTTGCAGATACGACAACGTGAATAGTGTTATTGACCTTCTCATACACAAGGTTCGTCACACTCAAATTTTTATAATTTTCGGAGATGATCGAGCAACCATTTAAACCATTTTCTCACTACTTCAGATGGATTGACTCATCTAGATTTGAGACTTGCAAATTTCATCCTATTTTTCACTAAAAGGTATCTAATACAACAAGGAAATAATTATATATGATAATTAAATGGAAATTCATCGTAACATGGCCCATGACAAACTCTTTACCATTATTTACCGTAAAGGTCAGATCCACCTATATTGTAACAGAGCGTTGGTTGAGCGATTGACCGTAGAAATTCAAACTCCGATTAGTGATAATTTCACAGCCTTGATTTATTACAAGTGTAAACTCTTCAGTCAATGAAGAAGAGAGCGCGGGCGTGGATCATGGGTCAGAGTTGATGACGATGGGTTTTGTTGGGTGGTGGGTCATGAATCAAGAGAACGAATCACAACGAGTATTTCACAATCGACGGGATTTTCAATTGGCGGAGACATTTTAACTACTGACAAAACAAACTTAAAGACGATCGAATGTTCTGTAATAGCGTATGTGGCTTGTCAACAGATGTAGGTACACTGTGCTCATGCGCGAGCTGCTAAACTGACCGCAGGGCTGCAACGATCGAATTTCAAAACGGTACGTTAAGTCAAAAAACTACAGGAATTACTCATGTGACCTATCTTTTTAAGTACGCCAGCTACAATTTTTTTCTCAGTGTAAATGTTGGACGAAGAAGAAGAGAAAGAGAAACAGAAGCCACACTTGCGGAGTTGAAGATGCTGGAGTGACATGAATGACAAAATTAAGAATTATGTAATCCGAGGGACAGTAAACACACTAGTAATACGTAGAAAAGCCATAAGAAAGTAGACTGAGATGGTTTGGGCAAGTAAGAAGAAGATCTTAGAAATACGTAGCTCAAGGAGCGAATACTACCCAACTGAATAAGAAATGATTGTGAGGCCGACCAAAGAACAAGTACGGAGATCGTATTAAGAACAATATGGTGCAATTGGTGTCACATTGGATATGGCACAAGATAGAAACAGGTGGAGAACAGTGGCCTGAAAATCCGACGCAGCTAACTGAGAAAAACGTTTAGATGAAGGAAAATATTATGGTGATTATTATTAAATTTATCACTTTATTTTGTAACGCGTATTACAGTATTTCAAATATTCAACCTGTCCTCATCTGGCAGGATGTCATTTCAGAACACACCCACTCATTCAATACCGTTAAAGACCGAATACTCTTGCCAAAAAATAGTGGCGTAATTACAGAATAATAGGGTGCAATCATATATACAGGGGTTTCAAAACAACACCTACAACGTTCGTGATTCCTCATACCAAGATAAGACAAAAAGTATAGACCAACCTAGGGGCACAGATGCTTCCTTTCGGAGATATAGATTGCCGAAAACATGAAAAAAAAAAACTTTAAAGGTCTATAGCTCCAATACTATGGGACCTACCGTAGTTGGGTGAAGATTTCACTTGGAAAGTAGTATGTGTTCTATCCAAATGTCCATGCTTCAGAATCTTGCGGTACTTCCGTGACAATTTTTATGTAGATAGTTGGTGAGTACTTCAAATTATATACCCGTAGCCCAACTCCCTCTATAAAAATTGTTACGTGAGTACCACAGGATTCTGAAACAGGTATTTTTGGATAGCGCACATATTAGTTCCTAAGTGAAGTCTTGATCCGACTACGGTAGGTCTCATAGTATTGGAGCAATGGACCTTTAAAGTTCATTTTTTCATCTTTACGGCAGCCTATAACTCCGAAAGGAAGCATTTATGCACCCAGGTTGATATATACTTTTCGTCTTATCTTGGTGTTAGGAATCACCTTCCTAACATTGTCAGTGTTGTTTTGAAACACCCTGTATATATATTGATAAATGTGAGAATCTTGGAGTCACTAGAACGCTGGTTCTTCTTTTGAATGATATATGTGGGGCACCAGAAAGAGGGTGTTCCACTATTGAAAGAAATGATAACACCGGGAAGGTGCTCTCTGTTAAGAGTATAAGCAGAGAGAGATGTCAGGTTTCGGGAAAAACACTAACATCTGCCTTGATGTACTTTTATAACCGGAAGTCATTACACATTTGTGTCGCACTTATTCTTGCTTCTCTTGGTACTTGATTGGTGAACACAGAAGACTTCTCTTTATGCGACTGCTATCATAAAAATTAATGAAAATGTACTCCATTTCAATTTTTAGAGTGTGAGGTTACTTGGTTGTATGACAAACTGCTAAAGCCAAATTCAACTATAAAAAATTTATTACAATTTTGTAGATTAATTTACTATAATATGTATATAGTGTCGAATATTAACCAACACTCTCCTCAGCTGGCATATGCTTACGTATTTACGCAATGTTCAACCCAAACTCGTAAATCTACCAAAAATATAAAACAATAATATCAGGAACTGCTTTGCCAAAATTTAAAGTACAATTCCACTTATCTGGTTAGTACCACCAGTTGTTTATCAAATAGATGTGATGTGGCATTTGTACTATTCAGTGCCCACAGTAAAGTCCTCATACACAGAGGAAAGAGGGAAATAAAATCCATTAGGATTCCTGCAGCCGCTTATGCAAATCTGACTAGAGCGGTGGTAATGTTTGTAACAGAACTCTACTGCCCGACTGGTCTGACTTCAGACCTTCTGCTATATAGGCTGCATTCACCGTATAACATTTCAGCTTCTGTGCTACCTCATGATCGAGGCCCCTTACCGGCCTGAGACTAAGTCCCGGCCACTGGGCTACCAGCGTCTCAGAGCAAGTAAGCTGTGCTACCGCACTTCCATGAATCTGTCAGGTTGCCGCCGCTAGTCTAATTTGCTAGTTAGACATACTCACAGGCTCAAAGTCCTCAAAGAGTGATCTGTAAGACTCCACACTTCTCTTGATGTCAACACCACTAATCGAAGACAGCAACAACTTCTTTGGGAGCGGCTCATCCGTATTAATGCCTGTTGGTTTTTAAACAAAATCTTGTTTTTAAAGAAAATCGCTTCCTGTAATTGATTCGTAATTCTTATGAAATTATAACCAGCACCAGGTTATGGAAGGATTTTTTGTGGACACTCTGTATATTTCGTAAAGACAGTGATCATTATTTTCGATTTATACTTTATTCTGCAACGCATATAAGTTCTTTCTTTGGTGAGAATTGTTACTTTCCCACACAATTGGACAAAGAAGTCTTTCATCGTTTTCTCATATATATATTTAGAACATTGCTTTTGGTGAGAACATTTCAGTTAGTGACAAACCATTTCAGTGTTTCTCCCTGACTTATTATATGCACAGTATATATTCTATAGTTATTGGGAACTGAATTAAGTGTTTTCTTTAATCGCTTATGGAAATATTGCAGTAGTTTAGAGAAATGCGGGCTGAACAGGTAATTCAAGTGACCAAAGTACCACCAACTGCGTTGTTCTGCAGTTCCTTATCTGTACTTTCTCACGCCAGAGTTATCGCCGTGTCTAATGCATTATAGGCAGTGGACTAAAATTAACACAAATTGTTTTCCGTATTCTGTTTGTATGTGCATACAGGTGAGTTAATTGAGTGATTTTTGAAATGAACTGCCAACCCTCTTAAATCGACCACTGCAGCCCGTTCCTTGAGCTTGGGTGCTCAGAGAGTTTGACTCCGGTACTGTATGCAGCCACCACGCACATTGCGTTGGGAATCAAGTATTAAGTTGTGTTAAGGGGCACAAGCTACTAGCCGGTGAAAGACGTTTTCTTACGGCTAGCCCCCAACTAGTGAAGTCCCAGGTCCGTAGACCTTGTGCGTTTAAAAAGTTATACACGCGCTCCAACATCAGCATTCCACTGTGGAGACCTTTTTTAATTTGCTGAAGACGTATCTTTACGCTTCAGGATTGTTCGGTGCCGCAACTTTATTCATCGTGGGACGATCCAGACAATTTTTCCCCAGTGCTAATCCCCAAAGTGCGTCAATGGTGTGAGAGAAGCATTTGTCGTGAAATCTGAATTATAATCTCATATATATATAAAGGGCTATATTGCCTTAAAAGGGCAAAGTGTGATTTCAGTGACGAAAATTATTATACATATTCACTGTTCAGTGTTGTGTTCATTCCTCTTCGCTATTTTTTTTATATATATAATAGTGTTCTAATAAATAAGTATAGTGTCATTTAATCCAGTGTGTTTTCGTTGTTTGTATGAGTGATATTTGTGTGCGTTATGGTCTGGATAACTGTCTGATCGTCCGTGAGGTTTTCGAGACGAGACACCCGAACCTCTCGGCGCCTAATGCTCATCTCATTATTGAGACCGACGAGCGATTTGGAAACAGTTTGTAATCTCTTCTTGGAGAGGTCCATCATCCTGTCCAGGTAAGTTCAAGTATCAGGAAGATACTTATTGGTAGGACCACGAGCCACGAACAGCGACCAGATTACACGGAGTGGTTACAAATAAATGTTCACTCAAATGGAGACCTCGAACTGAATTGAACCGGTTACAAATAAATGGCAGCCCGAAAAGCGACGTAACACCCGGGCGATTACAGATAAATGTCCGCCCAAACAGAGACCCCAAATCCAGGACGGTTATAAAAAGCTTAGTTTGCTTCTAACACTTCCTCCTCTACACCCACGCAAAAGGGTGTTTATTTCCTGCTTCCGGAGGGGAAATCCTTCGTAGTATTACACAATATTGTGTGATCTGATGACGGGAGAGTGATGGAAGGTGATGCAACTTTGTCTTCCGGAGCTTCTGTCGAACAGGAAATACCTATGATTCTCAGTTATTTTTTCTTATCTTAGTTTAGTTTCTTTTTTTTTCAAATCAACTCAGTAATTTCGAAACCACAGACATTTCCACCCGACTCGAAACTCTTGCAATTCCAACATCTATCTAATTTTGTCCGACTTCTTTCTCTTCTTCCTCACTAGGTAGGGAAGTTGGAACTGTTCACAACAGGTCTTAGTTCGATGTACTTCTTACACACGTCACAGTTCTCTCTTCTTGTTCTCAGTTCGATTCTTGCGTACACCACTATCACTGTTTTTGTCCTTTTCTAATCTCAGGGTTTCTATTTACTTCAATGGTCTCTCTTACAGTAATGCCCTCTGGAGGTACTCCCATGCGCAAAAAAAAATTGCGCGTATACTGTAACTGAAGATTTTTCGTATTTATTCCATTTTCCTTACGTTTATAGGTAAAATTCAGTTATTAGTATGTGGAGATATAGAAAGCAATCCATCTAAGGGGATATTTCCAAAAAAATATAATAAAATAATAAAAATATAAGCAAAAAACAAAATTATGCTCGGTTTTTTGTATACTGGCAACGATGATTTCTAGGGATTTTTTCAGTAGCAGAGCATGATTGCGGAGGGAATTCAGTAGGGGAGTCGAGGAGTTGGATCAAGGAATTGGATAGTGGACTAAAATGTTGCATTTATTGGTTAAAACCTAGTGTGTAGATTGCCTGCCAAATATAAATTAGCTTCTGTAACTAAGATGTCGTACGAAAATATAGAATTAAACAGAAAAACTCTTATCTTAAGGTTCGAAGCGATACGGACCATGGTTATGAAGATTATTTCTTTTTTAAAAAAAGAGCCAACACCACGTAACCTCCGTGGTTAGGTGGATAGAGTGGCGGACTTATAGTTTCTTTTATTATTTTGACACCACATCGAATCCCATCCCATCCCATCCCATTTTTTTTACAAAACATTATAGGAAGTGTATAATTTTGATGTTAATAAGAACCGAAACAATATAATAAGGAAATAATTTATTAATAGTATCCTTTAATCGACGTATTTATTCTGTATTAGAATACGTGTACTATTGGAAACAGTTATTGTTTTCAGTTTATAGTCTTGTATGTTACTTCCCGTTCTTGAACAGCAGACAACTCATTTCGGGTTTGTGTGTCTGGAACAGGAAACAGAACATACGCGACCTTGACAACCTAACCAGTCTTACCCCTTGTTACATCGACCTGATGTTAAATTATCGTTTATGTGTGTGTGTGCTTGTGTTTTTTGCTTTTTAGACTATTGCTTTCGTTGAACGTAACTAAATTATACAGATCTATGTATGCGGAACACGAATATTTCCAAAAGACAGCATGAATATGAACGATAACCATACCATATTTCTACATTATATAGTAGCGTGAAAAACTGATATTAAAATGATATAACAAACAGGCATAAGCTTTTTTTTCTGGCATGGCAACACATTAAACGTAACTCATTACATTTTGGGAATTACAAATTATCACCTTACGTGTCGTTGTATTCCTATTCTTTTTCACGTTCAAGCGACGGAAGAAGAAATTGTAGTAATAGTGATAAAAATCGAATTCGAGATATCAATGACTTCAAGTTTCACGTCCCCACATATCGAAAAAGTTATTTTGATGTCTGTCCATCTGTTCGTTTGTCGGTTCGTCACGCTTTTACATGCATTCAAATAGAGCCCACACTGTTCGACGTATCTGGACCGAATTCTAGACGAATTTTTTATAACAGTTTATCGTTTCGAATTCTATATCCTCCGACACCTAAAAATAAGGGTAGTTTACTGATGAATGAAAATTTATAATAATTAAATTGTTTCAAAAACAGCTGTAAATATTTTGCTTATTTTGTTTACAAGTATAGTATGAATCATGGCTCTGAAAAAAAATACATAAGGTGTAATTTACTGTATTGGATGCGTTTTTTCGAACAATTTTCTCAATCACATTTCATAAATAATTGTATAATTAATAACCTAACAATATGACACAACTCGTTCGTCCTGTAAACATTCAGAAGGGGTAGTTTACTCTTCTCCGACGATTTTCCCATTAACGCCTGACGCAATTTTGTTCATATTTCATAAATAAATGTTACATAAATAACCTAACGATATGGTATAATTCCATCATCCTAAAAAGCTAGAAGTGGTATATTACTTTTCGGAGCAAGTAATTACCCTACGATTACCCTACGATTTTGTCGAGAATGACTCTGGCAATTTTATTTGTATTTCATAAATAGCATAACTCGTTTGTCCTGAAAAGATACACAAGGGATATTTTATTCTTCGGGATGACTTTTTTGACGATTTCGCAGAAAGTACTCAGACGCTTTTGCTCATAGTTCACATACAATTATTTCCTTAATAGTTCTAATATATGGCATATGTTATTTCTAACAGAAATATGACCAATGGGTACTTTACTTTTGGACATAAGTTGCTTTGAACAAAGTTTTCCAAAACACATTATTTTATTCGCATTTCCCAAATAAATGTTTCAGTAATAGCTGCAGCCTAACACGAGTCAGTTTAAGAAATTCGAGCCAGAAAAATCAGTGCGTTTTATCCGTACCCATTCTTAAATATGGGGGGCGCGGTGGCTCAGTGGTAGCCGGTGGGTGTAGCCGAACGGTCTGAGGCGTTAGGCTGATGATCGTAAAGTGAAGCCCATTGGGGGTTCGAGTCCCTCTGAAGAGCAAGGGTGGAATTTTAACTGTCCTCGATGTTTCTGTGTTCGTGTCCCTGTCGTGTCCAGTAGTCCTGAGAAGTGGTTAAAATAGAAAAAAATAGTCAGGAAGTTTAAAAAAAGTGGTAGAGTGTTCACCTCTGGTGCTTGGGGTCCCGGGTTCAATCCCAGCCTCCGCCAAGTGAACTTTGTGGTGGACAAACACCGTGCTCGTGGGTTTTCTCGGGGTTCTCCCACTTTCTTCATTCCACAATTTCGCTCATCTCTCATTATCACCGTCTCCTTTAGCCTAATCGGCATAATCGTGGGACGTAAAACTCAAAGATTTCATTTCATTTTCATTCTTAAATATATTTTTAAATGTTACACCTAATCACAATTTTCCTAACAAAATCGAAACTTCTATTTAAATGTGCCTTGTTGTGGCCAAATGGTTCAAGTGCATTGGTTCTGGATTTGATTCCCGGTGAGAGTTAGTGTATTTTTATACAACGTTAAGGTATAGGTAAGAAGTAGGTGCAAAGAGAAAAGTGTTTAAACAAGCTTAACCAAGCTAATGAATAATACAAAGAAATAATACAATATTACGAAATTATAGCAGAAACGTTGTTAATATTAGATATTTGCGTGTGAGATATCCAAACGATGACTGTCAACTCCAAAGGTAAAAAAGTGAAACATCCAATACCAGGTTAATCAGTGGTCTCTAGGTAAAGCTATCCTACTAGGAAGTGATTGAGATACCAAAAAATGTTGTAATCGCTGAGAGGCATGTTAGGAGCATACATTGGGTGAGAGACTTTAACTCATGAATAGTCTGCACCTTTTGTTGGTGTATTGAAGTGCGTAGGTGGTGTGTGTTTGGCACATCGGGTTCCTTTGTTGTTAGTCGCAACTTTCTAGATCGGATGCAGTTATTCCCGGTAGAAAATACAAGAAAATATACATTTCTATTACTATTAAAGTAAATAATTACACTCATTCCCTCAATGTGACACTCGTTTGTTTAACTGTATACAGACAGCTGATCCGTGGAAGAATCGTTCATAATAATAAATAAAATAAACTCGACAAATATTCTTGTAAATAATAGGTAAAAGTTTGCGTTATCCGGTTGTGGCACACTGGAATATAGGGTATGGCTTTCTAATTTTTCCCAACTATTTTAACTGCTTCAATTGAAATGAATTTATAATAATAAGAGAGTGAATTTAATCTTCTTACCCTTCGATTTAGAAATAAGGTCCGCTAGAATTGTATATATAAAAAATAATAATACTCAGAATTTTATAGAGTAGTTTGTTTTATTCGAAATGACATACTTCCTGCAACTGTTTGGGTTGGAATTATTTGAAGTCAAATCTTTAAGTTTTACGACCCACGGTTATACCGGCTAGGCTAAAGGACACGGTGATGAGAAATGAATGCAATGGTGGAATGAAAAAAGTGGGAGAAAACGGGAGAACCCCGAGAAAACCCATGCACATGGTGTTTATCCACCACAAAATTCACTTGGTGCGAGCTGGGATCGAACCAAGGATCCCATGCACCAAAGGTGAACGCTTTATCACTGAGCTACCGCGGCCCCTCTGAAATTATTTATAGGAGAGAGTGACTACTTTATGAAAACTTAATATCGAACACATTTGTTTAAAAATACCAGCTTTTTGAGAAATATTGCTTAATATTCAAAAAAACCTGTCAATAAAATAATAATAATAATAATAATAATATTAATAATAAACTATTATTATTATTATTATTATTATTATTATTATTATTATTATTATTATTATTATTATTATTATTAATTAGCTTAAATTAAAAACTCTCTGGACCTAGTGCATTGGCACAATTCCACGAATTAAAAAGAATGTGTTTACTTCTCATGTAAGTGTAGAAGGACTTAATCCCTGTTGCTTTCAATATACGAAGAAAGTGTCCAACTTTCAAATGATATGCTACATAAAATGCCCTATGCAACATAATGTAGTATAGAGTCATCATTTCAGGTTGCCTAAAGAACACTTTTGTTTTAGCAAGAAAGGAAGAAAATAGAAAATGCTGAGTTTTAACCTAATAGAAAGTTTGCAGATTTAAGGGAAAATGCACAGAGTTGTTGGATACAAAATGTAGTTCGGATTAATGGAGTAAGACACCGTAAATAGTTTATTGTTTGAAATATATTGGGAGTGACCAAGCCATTACATATGGAAATATCGAAAGAGATACGTTAATGGTGTTAGTTGCAAACTGTTTTAGAAATGAAAAATTTAAGGAAATCTCTAAAACTCTGATATCACAGATCCAAGTTGACTGACTTAAGTAAAACTGCTAAATCTGAGTAAAGCAAAAAAAAAAAAAAAAGAAAAAAAAGAAAGAAAAAGTATTAATGACCTGTGTTACAGTTTCAGACATATCATTCTCATATCAACACTACGATAGAAATAAATTATGAATAAAGGTGAATTCACAGTTCTGGAATACCAACAAATGATTTTGCTAGATGTAAATTTTCGGAAAACATTTTTTATAAGGCTTTAGATTTATTTTTTTTTTGTTTGTTTATTAGCTTCCCCATGCCGTAAACGTCGCCAACTTCTAGTGGCCCACTTGCCGGTAAATGGCGATCGTCGATATAGCGACGCGTCGAAGGATTGCCGCTAGTGTGCCACTAGTGGCAGGGTTTCGTCGAGTCAAAGCAGATATCTAGAATCGGGGGTATCGGGAAGAAAATATTTGCAACCCATCGCATTGACAGCAGAGGAAGATATCGAACTAACGGACAACGAGGAAGTTGAAACAATAATTAAGAAACTAAAAACCAAAAAAGCTCCAGGATTAGATGGTATAGTAAATGAGATCTACAAAAATAAAAAGGATATTTGGACTCCATATCTAACAAAATTGTTCAACACCCTACTTAAGAAGCAGATATTTTCCTCGTTGTGGAAAGAATCGAAATTGCTAATTTTATTAAAAAGTCAGGATAAAGATTTAACAGAAGTAAGTTCTTACCGTCCAATCTGCCTTTTGAGAAACATCTCAAAATTATTAGAAAGGATAATAGCAAATAGAATTCGACGAAAGCATAGAAATATCGAAGATGATAGTTTACAATATGGTTTCAGAAAGGGCAAATATACGGAAGATGCCTTAAATGCATTTGTGTATCAAGTTAAGGAAAGTAGCATGGAAAGAAAATATGCACTGGCCCTGTTTTTTGACATAGAGGGAGCGTTTGATAACTTATGGACACCATCTCTCATTGAAAGGTTAAAAGAGCTAAATTTATCACAATATTTAGTAAATATAGTTAGGGATTACTTCTTGAATAGACAGATCATCATCCATGAAAACCTGGGAAATATCAAAGTTACTGCACAAAAGAGATCTCCGCAAGGAACAATCTTAGGACCATTGATGTGGGATTTGGAATACCAGCCGTGTTTAGAAAGACTAAACCAATTAGAGGAAACTGAACGAGTAATTGCTTTTGCTGATGATTTGGCTGTAATAATCTCAGCAAACTCTAGAATAGAATTGGAAAGGAAATCAGCACGAATTATAAACGAATTGCTTGATTGGTGTGGAAAGTCTAAGCTAAAAATCTCTGAGAGGAAAACGAAATACATGATTTTTGGAAGTAAATTATTAAGAGGACCAATAATTAAAATAGGCAACAGTAAGATCGAGAGGGTATCAGTATTTAAATATTTAGGGATTATGATAGACGATAAACTGAATTTTGGCGAGCATATTAATTATGTTACTCAAAAGGGTCATAAAGTAACTAATAAACTCATTTCATTGGCTCAAACAAATTATAGGCTACCGAGAAAATTAATTAAGACTTATCAGGAGGTAATCCTAAGCGCCTCGATGAACTATGCTTCCAGCGTATGGGCACATTGATTATTAGAGAATAACTCCTTAAAAGCAAAAATAAATCGCCCACAAAGAAACCTTTTAATTCGGCTCATTGGTGCCTTCAGCACGACACCGCACAGCGCGTTGTGTATTTTGATGGGTTTCAAACCAATGTATTTAACAGTAATCCAGAGAGCGGCAACATATTGGTATAAAAAAGGAAATTTAAATAAGACGAAAGAACTTTTAGGGACCAAAGCACAAAAACTCGATGAAATAGAAAGACAAATTCAACAAAAATGGATACAGGACTGGCAAGTAGACAAAACATCAAGAAGATTATTCACGTTTATTCCAGACATTGGAACGCGACTCAAATGGAATTACTTCAATTCCAACAAAGGACTAATTCATTTCCTAACAGGACATGGTCCCTTTCCAACCCATCTTTATAGAATCAACAAAAAAGAACATGATAGCTGTGAATGTGGAGAACAAGGGACACCTGAACACAGTGTTCTGTGGTGCCCGTTCCTGGAGGAGTACTTGCGAATTCGTGACCAAATTAGACAGAAAGATATAAAAGCTATCTTGGAAGATGAAGAGGATTATAGAATCCTGACACATGTAACAGAGGAATACTCAGAACTATGCAGAAAACATTTTACAGAGAAAACACAAACTAAATGAACATAAAATATGGGAAACAGAATGAATGAGGATTCCTCCCTCCTGGACCGAAGGAAACTTCTGGAAGCGCTGGATCTCCGCGCCCCCAGGAAGGAGGTTGAATGATGATGTGTGAGTGCCTAGAGCATTCTCGGTCTTTCACTGGTAAGGAACTCCGGATGCTCTGGGAGCGTATGTGTGATGCGGTGGTGACGGAATGAGTGTTAAATCTAGAGCCGTGGGAATAAATATACACTAATATGTAATAGAAACAATCATATAAAAATATCCCAATTTTGACATGAAGACTCGGAAATAGAGCATCATCTCGAAGCCGTTTCGCGATTCGGTTACGATAGCTTGCGACTTTCGGTCCGTGGGTACGCGGCGGCGGGACACAACTGACCAGGGCCCGCACTAAGTGCTCCGAGTGTGTCCTGGGCCCCATGTCGATACTCACGGTCCGTTTCTGTTGTGTAGGATGAACCGAGATCAATGAATAATACAGCTACATCAACAAATACAGCCATAATCAAAATTTTAAAAAAATCAGTGAACTAACTTTATCGATATGACACTTAAATGCATTATAGAAAAGTGGTGTGTTAGTGAAGTGATGTGTAGTGTAGTGTTTAGTGAAGTGATGTGTATATAGTGATTATGAACCACACAGGGGAAACCGTGACACAGGAGAGGAACGCACATACAGGTGAAAATCTTTTAGGTGAGAAACCAAGATTAGGAAGAGTATCAGCAGTCAGCAGTAAGCAGACACCGAAGTTATCAGAGTGTATAACAGGAATTTTTCGTGTTATTTAATAAATTCTTAAAATCAATAAGACGAAAATAGAAAATGTATGTTTTGGAAATATTAAACAATTGTCAACTTACTATATATGACAATTTAGGTAGTAGCTAGATTGCAATCAAATTTGTTACGTAATACGATAATAAAATTAGGTAGGAATTAGATAGTAATTTAATTCTTGTTTAGTTAGTTAATATTGATTAGATAGCTCAAGTCCTTTTGTTTTTCTTTTCGTTTTTCTTTTTGTTTTTAAAATTTTGTTTTGTTTTATTTGTTGTTCATTGTTGTTGGATGTTGAGTGTTGTGGTCTCGTCCTTCCCACCGTTTTCCTTGTTCCCTGTCTTCTTTCCAATTATTGCAAATAAAGGATGATGAAAAAGGCTAAAGAAAAACAAAATGCGATGATGATAGCCCGTTTCGGTTAAAGTCTTCAGATGCCGAAACTGAAGAGGCAGATCTGAGCATTAAAAAAAAAAACAAAAAAAAAACGGGAGTATTGAAGTTACCACCACGTAAGAACGAGGACTTCATTTTGGTCCGCGCTCGTTTGATTTGTCACGGAGAATCGTAAAGGGGCCAACATGAACTATCACCAGTCATGTGCATGCGGTTATTATTATATATTATTTTTCGCTGACGAATTGTTATTATAAGTAGAATACTTGAACTCCGGGGGTCAAGAGTAACTCCTGCCTTTACATCATGAAGTGAAAAATCTTGAGATGGGTGTGTATAATTGTATGAATTTAGTTGGCAACTGTCGCCGATCACTAGCAAGTGAATATGGGAGAACTATTGAAAAAGTAAATAGACGTTTGCCATTTTGTTATAAAATTACATGACGAGTGCATTTGATCTGATTCCAAACAGTTATCTTCAAATATACACGGTTAAAGGAGCACTCTGATTAGAAATATTAAAAAGACTTCAACGATTTATCATTCTACAAGCTGTGTCTTCAAAGTCGCTTCCGTGGCGAGTTCGGTAGATTACGCAACTAGTAACCCTAAGGTTGATGGTTCACGCCCAGCTCACGGCACTTTTGTTTTATTTTTTAAAAAATGTTTTTAGACACCTTGATGCAAATAAATTACGCATATAGGCGATTTAACGTATTTTAGGGGAATAATTTTGTGGTTCGTTGGCGTCCCGTCGCTTCTCTGCCGGTGGTGGTATAATTTTCAAAACGGAAGTGTTACCAATTTTTGGCTGCGAGACCGCCAATTTTTGTGAACATGTCACTAGTTGCCTATCGGTGGTCCACCGATGCTTACGGCATGGGATTTTCCCCTCACGAGTGAGGCAGATTGTAATCGACCAAGAGTGTTTTGGAAAAATGGGAAACATCTTCCGACTTCGACTTCTGAATAATACGTTTAGGATCAAGTCGAACCAAGGCTGCGCCACGGGAAGGTAGAACAAGTGAGGCAATCGTTCCAAGCACTACGCTCGAGAGCTTCCGTCTCATTCTAGACTTAGACTCTTCAGGAAAAGTAACAAGTTTATTACTTGTAATTCATTCTTTGAGTCAAAGTATTTTACAATAAACCATCGTTTTCTAAGATATTTTTACGATTGTATACTATTAATTTCGAAAATTGTACTCATAATATAATTTCCCATTATGGATTTGAAAAAATCAAAGTTGGAACAAAGAAAGATCTTCGATCCACATGTCTCTTCATGTTTGATATGGAAGTCTCATCTTCATTATTGACCCTTAATTTATTTTAGTCCTAGGCAACGCGAATCGACGGGATGGCTCTAAGTGAAAACATTCATTTAGATGGTTAAGTAATCAGGAAATTCCTGCTGTTATTTCACGAAACACAACAGATCTTGAGGGAAAAAATTTTTTTTTGCTTACCAGGGGGAGGGAGTAAATCATCTGCATACGTTTTCTTAACTAGGAAGAAGGCAAGGGCGCCGATCCTGGGGGGCCGGGCCCGCCCAAAGCTCATGTAGGCCACCTTTGTATTTATGAATATACAATATTTGGCATAATTTGAGTGTAATTTGTCTTAAAATCCTCATATATATATATTAAAGTCTAGTGAAATGAATAAAAATGTGATAACGTAATACTTGAATAACTCTATCTAATGGAGGAAAGTAAATTAGTATTCAACACTTCTTTCAATTTTAAGCATTTCAAAGATTCTCGTAATTTAGTAGCGTCCCGGATTTGCATTTTTGAAGTACGGGAACTTTATCTATACCTTAACGTGGGAATCGGTTTCGGACCATGCACTTAAGCCGCTTTGCCATAGAGGCACATAGGAGTTTTTCTTTCTATTTCCTTAGGAATATTGCGAATGGTATGACTTAAAACAATGTTTAAAAAAGAATACACATCGACACAATAAGATGATAATCTGAAACCTAGGAAATATATTCAATTGTTTTTAATTTGTTCTCACGCTACCAAAACAGTACTTACGCTTTTTTTTTTATTCCAGCCTTTTAATATAAGCATTTCACACTATTGTCTGTTCTAGGATGATACAATTCTAGTTCATGTATATGCTAGCTTTGGAAATACAGTAGAGTTTCGCTTATCCGACATAAACAGGCAGTCAGAACGCTGGATAATATGGATGTGTTAAGAAAAGACCTATTAAAAGTAAAACTTATGATATAATTTTACATATTACGCATCTAATAATAATGTTTTATAACAAATAACTGCACTGCACTGAATCAGGGACGTATCCAGCGTGAGAGCCTGAGGGCTGTCACTCTCCGAAACTCAACACTTTTTAATAAACTTTTCTTTTTTTTTTTACCCTTTTTAGGTTCTTTTATATCAGTTTACTAGTAGTCAGTGTCCAAACTTTGGGCAATGTGCTGTTGTCTTGTTATAATTCTAAGAACATACCATAATGCCATTATACCAGGTGGAATTAAAGAACAGTTTTAAATAGGATTAACATTTCTTTTCCGTTCTGTTTTTAACTTTAATATATTAGAACGATACACTCAATGTCTTCTTGCTATTTTTGTTATGCGATATACGTAGCAGACAGTTTTCTTTAGCTACATTTTTCTCTAAAATATGTTTCATTTTGTTTGTGCTATAATGCAGTTTACAAAGTAAATGGAAAGTAAATGCGGTTTATAAATGAAAAGTAGGAAAAAGTTTAAGAGAAGTACAGAACTGTTGCATTATTATTATTATTATTATTATTATTATTATTATTATTATTATTATTATTATTATTGATATTGATATTTTTAAAACATTAGAATTACGTGCTTACGAGGACGTAATTCTACGTAATTAGAATCATACGTGTTGGGCCCACTCTGAATAGAAAACCTGGATACGTGTCTGCACTGAATGATAGACGTATGAGTCAAGGTGTAGAGGGCGCGCTAGGCGATAGACTCCAGAGCATGAAAAATAGATTAAGACCACAACTTGCAGTTCTTCTTGCCAATTGGTGCTATTTGCAATGATATATCGGATCATACGGTATGTGGAACAAAGGATGGTCGGATAAGCGAGACCATGGTGTATTGGTGTTTCACGCACCTAAACCTGTAAAATGTTTGTATAAACAATTATCTTTCACTCCCTAGCTAAATTTGTGGGTATGATCACACATCTTGCCTCATAAAGTATAGTCTTATAAAGAAAAAGTATTTTTTTTAGCTAAAACCTAAAGAAAAGCCAACTTCAATAATTTAGTTTTTTTTAAATAATAATGGCAAACTAGTCCATTTCATCAAGATAAATCACTTTTGGTACTAAGATGTCTTTTTCTGTCCGTATATATCCTTCACACTTTGTTGGAGACAAAATTGTTCTTTCCCCAAGGAAACAGGATGAGAGAAGCTATACAACAGCATGAACAGAAAACAATAGCTATGAACAATAGTTCTCTAATCCTGGATAAATACGTCATTACAGCAAAATATCAGTAAGTTGTCCTTATTATATTGCTTCGGTTCTTATTAACATGAAAATTATAATGTTTTGTAAAAAAAAAAAAAAAAAGAATGGGATGGGATGGGATGGGATTCGATGTGGTGTCAAAATAATAAAAGAAACTATAAGTCCGCCACTCTATCCACCTAACCACGGAGGTTACGTTGTATTGGCTCTTTTTCTTTTAAGAAATAATCTTCATAGCCATGGTGCGTATTGCTTCGAACCTTAAGATAAGAGTTTTTCTGTTTAATTCTATATTTTCGTACGACATCTTAGTTACAGAAGCTAATTTATATTTGGCAGGCAATCTACACACTAGGTTTTAACCAATAAATGCAACATTTTAGTCCACTATCCAATTCCTTGATCCAACTCCTCGACTCCCCTACTGGATTCCCTCCGCAATCATGCTCTGCTACTGAAAAAATCCCTAGAAATCATCGTTGCCAGTATACACAAAACCGAGCATAATTTTGTTTTTTGCTTATATTTTTATTATTTTATTATATTTTTTGGAAATATCTCCTTAGATGGATTGCTTTCTATTATCTCCACATACTAATAACTGAATTTTACCTATAAACGTAAGGAAAATGGAATAAATACGAAAAATCTTCAGTTACAGTATACGCGCATTTTTTTTTTTTATTTTTTTTTGCGCATATGAGTACATATAACTTTCGACCCTCCTTTTATGGTGTTACACATCTTGTAGTATACTCTTCTCTTAGATGAAATACACGCTTCTCTTAGATGAAATATACTCTTCTCTTAGATGGAATATACTCTTCTCTTAGATGGAATATACTGTCGTGTCCACTGACTCGCTCACCGTCTGTGATGGCATCTCACCAGCGAGCAAAATCACCAAAGGGGTATTGCTGTTCTGGACATGGGTTGTAATTCTTTCAGGAGTAACTTCCATACTGGTACACTGTAGCCGATGGGTTTATCGCACCATCTTGTTGAGGTTTTACTGGATTTGTTTGTTTACCTGAATGATGCGATATGCGATGGTTTCTTTACAGTCCTTTTTCAACTCTTGCCTCATAAACTGGCTGAGGTCCTCCAGGATGGCTTGTAGACCTCCATGACGCTACATATGATGTTTCTTCGCTGTTTCGCTTCATTGACGTTCTGTGACCGAGCCTGCATACTGTCACTGGATCTTCTTTCTTGGTCCTTCTTGTATCTTTTATCTTCTTTCTGCTTATTATGTCTTCGGTTTTGTGTCCTTTTTCTTGAGCCGAACACTCCTCCATGTTTTCCTCTCTCCTGTGCTTGGTGAAACAGAAGTTTCATTTCTAATTTACTCTCCTTTAGTTAGACTAACGGATGTAATCTTGCTAAATTATACACGGGAACGTTTCTCTCACTATCGAATTTTATTACAACAACCTCCTTGTTGTAGATGGTGTAATACAAAATCACTCTAATGTAAAAGTTCACTAATAGTGAGTAAAGTGACGTATCCCAAGGGCCGAGCAGCTTAGGATAGGATCTCCACAGAGCTTTGAGCAAGCTAGATGGGGTGCATTTAAGATCCTCAATGTTAGATGCAAGCAGAGGGCTGCGGGATTTGAAAGCCACATAACTCCATGCAAGCTGAGTGACTGAGGTTAAGAGCCCCGCAGAGCTCCGATCAGGCTAAGTGGCCTGGATAGGAGGCCTAAAGCTCCGTGCAAACTAAACCCTTTGAGTTAGGTAGCTTCTAGAGCTCCAAGCAAGCTAAAGGGGAGGAGGTGACCAGCGGAAGACTGGTAATGGTTCCTGAGATCGTTCTGGTTTTATAGGTGCTCTAGTGTGACGGTAGCACTGGTCGTCCTTCGTCACATGACTAGGGGTATCGCTAGTGTCCCTGTCATTTGCTACTGTAGTAACTAGTAGTAAGATGCACGTGGTTGAAGTTTATAATATGAGCATATATGTTGGTTGTTAGTAAACAGAGCCATGTGTGGGATATTACAATATATGTAATAAGATTCAAATCTAACAATAATTCTTTTATCATAATATCTATGATTTCTAAATCTCAAAGTGACTTTTTCCTTTAACCACACGATTTAGGATAATGACAATAGAACCCAAGACGTTCTATTCAACAGGGGCGGATCCAGGACGGACTTTGGGGGGGCGGTGGGTTGTAATACTGCTACTTAGAGCTACTTTTAAGAGCTCCAAACTCTGGGATGGGTTTTATTTACATATAAAATAAGAAAGTTTCCTTTTCTGGGGAGAAGGGCGATTGCCTCCACCTGGATCCGCCCCTGCTATTCAAACTATATATATACATTTGTGTGTGTGTGTGTGTGTTTGTGTGTGTGTGTGTGTGTGTGTGTGTTGTATTAAAGATGTTTCAAAATTACCTAAATACAGTTGAAATATAAATGCTATCTTACAGAATATCAGGTCACTAAAAACATACCACATTTAATGTGGCTTCCAAAAATGGCATTAGGCATTCCCTGTTCCTTCAGTTCGAATAATAGTTCCATTACTGACCACACTTAGCGCTACTAGTCTGAATGACATATACTTTTCTTTCTTGCTTTTTCTTTTACAATTACTTTCTTTAAATCATTACAAGGCACAGAGTAGTATTTCTTCGGGAAAACAAGCTCATGTTAATTTGACGTATCCTGTACTGTACTGTGCATTTCAAAGTTAAGAACACTTATTCATAAAATAAGGAAATTACATTTCATTTACCATGACAAGAAAATGGGTAAAATGTAGCATAAACTCTATTCTTACCATAAACAAACATTTATGAAAGTTAAGGAATTTAATTTGTTCTTAGAATTACGTAAAAGTATCTTACATTTATCCACAGTTTGTCAGATCACAATTTTCCGTGAACTGTCACACATAGAGAAGTCTTGCGAATCAATACAACAATCATTTTGTCACTAGAAATTGCTTTGGCAAACATTAGCACTAATCGAAATTACCCGTCATTAGGTGGCAGCATTTCTTAAGAAATGTGTTTATGTCAATATTTGCCACGTTTTCGTGCAGTCTCATTAGCGAGGGGGGTCATTCCTTTAACAGACAGAGTAATACATCACTGTTGATTTTCTTTCGAAAATTACAAGTCCAAATGGCATTATATATATGCTTTGCTTTCAAGTCTAAGTGTGTGTTACCTTAAATGTTTTTTATGCATTATTAATTAATATGGAAAGTCATCTAAATGATTTTTCCGCATCTCCTTCATGAGTGCGTGCTATTTGCGTAATGTCACTTCCCGTACGGGGTTAAGCGTACGTTACAACTAGTATGGGTGTTACTGATTAGTAAATGTGTGTCACTGTTAAAAGTATACAGGGTGCAGAAAAAGTCCCAGAAAAGGGTCCAAAATCTCACGAAACATACATATCAGCAAAACAAAAATACATGTGAAATAGTTTTGAAAGAGCTATGCAATGATACCAAACGCAACCCTTTATCTCCACCCCTTTCGGGAGTACGAGGGGTGAGTTTAAAATTTTAAATGGGAACTCCCATTTCTTATTGCATATCTGGATTCTCCAGAAGAAGGGACAGTCATTTAACGCAAAGTTGTAAACAGTATCTTCACGAATGGCGCTTGAATCGACACACACAAGAAAGGTACCAGAACACTATGAAGAAAAAGAATTATTAGTTCTGTACACTGTGGCCATGCGGTTAGCGTACTGGACTGCGGAGTTAACACTTTAACCGAAACATGAGTTTCAGAAACGTTATGAGAAACACAAGCTCTCAGAGACCTATAAGCCAATTTTGTATTATATTTACTTTGAAGTGTATTTAAGGTTTTTATATACATGGTATATGAAAGTATATAAAAAAAGAGACAAATAAAATTAAATTATCACCAGCAACCAGGGGTGCCACCATTGTGTTTTAAAATTTGCCACTGGGTCTCAGAGACCAATCTTTCGGTTAAAGTGTTAACGGTCCTGAGTTTCGATCCCCACTCAAGGCAACCTTTTTATTTTATTTTTTTTTTACCGAAAGTTCATACGTTTTAACTTCAATTAGTACTTTATTCAAGTTACTATAACTGTTTTAAAAACTAGCTTTACGAAGTGGTTCTTAGTAATAGGGTTATTAGGGTTCGAGTTTATAAGGTTATTTTCAGCAAAAACAAACCATTTTTGTCTCAATTTGTATTTTCGTGCAAGTTAACAAATTATGGACAAACACATTATTTTTACTGAAGTTAAAATTTATTAATACATTATTTGGGCGCAAAAAATACACAAAAATGTTACTCTGTGCGAGAATTAAACTCAGGACCTCGAACGCTGCAGTCCAGCACTTTAACAGTATGACCACAGAGCACGAGACTGATTATTTGCATTTTCATAACATTTTTGTGTGTAGATTCAAGCATTATCAGTGAAGGCACTGTTTTTAATTCTGGGTCAAATCACTGTCCCTTTTTCTGGAGAATCCAAATGTGTAATAAGAAATGCGGATTCCAATTTAAAATTTTTAAAGTTACCGCCCATACTTCCGAAAGAAGGGGATAAGGGGTTGCGTTTAGTATCATTGGATAACTTTCTCAAAACTATTTAACATGTAATTTGTCTCGTTTTGTTGATCTATATAATTCGCGAGATATTGGACTGTTCCAGGACTTTTTCCGCACCCTGTATATATGTTACTATTAGTATAATTTAAAAAAAAAACAATAGATACAAGATTCTACTTTTAATCGTGTATATTATTCATATACAAGAACTAATAAGAAAATATTGCAATAGAAATAGAAGCAATCAACCGCACAAGTTGGAAGCAAACGACATTACTTTTCAAAGATATAAAAATGTGTTTTTCTGAACTTTCTCGAAAACTATTCATCAGAACTAGATCTCAAACATGTAATTTCGTTGTGTCAGGTTGACTGCCATGAGCATCATATGTGATGCTCACCTTATTTCTCTGTGGGGTCATGAGCACCATATTTGATGCTCATGCTTGATATCACAAATTACTAAACTATTCAAGTTCTTGAGCATCAGATAGGATGCTCATTGTCACAAATTACTGTGAGACTATGAGCATCACATATGGGGCTCGGCTCTCATTGGTACATTTTCGGGAGAAACAAAATATCGCGACAAAAATGTGATATAACTATCAATAATCGAGCCAAAGATCAGAAGAAATTTATGGCCTCCTGGGACCAGAACCCTCAAATCACCTTGGAAGTCAACCTGTTAAATATACTTATCTTAAGATAACATTCTAGTTAAACGAAAATGAAAGTTTGAAGGGACCTATGCTAAAAACCGAAATTGATATTTTTCCAATTCATTTTCCAAGTTTAATATTTAAAATATCAATATGAACCTGTCTTCTATCGAAGAATTAGTCTGTAAAAATGAATACTTAAGTAATATAATTAGAATTGCTCAGATTTTGGATGCAGACTATTCCGATTCCTAATTTTCAATTTGTCACTTCATTGCAGATCATTAATTTCCGGATGTTCTGGTGAGAAAAAGCAAAAGGAAAAGAAATTGGTCAACATTTCCGTGATATTTGTTTTAGTTGCCCCGCTTAACTATTCTATTTCAGTGAACTTGGAAGCTGCCTTTTGACCCCCATTGGTCTAGTGGCATGGTTTAGTGCACAAGGTCCCGGGTTCGAGAGCTTTGAACGCATTACGTTGGATCAAATTCCTCCTTAAACTGTAGATACATATCTCATACATGTATAGTCTCAGTACTGTAAAGAGACGCTAAACTTCCATGAATCAACAACTTGAATTCTACAGAATATTCATACAATTTATATTAGTAGAAATCTCGTGTTAGATGACAACGTTAATAGCTTTGAGAGAGACAGAGTTTCATTTCGTATTTATTTCACTATAGATTTCCAATATTGGAAGAGAAAATGTCACATCTACAACTTCTGATTTCAACAGAGGGATGATGGCTAACATACAAATTATTCTTGAGGTGCTGAATTAATATTTAAAACATTCTTCGCTATCCTATACCATTTGCGTTGTATTAAGATCGAACTTTGAAGCTGGAAATGCTTAACTGTACGGTGTTTGGTGTAAAGATTTTCAGAAGGATGTTCGCTGTATATCCGACCATTTTCGATTCGGTGCTGCCACCTGGCGTATCATGCTGGAACTATGAAGTTGCTGGCAGGAGCACTGTTGTGTCTGATCTTGTAGGTGCGTGACTGTTATTAAATGGCGCCGAAAATCAGTTGATATTAGAAAGATTACGCAATGGTCCTTTTCCATGCTAAGTTTTCGTGTATACGCGTTGTGAGACAGTTTCGAGAGACTGGATTAACACTCGGGATGACGACTGTGAAAGCTATTGTGGCTCGTTGCACAAAACAGGCTCCCCTTGCTAAACATTCAACGACGAAAACCACCGAACCACCGGAAGAGCTGCAATCAAAAGGGACACCCGTAGTACCAAGGACGATCCGTCGATTGGCATGCCAAGAAAATCCTCACGACTTAACGTGATATATGCTACAAATTCCACCTCGTATCATCAACTGTGAACAAAACAATTCGAAAGCGCCTGAGGTTGAAGTGTATGTGGAAGGCCCGTGTACACCACTTGCTACCGCATCACATTGCCGGACGTAAAACGAACTGCAGGAAACTGTATGAAAAGTTCCTGACTAGTTCCAAATGGAAGAACTTGCCAGAATGGATTAATCATATGACCAATCATCTCACTGTTGTTGGTTACATTCTGACGATCACATATCGTAACATTGACGGCAAGGGGCGAATCATCTTTGTTCGTCAAGGGAAAGTTTCCGTCGTGGCTTTATGGTTGAGATTCGGATATGAGAGTAAGTTGCTGAAACGCAAGGTACACAAAATTGTGAAGGTGAATGCAAGATATTTCCAAAAATCCATTCTGACACCTATGTATCGGATGGACATCCCACAATTGTATGGAATGGACGCGAACCAGGTAGACAAGGCTTCGAGTTATATCTCCAGAACATCACTACGTTTTTGTCAGGAAATGGCAGAGTTATTAGGAATTCGTGTCATTCCATTTGAATACATTCTTGTGAAGAGCCCAGATGCCAATAAAAATGGATTTTTGTGCATTTGGACTGTTGAAACGACGTCTTCAACATCGCCTCCCGCGCACTCTGAATTGTCGATGTAAGCTTGCATTGAAAAGTGGGACAGAGTTCCCATGCCCGTTCTAAGTTGGAGCTTGCTGCAATAGAAACTGCGATGCCGTATGATAGTTCACAATGCTGAGGGATCTAATAAAACATGATCAGTGGTAACAGTGCGGTATCTCTTTAGGTGAACACTGCTCGAAACTAGTCGGATATAAAGCGAACAACCTTCTGGTTGATAATGACCAAAGAAGAATTCTACTTTTCGGATCTTGAATTTATGCCAAGATAAAAAAGGCGTTCCCTCTTAGGCCCGTATCCACGGGGGGGCTAGGGGGGGCCGGGCCCCCCCTAAACTTTGGCTGGCCCCAATAAAAGTTTCACGGTAGGCCTGCAAATGAACTATAATATAGTGATGAAGTATAATATGATTGGGTCGGGCCCCCCCTAACTTCGACCGGGCCCCCCCTAAATTTTTGGACTGGCTACGGGCCTGCCTCTTACCACACTATCTATAGAGACATATGATATTGAAGTGATAACTTTCGACCTGTATCACATCCGGTTTTAATATAGGAATAAGGGAGTCGATAAGAATCTATTCTGTGAGTGCTACATACCACGTGAAGTTACTACAAACAGCAAACGACGGAAAACTGGCACCTCCTATGAAGCACATGTCGATAGGACAGCAATAGTGCCACCGACACTCTGGACGCCTATAAATTGGACAGTAACCGGCGGACCGGTACAAGTTCCCTAGTGTCCCCCCTACTGCTTACCTTGGAGCATTTCGGGTAACCTAACCCCAAAGCTTCTAGTCTGCTTCGAGACTTTTGACTGTTAGTTTCTTTCTGGCTTAGCCTGCTTCGAGGCTCTGTTGAGATTCCTACCACAGTTGCTTAGCTTGCTTCGGGGCTTTTGTGACTTTTAACCACCTCACTGCTTGCTTCGGAGCGTTGGGGTTTCTTAAGGGTCTCCATCCCAGCGAAATTAAAATACCGCTAATTTTACAGTAATTATGTGACATCTTCAAATAGATAAAAGATAATTGAAATATGGAACAAGAGCACCCTAGACAATATTATTTTGCGTGAGGTACCGTTATCACAAGTCACCTAGTGGCTTTCCGTTTTCAGCTGTTTAGAAACGCGAAAATAAATGCCGATTTTCAAAATGGCTGGAAATCGAAAGCAGATAAGTGAGTCGTGATAACGGTTTCTCATGTAAAATAATATTGTCTAGGGCGCTCATGTTCCACATTTCGATTATATTTTATCTATTTGAAGATATCATATAATTACTTTAAAATTAGCGGTATTTTAATTTCGCTGGGATGAAGACTCTTAAGCCACTTTGCTTAGTCTACTTCGGGGCTCTGTAAAAAATCCTATCCGCGACCTTCCGGTCAAGAATTACCTAATTTCTATCTAACAAATTAAAGCAAAAGCATCTTTGTAGTATTTTCTGTAAATACTGTTATTATAATTTTTTTTATATAAAATAAACCGGTCGGTAGTGGGATTCAATTCCTAACCTTGATTTTATTAATCTAGCTCTACCTACAAAAATTTTACAATATTTATTCACAACGTAGTTTACAATAATAATAATAATAATAATAATAATAATAATAATAATAATAATAATAATAATAATAATAATAATAATAATAATAATAATAATAATAATAATAATAATAATAATAAACATGATGACTGGTTTCGTGTGATTAAAATTCCAGGAAATTATAAGTTGTGTGGGATGTTGTGCAGACAAGCATTATCATGGCGTAGAAAATATAAGCTGTAAACTAGTTTTTGTTAGTCTGACTAGGGTAATTTTAGAATCCCGTCGCATGACAACACTAAACAGAATTATCATCAGATCGTCGATTCTTGTGCTATGTGGGAGAATGACAAGTCTATTTTTCACATAAATAAAGTTTATTTTTACTTTTCGTACAAATTAAAAAAAAAACAACTTAGTCGTACATTGATTCGATAACAGCAACGTTAATACAAAATAATTATTAGAGCAACGCGTATTAAGTTTCGCAATAACACTAATAATACAACAAATGTTACTAAGTTACCTGGTATGCGAAAACATCATTAGCTTGAGAGCTTTATTTTTTTAAATTAAAGTGCACTTTTTGTATGGTATTATTATACAAAGTAGAGTGTGGGTTCCAGTAATTCTGTTAAAAGTTTCAGTTTCCAAGATATACCGTAAATAGAAACTTTATATAACTCAAAAGCTTCTGCGATTCTGTTGCTAGGATTTAACGGTATGTTTTTTAACAAAATGTCTGCACATAATGCGTCTAGAAATTTCTTTTTTTAAAAAAAAGAAAAAAAGAAAACAGAAAAGAAAAGAAAAACTGTTTTCCCCATATTAGACTTCCATGTTGTACTTACGAACAAGTAATTTGTCTTCAGTTTTCCTTGTACGACCTACTTCAAAAGGAAGTATTTTATTTAACAATCACCAGATACAGCTCAGAGGCCATTTTACACTAGATATCTAACAACAACAATAACAACGGAAAGGGTTTTGGAAAGGTATCGGCCAGGGCCTGTTTAGCAGGTACCATCCCGGCATTTGCCTGATAGGACTGAGGAAAACTTATTGATGTTTTATACAGATACACATCATCATCATCATAAGTATTCTGCTATTACTGGCAGGACACTTGCCACAACTAAAAACCTTCCATGCTCCACAGTCTTCCGCTAACCTCTTCGTCTTCATGTATGATTTTTCTGTTTTGATATTATCCATTAATCTTCTTCGCCCTCTCTCCCTCTTTCCTACCGCTATACCCTCTACGTCCCTCATGGTACAGTTTCTTCTTAGCCAGTGTGTTCCAACCAGTTTCTGTTCTTAATAATATCCAACATTTTCCTGTTCTCCCTCATCATTTCTTACCCACCATCTCTTTCGTTTTCTGTTCGATCCAGCTAATTCTGTTCATTCTTCTCTACCCACACATTTCAAAAGCTTCCAGTCGTTTTACATCATTTTTGATTGATGTCCATGTTCCTGACTCATACGAACACAAAAATATTTGACATGAAAAGAGGTGGAGATTAGCGTTTCAAGAGCGGCGCCACTTTTTTCATCATCGATCCCATATGACACAGGACCTGCTTTTAAAAGTGGGATCTGAAACAGTACTTGGGTTTATATCCGAGTTAAAACCAGTGTTGGGTAAGTTACTTGTAAAAATGTAACGCGTTACAAGTTACTTTACTTTCTCTTAAAATGTGACGCGTTAGTAACGCGTTACTTGCCCCCAAAAAGTAACTGTTACTTTACTTCGAAAGTAACGCGTTACTAACGCATTACTTTTAGGTCCGAAATTTTAAAAAATGTGAAAAAAATTATGACTTCAATTTTCCGTACTACCATTACTACCGCTATTATTATTATTATTATTATTATTATTATTATTATTATTATTATTATTATTATTATTATTATTATTATTATTATTATTATTATTGCTGCACGTTCTGAATCGCTTTATGTAAATGCAAATTTTTACTTGATATATGAACATTTTCATATAATGTAACATTGATAAAATGCCATACTGCGTTACTCGTAGGGATGGACACGAGCGAGTTTTCTTTGACACTCGATTCGACTAGAAACAAACATCTTTGAGCTCGACTCCAAAAATTTCCTCCAACTCGAGAGCTCGACTCGAGCCAAATCCGCTGTGTACTTTCGAGTACATTCTTCAAGTATATTACATAGGCAGTATAATTATTATCAATGACACTATTACTACTACAACTTATATTATTTGTTGTAGACAAATGTAATTTGTTATTATTACTTAATACATAATACAACTTATGTTATTATTATTATTATTATTATTATTATTATTATTATTATTATTATTATTATTATTATTATTATTATTATTATTATTATTATAACAACACTGCATATAAAGAGAAAGATAGGTGGTTTGTATTTGAATAGTAAAAAACCAGTTGATTGCCAACCTCGGTAGTCGTGAAGTCTAGGAATCAAGGACAGTGTTCACGAGCTTCTGAGTTTGGGTTGAGGGTCTAGGTTGAGAATTCGGGCTCGAGTCAAACACTGTTAAAAGTTAAAGGGCATGGCCAAATATCTTCAAAACTGCTAGGCTCGGGTTTAGAATTGTCAACGACTCGAGCAGCTCGGCTCACAGCTCATTCACTATCGACCCAAACCAAGAAGTAAGCGGAGCCAACAGCTAACCCAAACGACTCGGCAAGAGCTCTCGGCTCAGTTGAGCCGAACCGAGCACATGGCTCATCCCCATCAAGCCAGCTCGAGCCGATGGTTCACCCCAAGTGAGCCGGCTCGAGCCATCTTCTCAGTTGAGCCGAGCAGAGCTGAGCTTGTTATAAAACATCTCTTGTGGTCTCGTTATCGAGACGAGACGAGATGCGAGCCGTGTCCCCTCTCGTGAGCAACACTAAAAATATTCAATATTACTGTTTAGCTTACATTTCTCATGGCTTTCGTTTTCCAGTGTAATCAGACCATGATTTCAAGACGACTTAAAACGAACGAACCATTTATCAAACTCGACTGGACTCGAAACTCGACGCGAAAAACGGAATCGGCTCGGAACTCGACTCGAGGATATTACCCTTGACTTGACTCGAAACTCGGCTTCAATTCGAGTCGATTGGAGTTTTAGCTTGACTCGTGCTCATCCCTATATGTTAGAAAAAATGGCTGCTTATTATTATTCTGTTAAACTAATTATATAATAATAACAATGTTGCTATGTAAAATTAAAGAGTATACTGTAGAGAAACATTACACTACTCTATAATCAACGGGACTCTAGGATAAGCATCGTTATCGTTAATTATGGCACCCTAGTTGTTGATAAATATTTTCCGCCGGGGCACTTCAGACACTTTACTTTTAAATTCTGTCCACCATCATCCTTAGCTCCTAAGAAAAAAGTATTCTTTCAAATGTTCGAACGGTAAAATATTTTAATAAAAAACAATACCAATCAAAGTAAAATAGTTGCACTCCTAGTTCACTCACTGAATGTATTGATTTGGAGCTGTCAAAATTTACAACAAAATCTTCCAGGTGTTTGCAATCAGTACACGTGATTTCCCTAAGGCTGTCCTCATCTTCAAAGAACAGCAAGTGGCACTACGAACTTATCTGTTTCTGTGTGTGTCTGTGACTGTTGGTCACTGACATACGTAGTTCATGCTCGATTGTTTCATTCTGACAAATTCACTTACAGGAAAGAAACATTTGTTTCCGAAAAAAAAAATACATATATTGTAGTTACTCATCCGAAATGTAACGCGAAAAAAGTAACGCAAACTAAGTACGTTACTTAAAAATTTGTAACGCGTTACCGTTACAGTTACTTTTGAAAAAATGTAACGCGTTACTAGGAAACGTTACTTGCGTTACGTTACTTCCCAACATTGGTTAAAACACCCCACTGGGAATCGAAACTGGGGTGTGAAGAGGTATGGTTGCATAGCCTTTAGATAAGAGACCTCTGGGTATACTTAGAAGATTGATTGGTTTGTATTTGCGTCCTATGTCAGCTGCGAGGCCATACACGACAAAACCCCAGTTTAAAGTGGGATCTAAACTATTGTAATGCTGCTTTCTTACCGGGAATCGAATCTAGGACCAAAGCTATGCGTGCTAGCCGCTAGACCAGCGATGAAATGAAATAAAATTTTTGTTTTACGTCCCACACTTATGCCGGCTAGGCTAAAGGAGACGGTGATGATGAGCAATGAATGAAATGGTGAAATGAAGAAAGTGGGAGGAAACGGGAGAACCCGGAGGAAACCCACGCACTCGGTGTTTGTCCACCACAAAGTTCACTTTGCGGGAGCAGGGTTTGAATCTGGGACCCCTTGCACCAGAGGTGAATGCTCTACCACTGAACTAGACCAGCGATGAGGGAGCATAGATATGACAATTTCATTTCCAAAACTATAAGGTATGAGTTACAATAAGCAAGTGTATAGTCACATATACAATGGAAGGTCGTGTATCATTTTTAAAATAGTCTTGTGAAACAAGAAAATTTATTAGATGACTGTCACTGCCGTTATAATTAGGTATTTTAAAACGTTTCGCATGATCCTAACATAGCATGGAGTCGAACTAGCAATCATTTATATCAGTGCTCAGCTACTGATAGAGAATGTTTCATCCTTGTATGTAAATAAATCACGAAGTTGGAAACAGAGACAGCATTTAAGGGAAGTCACATCGGTAAACCTTATAGTTTTCTCGCCATCAGTTAAAGGGAGGAAACCTAAATATATACTAAATTCTTAAATACAAGAATCAATACATTAAGGTATTTTTTCTGTAAGCTCTACTGGTGAATTTAACCGATGGGACTTCCTTCAAGATCCGCATGTGATTAAAAAGTTAACAATATTTCATTAGGTTCAGATTCTACTTCATAATAGCCTAATTTTCCGTCTTACAAGTAAGGTTATTATTCAGTTCAAAATCTTTAGTCGTCGCAAATTCTGTCGAGGAATTTGAAGCTTAAAATATATAAAACGATAATCATGCCTGTTGTTCTGGAGGGAAGAGGAACGGGAATAAGGAATAAGACGGAAACTTCATAACGAGAAACTGCATAATTTGTACCGTTTACCATGCATTGTCAGGGTCATCAAGTCTAGGAAGCTCAGATGGGCAGGGCATGTAGCCAGAATGGAAGGAAGTAGGAACGTTTTCAAAGTTTTAAATGGAAGTCCAATTAGAAAACGACCATTAGGAAGACCTAGGCGCAAATAGGAGGATAATATTAAGATGGATCTCGCAGAAGTCAAAATACAAAGTTGAAACTGGATCCAGTGGGTAAGGACATAAGTCAATGGCTTTTGTCAACGCTGCATTGAACCTCCTGGTTCCGTAGGGTATAGAGTTAGTTAGTTAGCAGTTAGATAATCTTATCCTATTAAATTAAACTAGTTGTTTGGTCCGAATCTGCAAGCCGCTATACTGGTTCAAATCACATTTAATTTAGACCTCTGTTTATATATATATATATATATATATATATATATATATATATATATATATATATATATATATATATATATATATATATATATATATATATATATATATATTATATATATATATATATATATATATATATATATATATATATATATATATATATATATATATATATTTGGAGGGCGGTTATCTACCAACCGCCGGAAACTCATTACAGTGAAACCTCTACTAACGGACACCTCTATAAAGCGGACACCTCCCATAACGGACATATTTTGTAATCCCCAAACACTGTAATAGGAAAAAACATATTGGCAAACCTCTCTAAAGCGGTCACTCTCTAGTACGGACACGGACAGTCTTTCTTGTCTGTTATAAGTATTATTTACCTCCTTTTACGGACACTTTATCTAGAAACAAGTTGAAAATTACAGTAAAAATACACAGAACATGAGGATCTGACAACATTTTGCCTCCTCAACTGTCTGTTCAGCAACCGTGAGGAAGGGTCTCTGTTCCACAACACCCTTATGTCCTTTTATTTAATTCTACTTCCACTTAACCTGTTTCAGAAACAAAAGTGATTGACAGTTGCCCACTGTTTGGGATGACACATCATTCTACTGTCCCGGTGGGTGGAATCTCTAACCAAGCAGAAGACAAGTTTGGTATTTTTGACCACAGGTACACATATTGTATTTTTAAAGTCCTTACTGGACTGCAATTAACTCACGAATTAAAACAATACACCGAAAACGTAGTAAGTAGCGACAACTGTAAAGTGCAGAGAACTATAACATCTTATTCCCATGTTGTGTCTCGAACATAGGGAATTGGATGACGCAAGATAATGCAGGTACAGTAACATTTTGGTGATATTCATAAATACGTGATTCATGCAAAAATATTTTTTTTCTAATTGCATATTACCTTGTTTATTAATTTACGTAAGAAAATATTGAAACCTCTCTAAGGCGGACACCTCTCTATAGCGGACAATTTTTGATTCCCCACGGCTGTCCGCTTTAGAGAGGTTTCACTGTACCATACTTTCTATGCAATTGTTTAAGGAATTCGTCAAAATACACAACTATCCCGCAGATAGCGACATCTATTAGCATCAGACAGGCCAAGTGGTTGCGCACGTAGCGACATCTACTAGTGTGACTGTTTACTATTAGCAATTAGCATGATACACTGGGACGTGCTGTTTATCAGGAATATTCATGACCACCTTGCTTTTATGCAACCAGGATTACAATTCTTTCAAACAAGGTTGTATAACATTCAAGGATAGTGTAGTGCACAGACTTGTAACACATTTCCCTTTTATAATTAGGGTTATCTCTTACTGTGCAGTACTGATAAGTTTATTAATTACCATTTTTTTGTTCGTAATCTGTTAAAATACTGAATTAGATAATGGATGAGTTTCGACAGAATCATCAACGTTTAATGTTTTTGCACTAGGCATCATCCTAGAATGATTTGTTTCTTTCTTTTCGTCTGATGTTATTCCAATTCACTTGCTTCAGTTACCAGTGATTTAATGACGTGACAGGTCACGCAGTAAAATCACTTTAATGAGAGCAATGAATCGGAACATTGACCAATAGCTGGCCGTTGGCTCCAAAAGCGTAATTGCTTCTCTTAACAGAGTATGTTCAGTGAAAATTAACGCTATGAGAGAAACTACTTTCAGCTTGCAAAGTTTTATTATTATTATTATTATTATTATTATTATTATTATTATTATTATTATTATTATTATTATTATTATTATTTTAACTGTGATATTTACATCAGATTATCCTTTTATTTTCATTATTAACTAGAATCAATTATTCGCTTCGATGGGTTAAAATAAGAAAAGTTAATAATATGTTTCGTTAGTCAGTCACATCTTAACAGTAGCGTACGCAGGAATTTATTTCGGGGGGGGGGTCCAAACTCAATATGAGGGTATTTTATATTAAAATTCCTTAAAATTGCCCCTAAACTTAGGCTAAATGTACACAAAATTTGAAATTTCGAGGGGGAGGGTCCGGATCCCCAGGACCCACCCCTTGCGTACGTCTCTGCATCTTAATATTACTGAAGCGCTCACAAATCGATAGAAACAAAGAAAATATAATGAAAAAATCAGAAAATAATAAGTAATTTATGTAAATAAAAACTAAATATTACTCTGTGGACTCAGTTTGGATTTAAATAGCATCTGAACTGTTACTGTTCATTTCACGATCTCCGAAAACAAGATTCGGCACTAATATTGGTAATTTTCGAACATTTTTAATATATATCATCTTCCCACTTCCCCTCCCCTAAAATGAATCGTTGAAGTGAAATTATAGAAATCATCCCAGGCACGAACTTGACCTATGTTGAAAATTTGATCGAGGTCGGTCGGGTGGTTCAAGAGTTATTAAATCACAAATATAGTCACTTTCATTTTTATTTATGTTGATAGATTATAATCTAGTTCTGTTTTTTCTAAGAATATGGGTGGCGGTACTTAACAATTATTTATCGTATTTGCGAATGCAGAAGAACACCAGTACCACATTAAATAGAAGTGGCCCCCAATAAAAGCTTTGGACTCTTCCCAACAAAAATTTCTGGGTGCGCTTAGAATTTTTCGGAAAGAATAAGCACTCTCCAAGTACCAGTTAGTCGTCCATGAGAACGATTGTCTTTGTTTTCAATACTGTAAGAAAGAAAGAAACAAAGGCTATCTTTGTTTTCAATGCTGTAACAAAGAAAGAAACAAAGACTATCTTTGTTTTCAATGCTGTAACAAAGAAAGAAACAAAGACTATCTTTGTTTTCAATACTGTAATAAAGAAAGAGACAAAGACTATGTTTGTTTTCAATACTGTAAGAAAGAAAGAAACAAAGACTATGTTTGTTTTCAATGCTGTAGCATACTGTAACAAAGAAAGAAAGAAACAAACAAACAAATAAACAAACGAACCAACAGTAAATTCGTTAAATTATTCTCTTACCATAAGCTAAAAGCTTAAAATTATATACTAAGTGTTTCAAAACAACACCCTGTGCAACGTTTGGGAGGTGATTCCTGACACCAAGATAAGACAAAAAAAAATATATAGACTAACCTAAGTGCACAAATGCTTCCTTTCGGAGTTATAGGTTGCCGAAAACATGAAAAAATGAACTTAAAGGCCAATAGCTCCTAAACTATGGGATCTATCAAGGTCGGTCAACTCTTCACTTAGGAACTAGTAACTTATGTGCGCTACCCAAAAATATATGTTTCAGAATCGTGAGATACTCACACAATAATTTTTATAGAGGGAGTTTGGCTATGGGTATATAATTTGAAGTGCTTACCAACTACCTCTGTAAAAATTCTTGCGGAAGTACAACAGGATTCTGTAGTTTGGATATTTGGATAGGGCACATACTAGTTCCTAAGTGAAGTCTTGGCCTGGTTACGGTATATCCCATAGTTTAGGAGCTATGGGCCTTCAAATTTCATTTTTTCTCATATTTTTGGCAGCCTATAACTCCGAAAGGAAGCATTTATGCACCCAGGTTGGCCTATACTTTTTGTCTTATCTTGGTGTCAGGAATCACCTCCCAAACGTTGTCGGTGTTGTTTTGAAACACCCTGTATATGCAGAAAAAAATAGTAGGAAAAGAGAGACATGAAAAACGAGTTCTCTGTGCAAGGAACAAATGAAACTATATTTTGAAACATCTAGCGTTGTACAAAGTGAAGCTGACTACTCTGTTACAGAAGTAATAAGTCTTGACACGTGCAAACAAGTTACAGAAAAAGAGCAAAATGATTTGTCGTGTACCCTGTCAACATTCTCTCATTCTACTTTCTCTCTCTTTTTTTTAGCCTCAGAGTTTCTCTATTCCACTCCTACATATATTCTTTGGTAAATGTACATGTTTCAGTGTACATATTTTAAGTATAGTGTACATGAATATTTAAACATATTGTATGCATATGAATGGAAACGTTCCTATCAAGTCAGAGCCGTCAGTTCCGTTGACACTTAAAAGCATTTTCAGATTTTCACTTTGTTTTCCTTGTTCAGAACTAATTAAAATGAAATTGTGTTTAAATTTAAATTTTGCTGTCAAGAATTGCTGTCATGTCTTTTACAATGTTTGCACCTCAGTTCTTTGTCTCGTGTATGGGTTTCATTAGCCCTGGTTAAACTATATACAGTGTTTTATCTTTCAAGTAATCGATGCCAACCATTGAAACATAAATAGAAAATGGATGGAAATCAAAATTCTGGTTTACTGAGAGCTAAATGACTGTCTTCTTTTCGATTTGATCGTGAACATGGCAAAAGAACCTGGTCGTCAACTTATACCTTATCGCAGAGATGCCAAATTCAGAAGCTCGGTTCTCGGGCTCGAGCTTTATAACTGAGCATAGGGGTAGTCATACTCTGAAGAGCTTGGATGCAATCCTCCCAATCTTACCATTCTTCTTCCCAAGAATTACCTTTCTACCCTTGAAAGTTACCATTCTTCATCAAATTTATCTTTCTTCCCCCAAAAATTACCGTTCTTCCCTCAAATTTACTTTTCTTCCTCCAAAATTAACATTTTCCTCAAATTTACCATTCTGCTCCCAAAGTTACTATTTTGTCTCCTAAATTTTCATTCTGTCCCCAAAGTTACGTTTCGTCTCCAAAATTATCATTCTCCCTGAATTTACCTTTCTTTCACAAAAATTACTATTCTTCCCAAAATTTATCATTTTGCCCCAAATTTCCATTCTGCTCTCAAAATTACCATTCTGTCCCTCAAATTTTCCATTCTACCCTTAAAGTTACCATTCTGTCACCCAAACTTTGCATTCTGCTCTGAAATTTCTATTCTGTCCCCCAAATTTTCCATTCTGTGTCCAAAGTTACTAGTCTCCCCAAATTTACCTTTCTTCCCCCAAAATTACAATTCTCCTTCAAATTTACCTTTCTTCCCCCAAAATTACAATCCTCCTCCAAATTTACCTCTTGTACCACAAAATTACTATTCTCCCCAAAATTACCATTCCGCTAAATTTATTTTTATTCCCCAGAAATTATTCTTCTTCTCAAATATACCATTCTGTCCTCAAAGTTACTATTCTGTCTCTCAAATTTTCCATTCTGACCTCAAAATTACCACTTCCCTCCAAATTGATCTTTCTTCAACTCAAAAAAAATTCTATTCTCCCCCAAATTTACTTTTCTTCCCCTAAAATTACCATTCTCCCCCAAACTGATCATTCTTTACTCCAAAATTATTATTCTGTTCTCAAAGTTACCATTTTGTCTCCCAAAGTTTTCATACTTACCCCAAAAGTACTATATTTTGACTCCCCAAGTTTACCATTTCACTGCAAAATTTAGCGTTCTTCAGTTTGATTATAAGAGCTCTTAAGGTAGTCACTTTTAGTATGATGTAGTTGTATAGTTTTTTTTTAATCTTAAGAAAGTATGGAGAAATACAGTGAGGAAAGGAGGAGAGAAGATGACGTAAGAATGTTGGCAGTGTACGCGTACTTATGTATGCCTATGGAAAAATCGACTACGGTATTAATGTTTTTTTTTCACTTATTACCACTGTAGAGCGTAAAGTTAACTACCAGCTCCTTTCCCTCTCCGAATGAATTACTGAGAGGTGGAGCACAAAGCTGTGACGTCTCACAGCATTCATATCGGAAATGACTGCTATTGGATAGCTTGAGCCTTACTGAGATTACTGAGAGGCATTGAGGATTATGTGCTTCAGCCCGTGCGAACAGGGTTGAACCACGATTGCAAAAGGCTTGTATTCTTCTGAAAAGATTCTTTTTAGAGTCACGAAGACATAAACAGAAATTATTACATTGTTTTAGTTAAGAAAAAACTCTCAATTTCTCAAACAAGATTTTCATTGATATTATCTACTGTAGAACTCTGATTATGAACAGCGGTTCAGTGTAGCGTTGTCGTTAACTCTTGCGTCTTTGATGCGAGCGGTCCCGGATTCGACTCCCGGTGGGGACACTGTCGAAAAACTGCTTTCCAGATCAGCCATCCTCCATAAGCTTTTCCTGGGTTATTCTCATTCACACCAGGCAAATGCCGGGATTGTACCTAACATTAGGTCCAAAACGGCTTCCTTTCTTTCCTTCCGTAGAATAGTGTGATCACTGAGGAATGTCATCCCTATGTCGTGACGGGATAACATTGCCAAAGCTGCTCAAAGCCCAGACATCTAATTTTTAACTCTGATTATGAATGCAGTCAGTGCATTTGAAACGTAATTTTAAATAAGTAAAACACGTCCAAAATACAATAATAATAATAATAATAATAATAATAATAATAATAATAATAATAATAATAATAATAATAATAATAATAATAATAATAATTTACTTAGTTTAGATTTTCCCATTAGTTAATTAAATTTCATCTATGGATAAAAGATAGCGTTTTCAAAACTTAATACCAATCACTACTGCATATGAAGGCAAGTTTAAATAATACAGAATTAGCTTGGTTATTGTAATTAATAATTAACTAACTAATAATAAGGCTTAAGGAAGCGGAGGATCATTCCTACAGAGAAAAGAACTCCATTGTATACAGAGGCGGCGTTAGGTGCGCGCGGGGCCAGGTGCCAATAATGACTCAGCCGGGCCAATACCAACTTTGGAAGCATTACTAGTTGGGGTGAGTCCCACGTGATTTGACTCCAGACCAGAAGGCAACGCGAGAAGACACCTGTGTTTCTTTGCTGTCTCGTCTAGGCGAAGGAACCGTTTCTGGACAGGGTGTTGACATGTGATGAGAAGTGGGTCCTGTACAAAACTCCACGACGCCGTCATCATTGGTTGGCATCAAATGAACCGATTCTAAAACGGGTTAAACCAGCAGAGGTCCTCTTGTGTGTTTGGTGGACTGCTCGCGGCATCGGGAACTGCTACCACCAACTCAGAGCATCAATGCAACTGTGTACTATCAACAGCTGAGCCGTGTTCAACAAAAACTCAAAACTCTAGAGCCAGCATTTGTGAATCGCAAAGGGGTTCTCCTGTTACGGGACAACGCTAAGCCCCACGTGGTTAGGATAACCCGAGCCACCATTCTAATCCTTGGATGGGAAACACTACTCCCCGGATATTGCTCCGTCCGATTATCACCTGTTCCATTCCTTCGACAATGACCTTAGAGGACGCCAGTTCAAATCCCTAGTAGAGACGCAAAATGCACTTGATGATATCTTCTTCGCTTCACGGCCCACCAAGTTCTACCGCGATGGAATCCATGGCCTTCCAGAATGTTGGCAGAAGGTCGTCGATGCCGATGGGGACTATTTTCGATCTTCCGTGTACGTCTTAGGTGGTATATCGATGTTCGAAGATGGTGGATGAATATACGACAGAACTTTCTTGGTTATCTTTATATAAATATATATATAAAGTTTAGAGAGGCATTTCGGGAATGCTCCGAAAATTTGAAATAATCATCAACTGCCTCTAGAAAAATTGATGCGCAAATATCGCACGATTCTGAAACTTGGTTATTTGGTTCCTATGTGACGCTATGACCCGATCACGATCGGTCCCATAGTAGTGGAGCCATGGGTCCTTAAAGTTATTTTCTCACGTTTTTGGTAGTGTTTAACACCTAAACGATGCACTTTTCGCCCTATGTTTATTGGAACTTTTTCTTTGTTTTACTCTTAGGAATCACCCCTCTGCTTTTGTACAGCGAATTTAGTGCCATTCTATATATATATATATATATATATATATATATATATATATATGTGTGTGTGTGTGTGTGTGTGTGTGCGGTGTGCCTTTATATCTACTTCTTGGACGAAAATGCTCAGAACACGGAGCGTCCCTAAGTGCGGGGGCTTGGGGCGGTTGTCCCATTGACCACTCTCAAAATGCGTTTGTGATTGTATTATATGGCGTTGCCAAACTAATTTATTCGTATTTTTTAAAAAAAAAAAATTATCATCTCTGGTATCAGTATAGATCAACAGATATGAACGCAGGAATTTAGTTCGGGAGGTGTTCAAATATTTTGGGGTTCCGAATTCGATATGAAGATAAAATATATAAAAATTTGTAAAATCACCCCTAAAATTAGTTTAAATTTACAGAACAGTTAGGATTTCGAGAGAGAGAGGTTCGGCCCCCAGGACCCACCCCCTGTGCATGTCCATGGTGATGGAAGTTGTTAAGAGCAAAAAAAAAAAAGATAATAGATGTAGAAGAGGCTGTTTATAAAGGTTCAAGGGAGGCACGATTGCTCAATGGTAGACTGCTTACCTCTGTTGTATGGGGTCCCTGGTTCAATCCCCGTACTGAGTTTGTGGTACACAACATCGTGTCCATGGGTTTTTCGCAGAGTACTTCGGTTGTCTCCCGCATTCTCATTCCACCAATTATTCCATCATCATTTACTTACCTTAATCTTCCTTCTCCCTTAGCCTAAAGAGCGTAATCGTGGGACGTTAAACTGAAAGATGTTACTCCCTTTTCATGTCAGCCAATAGGACAACAGATTCTTTATGGAAATAGTATTACGCTTTTACAATCATTAATACATCTTAGCTAATTGTTTGCTCTTACTTGATATATATACCTACAGCTAAGAATTTTAAATTTATATTCTGAATACAAGGAATGCAGAAATCATATATTCACACTCTAAACTGTTGCAAGTTTTACACAAAGCGTTTTGTCAAGTTCCTAATAGCGATTATGTCGACAGCTGTATATACATACAAGGCTACGCGTTTAAGGGATGTTTAGTGAGCGTTGAAAATGAAAGGAGGCGTTTCACAGAATATTTCTGTTACCCTTGGTTTAGCTTCCTTTCTATACCCCTCAACGCCGCCAACGTCACAAAAAAAAGGGGGGGGACAAGAAGATGGTTCAGGGGGTTTGGGAGGCCGGAGGGGGAGGATATTGCAATACCTTCGTTTTAGTGCTACTACCATCTCACACACAAAATCTAACATCCGTCCAAAAAACATACCAGGCCCTATATATATATATATATATATATATATATATTCCGTTTTCATACTTGGTTTCACCCTCCCCCTTATTCGCACGCACACACACGAAAAACGTAGCATTTTGCTTGTTACAACTTCGTATTCAGCAAAGTCGTAGCAGTTCTGAGAGCATTGTCATGTAGCTATCAAGGATAAACTATTGAAACGGCATGGATGATGAGTAATGGGGAGAAACAGGCAGAGAGAGAGAGAAAGTCTGATGTTATGAAACTGAGAGACAGACAGACTGAATAAAGGAAAGTGTAAGGGGAGAAAATGGGAGAGGCATTGCTGTGTTGAAACAGTGCAATGAGACGGCCGGATGGATTGGTAACGTCGTTTCATGGATCCCTCAAAACGTTGCTGTTTTCATGCGCCTAGGGCGTTGAAACAAAACAAAACAAAACAAAAAAAAAGATAGAAAGAGAGAGAGAGAGAGAAATGGAAGAGGGGAAAGTTCTGTTTGGAAAACCGTTTACCGATTCAAACAACTTACTACCTCTGTATTTCAGCTTTCTGTGTTATATAGAACTAATGCATCAAACAGCTAGGGCTTCTTTTACACGGACAGGAGTGATTTTGTTGCTCCTAGGGACGGCGGCTCCGCCCTTGTTCGGAATACGCAGAGATTTCAATGCTATATTACACTTCCAAACTATATTATACATTAATCTGAGAAGTCTTATAGAATTATTATGTCTACTTGCTCGTCCAACGACAGATGTCAGAGCAAAAGATATATAAAAAAAATAGAAAAGATAGAAAAGGGTATTTTTGAAATGGTTTCAACTCATCAACAAAGGTTCCGTCTCAGTCGTTATCCCGATATTGAAACCAGAAATACCAGAAATCTATCTCACAGTCAATATTGATCCCTATAGAACAAGAATCTCCAAACTTTTTAGCCTAACGGCCACGTTTACTTCTTCACCAAGTCTCAGGGGCCAAAACCTAGCATCTCATAACATCAACATACTGTAGCACCAGTACAGTCTTGGTGGCGGAATTACAGTACAATGGAGTGGCGGAATTACGCATTAACGTCAATTATGCTTGGTTATAGTGGTCGCGAGGAGTCGTGAAGTTTACCCTAAAATTACCAATTTCTCTATGCAACAGAAAGCGAGGGTGTGTTTCGGTCATCATCCTCACCCCTCGTCAGCGCGCTATACGGATCTCCTGAGGTTGCAGTGTTGCCGGATTGCCACTAAATATATTGTCGTGGTTTTATATTTTACTATTATTTTTTTTTACTGTTTAATTCGAATAATTGTCAGCGTTTGTGCTTTAGTTCTTTAAGTGATATTCGTTTGCCATGTCTTCTAAGGTTGGCAACACTGTTGGCACACTTCTACTGTTTCCCTTTTTCTCAAGTGTGCGTTCGGAAGGCAGCTCCACGAATCGTAACCAAATTCTTCCGTTGCATCACACGTTACGGAAATCAGTTCTATCATTCGTGTAGCGCCCAGGATTCACGAGTCATCGTGGTCACTATAGTAGAAGCGGTGCTCACGGTCCGTGTTGGCCCGCGAGGAGTAGTTTGGAGACCTCTGCTATAGAACAGAAACTGTAATACGAGTAGATAGCAAGAAACAGTTGATTGATGTGGATTCAGCAACCCTAGAATACATTTCGTATCCTTCACAATGCCGGTATTGAAATCAGAAGTAGTAAAAATCTACAATTTCCGCCTTCAGGTTTCAATATTAACGGAAATTGATAATAACAAACTTACTTTGACATCGATTAAGCATTTCTAGAACACGTTCTATGTTAGCTTCTGTCCCTATATTGAAACCGGAAGTGGTAGAAATATACCATTTCCGGTTTTAATATTGATTAATTTATTCCTGTTTGAAAACTTTTGTGAATCGTCCTGTATATACGAGGAGAAGTCAGAAAGTCAAGGGACTCGAGAAAAGGTACATTTATTCTAATGATAGAAAACTAAAACACATTATTTTTCTACATAGTCTCCCTGCACTTCAACGAACTTTTCCCAACGTTTCACAAGTTTTTTGATTACGTCAGAAAAAAAGTTTTTCGGTTGCATCTGTAACCAATTTCGCACCGCATTAATGACTAGTTGATGGTTAACATTTAAATTTCTTAACTTCTGTTGATGATATGTGTTTTTTAAACAATGCTCGCTGCCTTACTTTCCGGTTCGTGATGATGTACCCAAGTTACATCTACGGTAACGATTTTCTGTAAAAATCCATCTTCCTCGCGACGATAACGGGTCAAATGTTTACGAGAGATATCTATAATTTGTGCCTTATGCTTTGCGATAACAGCTGTCTCCATATTGAGCTTGCATTCGACGAATAATTTCCGCGAGTTTAACATCTTCCGCAAAAAAAACGCGAATCACTGCATTCATTTTTTCCTTGCTGCAGATCCTCAATGGAGCTGCCATGCTTACTGGTCTGCTACACTTCAGCGACTAACGCGGGAATAAGTGGGCGCTATTTGAAGCGTTCACAACGCGTTTTCACTGCTCATGGATACGCTTGGAATACGCTGACCATGAATTTAAATATGGATGGCTAATCAGAATACGCTGCAAATGCGAAAGCAATAAAAACGCGCAGGAAACGTCGACTCGAATGTATTTGGTGCGTTAGGAAAGACGTGTTGCCAGGCAAGGGGATTTTAGCAGGAAACATCTGCTTTGAAGATGCTTTGTGCAGAGTATTTGAACTCTGCTATTATACACCTGGACCTGGCAAAAAAAAAAAGACCTGGAAACCCTGACTGGCTCACAGTATGATTTATAACTAACTAACTAACTCTATGGCCCATGGAGCCCGGAGGTTCAACGCCGCGTTCATAAAAGCTCTCCACTGACTTCTATCCTTAGCCAACTGGGTCCAGTTTCTACTTTGGATTCCTATCTCTGCGAGATCCATCTTAATATTGTCCTCCCATCTGCGCCTAGGTCTTCCTAATGGTCGTTTTCCGATGGATCTTCCAGTCAAGACTTTGAAAGCGTTTCTACTTTCTTCCATTCTATCTACATGATCTGCCCATCTAAGCCTCCTAGACTTGACGACCCTAACAATGTTTGGTAAACCATATAAATTATGTAGTTCCTCGCCATTCCCCATTCCGTTCCTCTTGTCCGAATATTCGTCTCAGGATTTTGTTCTCAAATACTTTCAGTCTATGTTCTTTCCTCAGTGTAAGCGACCATGTTTTGCATCCATATAGAACAACAGGCATGATTATCGATTTATATATTTTAAGCTTCAAATTCCTCGAAAGAATTCGCGACGACAAAGATTTTGAACCGAATAGTAACACGAATTCCCTGTTTTTAGTCGACATTTAATTTCTTCGTGGATATGATTTTCCTCTGTTAATATTGATCATAGATATTTGAAACTATCCACTTTATCAAAAGTATTATTTAATATTTTAACGCGTCTATAATTTACTGTATTTCAGTCTCGACGCACTTCCATGTATTTACTTTTCTCTGCATTTACTTCTAAACCCATGTCCCTGAAAGCGTTTAATAAGATCTCTGCATTTTTTTTTCTATTGTTTTGCTATCATCCCCTATTAAATTTACATCATCAATGTGATTTATAACTCTGGCGAAAGTAAAATTACTGAGTAGCCACCTAGGTCGCATTCGCTGCGGGGGGGCAACGCATTGGAAATGCTTTCTCGAATAGCCAAAGCATAAGAGTGACACGTTGGATAGAAGTGTTACAGATGACACTAATTCAGCGCTTGTGGTGGACAAACACCGTGTGCGTGGGTTTTCTCGGGGTTGTCCCGTTTCCTCCCACTTTCTTCATTCCACCATTTCCTTCATTATTCATCATCACCGTCTCCTTTAGCCTAACCGGCATAACAGTGGGACGTAAAACTCAAAGATTTCATTTCATTTTTTTACTAATTCAACGCTGGATACTAGCAGTGTTACCAAACCCTAGTGCGAGAAATTACAAAAGTCCCTTTACGTTTTGACTCCTCCTCGTATAACTGCATTTGAATTAATGACATACAGTACATAACAATAGAAACGAAAGAAATCCCATTAATTTTGCTGCAGCAAATGCGTTGGCGTAACACCATCGCAGAATGCAAATGAAACACCATTCCCATATGTATTTTGTTCGTTTATAATTTTAAAATCAAGAAAAAAACAAGAGAAGGAGACAATACGTCATTTTATAAGTTAAATGTATTGCCCTCACTTGACAGAATATGATAAAGCTAAGGCGACTCGCTCTCTGTACGAGTTTGAAGAAAGGAAAATTTATTCAACTCCCAACTGACTTCAGCCCCTCTCCCCCTCCCCCTTCAGTCTTCTGCTTTCATTTTACTCCATTTTGCTTCCATTTTGACTGTGTCACACTCACTTAATTGATTGCAGACTAACAGAAGAAAAAAAAGAATAGAAACTAATTCTTTAGAAGTAATTTTCAAATGCTGGAAAATGCATTTGGTGATTAAGATACGTCTTATTGCCACTAGTATTAGTATAAGAAAAGAACAGCAGGTGGCACTGATGTCGATTCACAAAGTAACGATTCGCGTTTCATTGCTTAGTTTTTAGTGAATTAAAATGCATTGTGTTGTTTTTGCAAAACGTGTCACAATAAGCACAATTGTTGTGTTAATAAAAACCCCGTTTCTTATAAGGCTGAGTTTGGATCTTAAATACTGTGACTCTGTGAACGCGTTATATATTAAGCAACAGGAGTTCTTAATGCTTCGTATAGAAGCTAGGGCTCCCAAAAAATTGACTTTTTAATTTTTTTTTTTTTTTTGAAAAGCAAAAAGTTGAAACTAACCCACGTGCCTATATCAATACAGCATAATCGTAAACAGAAGTCTTTTCAAAGTTGTTCTTTAATAAAGGATTTTGTTTTAGCATTTACACCAACATATTACCACCAACAAAAACTTACCTAGCTATGATTTATGTGCTACTCGATTCTATATTTACACGCAGTAACGTTACACAGAAATTTATTTCGGAAGGGGGAATCCAATTACAATATGAGGATAAATTATACTTGTGTATTAAAATTTGTAAAATTTACCCTAAAATTATATTAATTTACAGAAAAGTCGGGATTTCGTGGGGAAGCTCTGGACCCGCAGGATCTATCCTCTGCCTACGTCCCTGATTGCAAGTAATAAAACGCATTTCGGAATTAAAATTTGAGCTGAGTGAGCGAACACTGTCTATAACTACATGTATTGCAATGTAAAGTTTCCTCAATGTGGCTAAAACAGTCTCTGACTGACCCAATCGCGAAGAAGCAGCTCTTAAAATGCCTAATCACTGCGAAATTAAAATACCGCTAATTTTACAGTAATTATGTGATATCTTCAAATAGATAAAAGATAATCGAAATGTGGAACAAGAGCGCGCTAGACAATATTATTTTGCATGAGGTACCGTTATCACGAGTCACCTAGTAGCTTTCCGTTTGCAGCCATTTAGAAACGCGAAAAAATAAAATGCCGATTTTCTAAATGGCTGGAAATCGAAAGCAGATAAGTGAGTCGTGATAACGGTATCTCATGTAAAATAATATTGTCTATTGAGCTCTTGTCCTACTTTTTGATTATCTTTTATCTATTTGAAGATATCACATAATTACTGTAAAATTAGCGGTATTTTAATTTTGACGTGATGAGGCCTCTTAATCGAAAGGTCAGAACCAATTGCAACCATTCCAGTTTAAAATCATAACTGCTATCAAAGTACAAAGTTTGCTGAATGCACCCTCGATCATTCGAGCTATTAATCTGTTCGGTTTTCTCCCCAAACCGCGATAAACATAACCACATGCTACTTTAGTAAATTTAAGAGATAGGCAAGATCACCAAGGTAGCACTATAGAGATAGGCAAGTAATTTTGGCTTCATTTCGGAAAGGGTAGGAAATGCCTATTATTGCTATTTTGTAACATTGAAGAGATAGAAAACCATTTTGCTTTACTTTCATAATATTGAAGAGATAGACTAGGTCTGCTGGTTTGACTTTGGTAACTTTTGCAGGATAGAAGAGTCTTTTCCATCTCTTTGGTAATATTGCAGAGATAGGCATGGTTATGTTAATTCAATTCTTAAAACTGAGAAGGCAGAAATTGCCTTTAGATTCACTTTGCTATTATTGAAGAGACAGATAAAGAGTGGAAGAGGAAAAAATGAATTTAATTATTTATATTTAATTATTTATATAACTTCTTAAAATTTTAATAATCTTGTTTCCTTTGCTTTTTATTTTATTTTTTTAAAAATATGAATATTAATTCCGTATAATTAGTAATAACAACTAACAATTCCATAAATATTTTTTTTTATTTATGTCGTTTTATAAGTACTTGTTTGTTACGTTTAGGGTATTTGGCTCATTTTTAAGAATTTTAAATGAAAGATTGAAAAATTAAACAGGAGATTAATAGTTTATTTACAAAGAATATTTTAATTAATAGGGAGGGTAATAACTTTAACTTAGGACGCCACTCCGCCCTATATACACTCAAGCTTTTTTTTTTTTTTTACCCTTCCCCAACAACTAATGGAGAAAGGAAGTATTTCGAATTAACCTCTAGATGTCCTAATTTCCTTAATTATTATTATTATTTTTTTAATACAGTAGGGGACCTGTGGAAAATACGGTTTACAGTATTCAGTTACTCCTGGACCGTATTCTTTGGTTTTAAAGACGGGACCTTGACTCACAGGTTACTGTCTGGCCTAACTCTGTCTCTGGGACTCCAAGTTAAGTTCACAAAAGGAATTTATTTAGCTTAAGTATATATATTTATTATAGAATAGGTTGGTATTAGGGATAGGATGTTAGCCTTTATTCATGGCTCTGACTAGATTTCCTTATGCTTAAGGAAAAAGGAATTTGGTATATTACTCACTCTTACACTTTCTTAAATGAAAGTTGCAGTGAGAAATTTTTTATTCATTTACAGCACATAAATATGCTATAATTACATATACAAGGGATCGAACCCAAACGCATTTGGATTTATATTAAATGTTTCTCCACCACTAGGACGGAACCAAACCCTCGAGTCTATACGAGCGTCACTTACCTCCGCCATAGACCCTTAGGAAGCTTAAATATTTCCATTCTAATTAATTAATAGTAATTCAAGTAGCCTCTGTTATAGGCGTAGGATCAAACATCTAAAATTAACAAATCATTCCTAACTCCCTATCATTTGTATAACCTATCTCACGGCCAAAGCCCAATTGCTTTAGCGGATAGCTGTATTGTAGTAGAATCTCTAATCTAACTACATACAGTAACTATCTAGAGGGGTCTCTCCCCAAACTGCACTATTCACTTCTAGTGCAGCGGACTGGCTGGCTAAGATCCTACACTCAGGAATCCATAAAACGCACAGCCCCGAAGATAGGGGAGGCAGCCTTTTTATACGTTTTGTCCTGCTAAAAAATAGCTACAAAAAGTTCTTTTGAAGATTTTTTAGCGCCAACTACTCTAATGGAAAATTCCCAGTAAGGGATACTGAAATACATTGAATTTTACTGCTAGCCTCCTTGACAGGCTTTTAAAAGAAAAAGTTAGCATGGAAAAGCAACATTAGTACTAGCTAAACTGTAAATAATAATATGATTAATTTTTAAGTAATGGGGAAATACTGCTCTAATATATATACATAAATATATAACATAAATAAAATAAATATTACCTTACACTATTAATAATAAAATATATGAATAGATATATACCTATAAATTAATATACTTCAGGCCTGGATATCTACCTTATAAATAAACATAATTATTAAATAGAGCAATATTTAATTTTATTATTAATATTTAAAATTCATGTGATTGTTTACCTGCTTAGCAGAACTTTACAACATTTAAGTTTCATTCCTTAAGTTTGTAGTGTTAAAACTTTAATTCTTACTAATGTAACTTTCCTCATAAGCCGCCACTGGAAGTAAGGATTCTTTATTTTTGTGCGTAATACACTTTTATTTTTTGTTTTCCAGTTGTTATACATTACATACGTTATGTAATGGAAGCCGAAGTTCTTTTTTACGCTGAACAAATATCTTTGTAAATAGTTTTATTAAAGGATGCATCAAAAACACTTTTCATGAAGTTAAACTGTAATGCTATTAATGATCGTCTGTAAGTTTTGTACTCTCGTCTTGCTCCTTATAATTTTCCAACAAAAGCAGATTTAAAGAAAAAAAATAAATACATGAACTTATGTACTTCAAAGGAAAGTAACTCTATCGGCCAGACGACACTTTATATTCAAGAAAAGTATAGTACTTTTGTAAACCAAAAATAAAAAAAGAAAAAGAATTAAAAAAATAATACAATAGAAGTTTGTGCTATAGTTGACTGCACTTTTCCTTTTCCACATACACGGAGTGTAAAAAGTGCTTCGAAGCGGCGAGATGCACTGAAAGTTAAATTACGGTTCAGAGCAATGCAAGGGCTGTCATTATCCTATTAAACGACCGGAAGCGTGTCGCTGGTCGATTCTCGTTCACTTCACACCACGTTTGGTACTTCTGTGAGTTGTATGGAAAAGAGAACATGGGCGAGAGGGATGGGTGCTGTGGAAAATACGTTTACATGGCAACTGTTCGGAATTCCCGAAAATTCGGTTCAAAATTATTGCTGATCGGCTGATTCCTTTGTATTCTATTAACTTTTTCTTTCTATAGCACTTTTTCTTTCTTTCTTTATAATGATCATCAGTTTTAGGGATTTTTTTTTTTATGTTAAGATATTTCATTTATTTGCATGCCTTATCGGAAAGTATCATTTCAACTCTATTAAAATACTTGGCACAATGAGGTCTATGCAGATTTATTTCGGTGGCAGCAAATATTAATGAATTTTTACTATTAATTTGTTAACTAATACGTGGCAAAAATTACGGAAAGAAGTCAGGCATGGCATACATACAGGCTCGGATCCAGGATTCTCTAAGGGGGGGGGGGGAGGTGCACTAATCACTACCAAAATAACCAATCACACGGAAACTCTTCAGAATCACATGCGACAATATTATTTACCTCTGACAACGCTGATATATAGAACGGGGGGGGGGGGTTAAAGAGGTTTGCAAGTGATTGCAGAAAAAAAATGTTTTTCTCTCCTCCTAGCTTCTTTTTTCTTTCCTACTTTACAAATGTTATATTGTTATGCTTGGTGAGTCCTTTTCCTCCAACCTTTTAAAAATCGACTTAAGAGTCTTCATCCCGGCGAAATTAAAATACCGCTAATTTTACAGTAATTATGTGATATCTTCAAACAGATAAAAGATAATTGAAATATGGAACAAGAGCGCCCTAGACAATATTATTTTGCATGAGGTACCGTTATCACAAGTCACCTAGTGGCTTTCCGTTTTCAGCTGTTTAGAAACGCGAAAATAAATGCCGATTTTCAAAATGGCTCGAAATCGAAAGCAGATAAGTGAGTCGTGATAACGGTTTCTCATATAAAATAATATTGTCTAGGGCGCTCTTGTTCCACATTTCGATTATCTTTTATCTATTTGAAGATATCACATAGTTACTGTAAAATTAGCGGTATTTTAATTTCGCCGGGATGAAGACTCTTAAACTATTGCTTTTGCAAAGCTCTGTTTTCTCTTAAGCCCTAAACGGAAAAAAATAACACCAGAAAATTTTGGAAAATGTTACTATTTTCACTGCTAGCTTCTCATTTTAAATAGTGTATATTAACAACGAAGGGAAGGGGTGCACGTGCACCAGTGCATCTTCCCTAAATTTGGCACTGCTTATACAGTTTATTATATTATTTCAAATCTTACAAATAATTCCGTCAGGCCTGTGTAGTTTAATTAACAATTTGGATAGAAGTACATCAATACCTATATAGTTTAGTAAATGCTAGTTCTTTAAGCTATATGTATCATCCCTGACAGACCTTAAATTAGTTGAAGCCTTAACCAACTTTTTCCTAAACTTGAAATAATTAATCAAACTATTTAAACTTTGACGGACTATTTCGAAAACTTGAAGTAATTTATCCATATATACAGTGGAGTCTCGATTATCCAAGTTTCGATTAACCGAGGTTCCGTGTTATCCGAGCTTAATCCAAACAAACAAAAATTTAAAAACTAATTCAGTTATAACGATAAGTCAGTCTGCAGACTTTTGTTTCAGCAACAAAGCAAAATGAAGCAAAGACAACGATCCAGCCCGACGTTGCCGCAATTAAGCGAGCGAGTTTTGATCGTTGCACGTCTTGAGTTTCAGTTTGTGAAGGCACTGTTCTACGTCGAACAGCAAGACGACAGGGCACTAGCTAGCATAAATGATGTTGCTACGTCTGTACAATATAGCGGCCAAAAATGAAACAGCTTAATGAAGCAAAAGATTATGAAAGATTTTTTTTAAATGTGTATGCTAAACAGTACCTTATTTGTGTTGTGTTTTGTATTCTGTTTTACTTATGTATGTATCAATATCAAGCTGAATTTGATTTACTGTATTGTGGTTAATTCCTTATGCATTTATCTGTAATTATATGTACTGTATATCCAATAGTAATAATAAATAATCTAATAGACGGAAATAATAATAAAGAACAATAAAAATATAGTACATAATTTTCTATGTACCCATCCGTGTTAACTGAGTTTTTGCTTATCGGAGTAACCTCCGGTCCACATTAGCTCGGATAATCGAGACTCTACTGTACAAGAACGATCAACTAGTTTCCACATTTTGAAATAGTTGATTAAACTGTATAATCTCTGACCGACGCGTGAGCATAAATTGAAAAAGGAATCATCTGCATTGAAAAATAATCTCATGAACCTTAAAAAATGTAGTATACAGGTGCGACTCTAAATATCGCATTGTCTTTATTGGATTATAATTTCAATACTGAGGTTGCATTCAGTTCTTTAACATATAGGTGTCCACCAAGCAGTCTAGAAAAACCTGTCTCTCTGTCGAGTGCATCGTTTCGTAAATATACAGGGTGTTTCAAAACAACGCCGACAAGGTTTAGGAGGTGCTTCCTGACACCAAGATAAGACAAAAAGTAGACCAGACCACCCTGGGTGCACAAATACTTCCCTTCCGAGTTATAGACTGCCTAAAAATGAAAAAAATAACTTTAAAGGGTCCATAGCTCCACAACTATGGGGCCTACCGTAGTCGGGTCAAGACTTCACCTAGAAATTAATATGTGCCATATCCAAAAAATCATGTTTCAGAATCCTAATGTACTCACGAAACATTTTTTTTTTACAGAGGGAGTTCGGCTACAGGAATATAATTTGAAGCACTTACCAGCTACCTCTATAAAAATTGTTGTGTGAGTACCTTAGGATTCTGAAACATGTATTTTTGGATAGCGCACATATTAGTTCCTAAGTGAAGTGAAGTCTTGACACGACTGCGGTAGATCCTATAGTTTTGGAGCTATGAACTATTAAAGTTCGTTTTTTAATGTTTTCGGCAGGTTATAACTCCGAAATGACGGATTTCTGCACCCACGTTGGCCTCTATTTTTTGTCTTATCTCGGTGTCAGGAATCACCTCCCAAACGTTGTTGGTATTGTTTTGAAACACCCTGTAGAAATGTATCAGGCATGTCTTCAAGACAAACAAAGGAAAACACAGCTGCTCTCCTACCCATTTCCTCACGCCAGTATCGAACCTGTAGAATGAAGCCAATCCAATATCTTGTACCTTTCTCAATACTAATTTGGAAAAATGAAACAAACGATGACGTACTGTCGTTTGCTGGAATGTTTCTCTTATAGCATTTATTGCCATTTTTTCAGTCAGTCATAAATTCTTGCACACGAAATTAGAAGCAACAATCTTCAGCTTTTTTCTTGATTTGCTGAAGCATGACCGACTTTTGCTTTGCAACAAGTAGAATGGGAGTGGAAAGATTCGTTCCAAATATTTTCCGTGCAACGTCTGCTGATATACAGCCATCTAGGCTTTCTCAATAATTTACGAAATAATTTGTTTGTTGCAATTTGTATACGTGATTACAATATTATGATGGAATCGATTTCCAACCATGAGATCAATTTCTCAACATGTAATACAAACATCGGCGTTTCTCAACACTAATACATATATCGGCGCAACGGCATCGACTTTCCAAAATTTATGCGGGTGCACATGCGGGATGTGTTATACGTTTTCAGGGGAGTCTCTAAATTTTTTTGATTGACTTCCTTTTAGTTAAAATCTTTTATGAGCACTGTCATAAAGGGCTGTGTTCGATTTTATATACAATATATTATAGTTCAAATTTTCATTGTTAGGTCTGCCTATAACTAAGCCAGAGACAGGCAAAGACGTGGGGAGTGTGTTGCTTGGTTGATTTTGCACAAACACATTTGAAACTATTATGTTTTAGAAATTGTTTTAATTGCTTATTATTTTTTGATAATGGCAAGTGAGAAATATTTATGTTATTTTGTTTCTATCAAACTAAAAATCTTGTGAGTGCGCCGCACCCAGAGTCCCAGAGCACGTTCGTAGTCGGCACGCATGTATCGGCACATTTCCAGTGCTGTTAAGATTTTCCACAAACCTACCTGAATAATAAATTTTCTTATTCTGCAAAACAGGATTAAACATCCATTCGGTTATTTTTCTGTTCGAAACATGGCAACGCTGAAGGTGAAAATCCAGTTTGACACCCTTTCAGCGAAACAGGAACACACGGACACTATCTGTTCGAGATGGTCACACACCGTACTGATGGTCTTAGCAATGTTATACTCCGGTTCACTGACATGGCTTCTAGTGCTTATTACAGTTTTTGTTTAGTGCGCTTCTGCAGCGCTAAGCTTCTGAAGATGGCATCTACTATTAACGTGGGATCCGAATCACGATCGGGGCTATAATGCGATGCAGTCAGTTGGAGCACAAATCTCAGCTTTCACAGGATAGGCCTCCACCACACTACCTCGCATCCAAAAGAGACGGATAGGACCACGTCACATGGTGACGTCATAGTGCTTCTTTTTCTTCATAGCAGGGGCGGATCCAGGGGGGGGGCGATCGGGGCGATCGCCCCCCCAGAAGAGGCAACATTTTTTATTTTATATATATAAATAAAACTCTCCCCAAAGTTTGGAGTCCTTAAAAGTAGCAGAATGACAACCCACCGCCCCCCCCAGAAGTCGGTCCTGGATCCGCCCCTGCTTCATAGTGGACACTCTTTTTATCAGCCTGTTCCGTTTCGTCGATATGTGACGTAGAAACGGGCTTTTACCATCAGACTCAGGAGAAAGAAAACAGATTGAGCAGAAAACGAGTGGGAACGAGATAGACAGAATGCAATAAAACAAGTGTTGGTAGTCTTCAATAAGTCATGAATTCACAAGTAATGTATCTTGAAAACCATCGACCTTCATTTGTTTGCCTGCCACCACTGTCTTCTACCAACGCTAGGCTTGCTGCTCTTTCTTTCTGTCTGGGGCCGCGGTGTTTCAGTGGTAGAGCGTTCAACTCTAGTTTAGGGGATACTTGGTTCGATTCCAGCTCGCGCCAAGTTAACTTTGTGCTGGACAAATACTGTGTATGTGGGTTTTCTCGGTGTTCTCCCGTTTCCTCCCACTTTCTTCATTCTACCATTTCATTCATTTCTCATCATCACCGTCTTCTTTAGTCTAGCCGGCATAATCGTGGAACGTAAAACTTAAAGACTTAATTTCATTTTTTCTTCCTCCCTGTCAGTAATTACCGAGAATTCAAGCTGTGACATCGCAGAGCACCCAATTGGGAATGACTACTATGTGTCATATGTTTAATATTGATATTAGTTTTCGTTATATGTTATGCCTACAGCTTTGGCGTGGGAGAACTAAGACTGATTACCGACGGGATCTCATGTATGGTACTTGTACCGATTATGGCCCGGGTCCCTAATATGGCCCACAGACAATATCTCTGCAGATTTACGTTGGTGCTACTAGATGACAATATAAACTATGTCCTCATGACAAGCGTAAACACATTTGCGCGGCTCAGAGGACATAGTTTATATTGTTATCTAGTAGCACCAACGTAAATCTGCAGAGATATGGTGGGTGGGCCATATAAGGGACCCGGGCCATAATCGGTATAAGTACCATAGTTTGGATCCTGTAGATCCACGCCTAATACAACCTCGCTGCTGAAAGTGATGCTAAATTCAAAAATCAAATCAAATCAAGAATGCTGCATCTAATCCTTATTGAAATACATGAAGCTAAAGGAGATATACTCTTTGTTTTGGTTAACTACTCTTAACCTTTGAGTTCCCTAACTTTTGAGAAGCAGAAGAAAAATATTCAGATAAGTAGAAAAATGCTTCTATAGAGATCGCCACTCACGTACTCTAGAAAGCTACACGAACCAAAATTACGAGAACTTCGAACGTGGATGAATAATAAAATAAATAAAAAAGAAAAAAAGAAAAAAGAAAAAAAGAGAAATTGAGAAGGCGGAGAGGAAGACCCATAGCGATTCACATTCACACCCGTTTCCTCATTTCAGAGACGCTTATACCAACCAACGTAGCTACACACGCGGATGGATACACACAGACGCACACAAACGAGCCGAGGAACCTCCTAGAAAGTATGGAAGCGAGAAATATCGAGGCCAAAGTCGTTGAGAAAGAAAGAAAGAGAGACGAAAAATTCAAAGAAAGAAAAAGGAAGACAGGATAGAAACTGGAAATCGAGAAGAAAACCACAAAACTTTCAAATATATATGTATACGTTTGCTTTGACTATTTTTACACGTGGCGCCATCTGTTAACGAGTTACTGAAGCGTGAACGGAGTGCGTAAAAGTTACCTCAGTTCGTTCTATAGATTCTTTCCTCTGGAATACGATTTCTTATCCTGCCCTCTTCATTTTTTTTTACAGGATGTGAAAGATCAAAGGTTGAATATTATGAAATATTAAGGAAACGAAAAAGAAATAATTTATCTTCTCTTTTTAAGCATGAGAGGTGAAGGTAGAAAGGCAGAAGTGTAAAATATTAGAGTTGTATTTTTACAGTATGCTCATTAAAAACAGTCCGTACCGTTTAATGGTAAGCGAGGGAGGGTAATTTCTCTAGAACGATTCTAGGCCAAGAACGGAACTCATCACTGCCGATCTAGTAGCCAGCGACCCAGAAGCACCCACTACTATAGGCAGTCAGACTCATGACCCATCAGACCATGGGACTCGGACTAACCCGAAGTGATCTGATGCAACCCGAAGACAAAACGTAATCATACACATGGGGAGGATGTGTGATGCTACTAATTCAATTCTAACAAACTTCCTTCTCTTCTCTCCGATTGCCTTTTCACTAAATAGTCTCACATAGCCTCGCTGCTGAACGGGACGTAAAACTCAAAACCAACTCAACTCATTTTCTTCCTCTTTTGTTTTTTCGAGTCTGTGTGTCAAGCATTGCATTGAAAGATAAGTACATGATTTATGTGATTTCAAACGGGTCATTATGACAGAAAAGATAAGCTACATGTTTCTCTTACGAGGGTTCGTCAAAGTTTAATGGACATGTTTGAGTATATATAGAAGATACCACTGAGTCCAAACAGTGTTTTGTTAATTCTTTTTGGGCAGGTTATGTTCAAAAACCACTATGAGGAAACGAATACACATGAAATAATATTTGTAAAAACATGAAATATTCAAAACATGATATTTTGATTATGACATGTCATCGAGAATCGAATAAATGAATGTTTGAGCTGAAGCAGTGAACATTATTAAATATAAAATTCTACAGTGATGCTGTAGAGATTATATTTCAGCAGCTTCTGGGTCGCTGGGTCTGAACAGGTCACCGGATTTATATAGGTTTTCAAGTCTGTCCAAGTCACCATGTTTGTATGACTTTAAGAGTGTGTCCATGTCACAGGGTCTCTCTGAGTCATCATGTCTGTCTGAGTCATCGAGTTTATATAGGTGTCCGAGTGTGTCTGAGTAACCCGATCTGCACCGGGTTTTTATGGACCTCCGAGTCTGTCCAAGTCACCGGGTCTGTCTGGGTCATTGGGTTTATAAGAGAGTCCGGATCTGTCCGAGTCACTGAGTCTGTGTGGGTCTCCAAGTTTATATGGGTCTCCGAGTCTGTCCGAGTCACCGCATCTGTCTGGCTCACAGGGTTTATGTGGAAAATTTCAATTTTGGATTTACACCATTTGGCATCTAAACAGTCCATATAGCTTATAATCTGGAAACAAATACACTGAGTGTACGACACCCCTAATAACCCCAGAGATGGAAAGGGAATGACATGTAAAAATACTATAAAAAACAACCGATATTAGCATCGAATTCATATTTCCGGGATTGCTGAGATGGAGAGTGACATTTCCGATGCCGTACTTTGAGCATAAGACACCCTTAGTACCCTTAGAAGGGTGGCAGGGGTGACATATAAAAATATCCGAAAACGACCATGTAGAATTAATAGTTTTTTTGTGGTGCATTTTTGAATACCAGTTTTGCAGTTGTGAACGTCTCATTTCTCATCTCTTCTCACCCTCATGTCAGTGGGGTCTGAACTTGGCTTAAAAGGGCACCGAGAATGCCACTATTCATCTCGGCGACAAAGAGATACCTCTCGGAATACCATATGTTACTTTATCTCTAATCCGAGAGCTTGAAGACATCTTAGTCCAAACAATGGATCTTTACACGAAAGAATCTCATTCAGGGACTTCCAAAATGTTCAAGCGTCGCGAGAGGTTGTACGACACATTCAAAAATACTGTTGGTGACTTAAATGATTCTGTCTCCAATCTCGATGTGTCAGAAAGTGAATCGTCTGATTCTGAGCATAATAACAGAAAGCCTCACACCAATTGACGGAGGAGAAAGTGTTTGTGATTCGGACTCTCCCGCACGACTACAATAACATTATACCAACTTGATTGTGAGTTCAAGTTCGTGCATGAAGATATGAAGATTGCATTCTACAACAGTCCAATCAATTCAAAAATTGTCCTGGCCACATTGATGTCGTGGATTCTTGCCATTTGCACGATTTGATAACTACTGTCATACTCACTAAGAAACTTTCATACTTTACGTTAGGGTTACTTAGTTCACAAACACCGAGATTATCAAAATCTTGACGGAATTCTTAACTATGATGCAATACTCTATCCACGCTCTGAGGAAACGATTCAAGGTCGTTGGGGCTTAGTCACCTACGACAAAAGAACGAATACCATAACCTGTACTGTTTCAGGAAAGAGTCAAGATCATTCAACAAGGAGAATAGGGATGCGCACGAGACAAGATTTGTGGCTGTCTCGTCTCGAAAATGTGCTGTAAAAGTGATGTCTCGACTCGAAAAATGTATATTTCTCTATTGGAAGAGCCGTGTCTCGACTCGAATTTTGTCAGGAAAATCCTGTCTCGACTCGTCTCGTGCGCATCCCTAAAGGAGAAGGACAATGGCTGATGTCCATGACTTCTTCAAGTTGTTATCGAAAGAGAATAGTGTAACATACACCTGAATTTAAGCTCATTTTCTATAAAGCGTAATACACAAAGTTATGATCCCGATTGTGGTATTTTGTGATGTTCTGTAAAAAATATCTAAAAACTTTCGTGATACATACAAAAACACAGTCATAGTTAAAGACATCCCTAAACTTTGTGCTTTGTTAGCATACGAAATTTAATAATATCTATAAATAATTTCCCGATATTTCAGCTTAAGGGATTGATTCGCATTGAGTAACGTTATTTTTGACACGTAGATGTTCTCTAATGAAAACTAGCTTTTCACAGGGTTATAACTTTTTGGAAATCTATAATACGTACGCGTCGCAAATTTTCATTTTGCTGTCTAGTTGTTCCCACTTTTTTTTTTCTGATTTCTCAAGTTCATTGGACTTCGATAGTCTATAACTGGGAAATCAAAGGTCCGCACATGAAAGTTGACCTCCATTGCCAATTTTAAGCAAGATTTGATGAGTTTTGTATAATTATATTGTTCTTATGATTGGTTTTTAAAATATCAACTGAAGGAAGAAAATAAAAGGTGTGTTCAAAAAAAGATCGATCTTTGCTGTAAAATCTGTATTGGTCATTGAACAACATTTTAAGCACTATCCTCTTCCAAAGTAGGTCCCTCTACTGAATAATACAGTGTTCCCGAAGTGTCTTCCATTTTTAGAAAGAATCCTGGAACGCACTTTCTGGGATGGCGCGCAGATTTTTTGTCGTATTGTCCTAAATATCCTGTGTGATATGTTAAGGACGTAATTTCAAAGTGGTTTTAAGTTTGGATAACAGGAAAAGATCTTAAGTAAGATTTTATTCCCATCTGTAGTGGCAATTAGTTTCTGACTGATTACAACACGGTTCTGTTTTTGATCGTCAGTCAACAAAACCTGCACGAAAATTTCACCGACATGACGCACCCGAAGCTTTTTCAGTCTAAGTTCAATGACATGATCCTATGTTGATGTCCTCTTCGTTAGTAACTTCTTGAACAGTTAAATAGTGATTTCAACCATTCATGTCACGAAATCTCTGGACATGGTCATCATTTTGTCATGTGGAAGGTCGTCCAGGCCTGGGGTCCTCACTGACTTACAATACATTCTGCTTCTTTTCAAAACGCGTAAACTACTCATAGCACTGTGTTACATTCATACAGTCCTCCTCGTAAGCTTGGTTAAAATTGGTGTCAAGTTTGTAGCAACATTTCACACACACACCTTGTTCTTGAAGCTCTTCCATTGTCAATATGCCACTAATCCGACGAACAGATTCTACACATGTTCACTTCAATGGCTGTAGCTCAACAACTAATGATATAGCAAAACGAGGCAAATGGAGTTTGTTGTCTAAACCTGCCTTGAGGTACACTAATGTCCAAAATGATTCTCGCATATCTATAACTGTCTTCTTGTAAGAATATAATTTGATAATGATTTTGCAGAGTACTTTTAATACTGATACTATGTGTATAATCGGGAAATGAATATTTGTGATAAATTTCATAGCAAAAGAATTATAAATACGAAAATTAGAATGAGTAAAAACAAAATGTTGCAAAATGGACAGGGCAGTTTTATTGTTCTTATTTACTGATCTTTTGACATTAAATTTGACACATGCATGTCTTTGCCGATTATACGAGTACACATAGTAACATTATAAGAAATACCGGGCGAATTCGTTTTCAAATTATATTGTTACAATAACATATTTATAGACATGCGACAATAATTTTGGACATGAGTGTACATTCAGAAGTCATAGCGTGCTCTCTGTTCCGGTTGGTAGCCTACTTCGAAAGTTCGTTTAAAAAACATACACACACACACACATCGTTGTTAATGAAATGAAAGCGGAACAATCAGAACAAGTAGCAATTTCATGTGTGGACACACCACTTAAAGGAGTATGGTTTGAATAGAGTTCTATTTTCTCAATAGCAAGCCATACAAAACATACTCCTTCAATTGATATTGAAACCGGAAGTGAGAGTAGAATCCTATACTTCCGGTTTTAGAAGATACATTAGGGTAGAGATGAAATATGGCTAATTGGCTGAAGAAAAAAGACTGCTATTCGCTACGTATTATCGTTTTTGGTTTATGATGATCAAAGTTAAAACTGGAATTTCCTTAACTTCTGATGGATGGACACCCTCATCAACGAACCGAATTAGTAAATTTTTTACCGTCTACATACGATCTGGCCAAAATTTATGACGATCCATTAAATAGTTCATGAGGTTTTGTGTCTCGCCGACGGACTCTCTGTCAAGCAAGCAAATATGTATATAAAAAAGAAACTTTTTGAAACTAAAACCGCATAAAAAGATCAACTGAAGGGGAAAAATAGTTGACAAAATGAAAGCAGAGGAATTTAAATGAAGGAAAGAAAATTTATGTTAATTCACTCTATTCATTTCCCCTTTCACTTCTTGAAAAAATAAGACTCAAATTCTGAAAAAAAAAATACTGAATCATTCCTTTAGGATACAATCCATCGAAGCTCTTAATTGAGCAACGCATTCAGATAGGGGACGTTAAATCTCGTTCCTACTTTAATAGGCTAATCAATGGCTATTATATTGAAAGAGGCTTGTAAACGCAAGACGACTGAAGAATGAGTGAAAGAATTATACAGTCGAAGGGGTCTGAGTAGTAGTTCTTCGATACAAGCTGAACCAAACAGATGAGGTTGAAATTATTGGGAACTGGGGGAGAATCATTTCTTTTCTTTTTTTTCAGAAATTATATTTTTCCATGCTTTTTTGATTATTGATTACTCACTTTAAACATTTTCCCCCACCTTTTTGGTTTTCCCAATACTTGTAAGTTATAAATTTTTCTCCTCAAGAAGTCAAGTATTAGGAAGTATGCAAGGTATTGACGGAACTTAACTGAGAAAATGTTTAAGGGCTATTCCTCACATCAAGGTAAGAAAAAAAAGTTGGTATGAGTATATGGGAAAAAGTGCATAGTTTCGGAGCTATAGGGGAGACCGGGGTTGGTTGGCAAACTTTTCATTCTTAATTTTTTTATGAGCAGATGGTGCACTGTATTGCAATGTAATGGATCTGTACGGAGAGACCAATGTTTCCTCTAATAAATTCAATTTTTGTTTTTGTTTTGTTGCTTACAGTTTTCTAGAAATAATTTTTTCTTTCTTTTAAAATGAAGTATGCCAACTAATCCCTAGTAAGGGGCTGGTTGGCTGATATTATGGGGATAGTTAGCATACTTTTTAAATATAGCAAAACACAAACAAAACTTGTATTTATTAGAAATAAACTTTATATTTCTAAATTCTATTATATATATTGCAATGAAGTAGGTTATTTGAAGTTTGAAATTACTTTTATTCACAACATTTAAAAGAATCAGTATTATGAAATATGGAAACTTCTTTCTTTCATTCTAGCTTGGTTGTCATGACATTGAAAGCTACAAGATTATCAAACCACATCAGTTTTAATATGATTTGGTGTAGGTTAATTCTTCATATTATTTCAAAATGTAATTAAAATAACTGAATTATCAAGAAACGAAGTTTATTTCCCGCTGTTTACAAAGTAGCTAAGATAAACTAAGATATGTTTTAGCTGAATTATCGAGAAATGCAGTTTATTTCCTACTTTCCACAAAGAAAGAAAAAGCAATAGCTAGGCCTCTATTTTTGTAACAAAAGAGCACATACAAAATATTCTTGACCCTGAGAATTAGGCCTATTCAGAAAATTCAGAGTCCGGCATACAGTATTATCTCGATTTCTAAATTTTGACAGTAATCCAATACGTGCATGCTATTCTATAACATTGAAGTAAAAGTTTGGTAGAACTGTAAACAACATAATAATAAAACAATGTAACAATAAAAGTAAAATGAAATAACATTTCACTCGGGGTTGTTTGGCGCACTTCCCAACCAACCCCAAATGCTATACGCCAACTAACCCCAAGCCCATGTTCTGCAACGAAGTCGTAATTACTCAGTAATTGTTTGGTATTTACGTTTTATTGTTTGAATATCCATAAAAACAAAGTTCAGATCTAACTAATGCTATATTACTTACCTCTGTACTCCAGGTAGTGACGATTCTGTGATGTTGTAAGGGAGAACTAAAAAAAAAAAAAAATACTTCAGACTGGCAAGAACGCTCTTTATCTAATAGACGCCATAATCCGCAAGTTACAAATTCCATATGAAGGTCGCAGCTGCATCCATAGGTCGCTCTTTTAGGACAGTAGCAACAGCTCATTATGTTAATTAATGAAGGAGTGTTATGCTGTTCGTCAACCAGCCCCTGCTGCCAACCAACCCCGGTCTCCTCTAATTGTTCAAAAGCGTGAAAAGCATCCCAGCAGATGATAGCTAGTAACCGTAAAGCTGTTGGTCCCTAATAATTCCGACATCGCGAAGACATATTCCGTGTTCACTGTTGTCACGGCTTAATTTTTACATATACAGGGTGGTCCAAAAGTAGGTATACACCCCTGCATTGATCAAGTATAACATTCTAGTTTATGGGTTTATTTCCTTCGGCTCTTCCGAGCTTAAGATGTAAGTAAACACACATTAAGAATAAATAATAAAGAAACTAACTCTACCTCATGGATAACAATAAAATGCAATGAGCTGATCAGTACGGTACTGTGTACCTATTTTTGGGCCGCCCTGTACTCTGAACCCGAGTATATCTGGAATTCTTTTCTACGATGACAAATCCTTTGCGCTCCTACTGCACACTGCCGAAATACGCATTTTTGAATGGCTTATGTGTGACCTCCTTTATGCTCATATCAATCGCCACCCCACGATTCCTTGTGGGGGTACGGTGCCTCAGTTGTAGAACGCTTACTTCTGGTGCAAGGGATCCCTGGTCCAATCCAGGCCCGTATCCAGGGGTCTTAGCGGGCCAGCCTCCCATAATTTTTACTGTCCCCTCTTAAAATTTTCACGGTAGGCTTGCAAATGAACAATAATATGGTGGATCGGCCCCTCTAACTTCTACCTGTCCCCCTACATTTTTATGCTGGCTAAGGCCCTGGTTCAAGGGATGCCCAAATAAGTTTGTGGTGGATAACACCCTGTCCGTGAGTTTTCTTGGGTACTCCCGTTTCTTCCCACAACTCTTCCACTGATTCTTCCGTAATCGATTACTTGTCTTATTATCAGTCTCCCTTAGCGCAAAGGGCATATTCGTTGGACGTTAAACTGAAAGATTTCATTTCATTTTGCAATGTATGTTTTTCATGTTTCTAGACGGCCCTAGCTCTGAAATTATGCACTTTTCCTCACATGTCCATATACTTTTTTTCTCATTTTGATGCGAGGAATCAGCTCTCAGAGTTTATCAGTCTAGTTCATTAACATTCTATATACAATGTTTTCTGCATTCTATAATAGGGATGGCCGGAACCGGTTTCTGGTGGAACCGGTTTTATATTCTGAATGGATCCGGTTCCGGAACTGCGTTTTCGGACCCAGGTCTGGAACCGGTTCCCAAGATCCGGTTTCGGAATCGGGTTTTTCGGATCAGGGACTGGAACCAGTTCTGAAAACCGGATCTCCAAGAACCGGTGGGGCCTTCCCTATTCTGTACTCTGGGATATAAAAATAAAAAATAAAGTTATCAAGTTTTACGTCCCGCGATTATGCCGCTAGCGTAAAGGACCCCAAACTGTCGCCGAAAGTTGCGTTGAACTGTGATAACGGATGTTGTCTTCGCGTATTCCACAATACAATACAATAAATAAATAAATAAAAACCGCCGTCTGTTGTTGTATGGGTGCCACCTAGAAAAAACTATGGTCTTGGAAAGGTCGGGTATTTCTATCAAAACTTGAAGTATCTAATAGCAATCCTTGTCATTCACACATCTCTCCATACACTGGGCATCTAGAATAAACAATAATTTTAAGAAAACTAAAAATGGATCAAAAGATTGAGATCTTGGCCAATAATTAGTTTTTTGAATCAGGGGCCACAAAATTTTTGAACGGCCCCTAAATCGAGTTTTCATATTTTCCACGAAATCAGCACATCATACTGAGTTAACTGATAGTTTGGGTTTGACTACACTACATGTAGTTCTCCAGATATAAAGCTTACAAGAAATTTTTTTGAAATATATTGGATCTTTTGAGCCCATTGGATCAAGGGCCACGAAATTTTTGAACGTCAACTAAATCGAGCTTTAGTATTTTCTACGAAATAAGCACATCATACTGACAAGGAAAGGTAATGAACCAGTCAACGGGACTTCCTAATCAAACCTAATCCATTCGATAAATATAACAAAGATACGTTCATTAACAAAATATTAGGTGCCATGGACAACCGAGTAAGTCCCTGGGGCCCACTAACCTGTCAGTATAAAGAAAATCGTAGACTCGCAGTGAAATAGCTATTGCATCAACACTGTTTATTGGAAAGTCTTGGTTTATAATTCATTCTCTTCAGCATGAAACAAGCTTTCCAGAGGTGCTATGTATTAGGGCCCCTAACGTATTTGAACAGAAAAACTGGAAGACTGTCATGAAAATTCCCTCCAGAAATCCCTCCCATCAACTTGGATCCTTCTGGAGTAACCCCGGGTAAAAGTACACCATCCAAATGTATATCGAAAAATACTAAGTTATAGCGGATACGAAATGTGTGTACCGAGTTTTGTATTGCTAGACAGAATAGGTATGAGGAGAAATCGTTGATTGGTATACAAGCTTTTCCCTCATATCTATTCAGTCTATCAGTACAAAACTTGGTATACACATTTCATATTCCCTATACTATTTTTTGAGATACACTTGGATTATATGCTTTTACCTGGGACCACTCCAGAAGGGTTCAAAGTTGACTGGAGGGAATTTTCCCGACATTCTCCCAATTTTTCCTGTTCAAATACGTTAGAGGCCCCAATACATAGCACCTCTGGAAAGCTTGTTTCATGCTGAACAGAATGGACTATAAAACATGACTTTCCAATTAACAGTGCTGGTGCAATAGATATTTCACTGCGAGTCTACGATTTTCTTTATACTAACAGGGTCAATGGGCCCCAGGGACTTACTCCGTTGTCCATGGTACCTATTTTTTTTTTATGCATGGACATATCTTTGTCATGTTTATCGAATGGACTAGGTTTGATTAGGAAATCCCATTGACAGGTTCATGTCCTTTCCTTGTGAGTTAAGTGGTAGTTTTGGTTTGGCTACACTATATGTAGTCCTCCAGATATAAGGCCTACAAGAAAATTTTTGATTGAAATATATTGGATCTTTTGGATCAGGGGCTACAAAATTTTTGAACGACCCCTAAATCAAGTTTTCGTATTTCCTACGGAATAAGCACATCATACTGAGCTAAGTGATTATTTTGGTTTGTCTTTCCTTTACACTATATGTTACTACGATATTGTATATCTATGGGATAAATTACTTCCATTTTCTTGTAGTTATTTTTGGACAACGGTGCTTAAAAGTGCACGATTTGTTGATAAGAAGAAGAAGAAGAAGAAGAAGAAGAAGAAAGGTAGAATATATGTTGATTTTATATTGATAATCATGTAATGTGAGTTGTTAAAAAAAGATAGCTATTTTGCTTGGTTGCTATGACAATATAATAATTTTCAAAAAAGGTTTTTCAGAATAAAAGATTAATGGTGTTACAAGGTGACGTGTCTGATTCTTGTAGTATTGAACGTGTTGACATATTTTAAAAATTACGCGAACTGTGGGCTGAATGTAACGTGTAAAATATAAGAAGTTAATCGTTACAAAGTAGTCCTTCAGATTTTCACTGAAATATATTATATCTTTTGATTCAAAAATAAAGAAATGGGCACTATCTTTTTGGAACACCCAGTACTACACTGAGCTTCTGCCAAATTAACTCTTTGTATTATACTTTAATTCCCATGAGGAATGGGAGTATACTAAAAGGTATGCTTTTTCTAGGGCCAGTAGTGTAGGAAGATTATTTACAAGGACTAAAATAAACTTTTTTTTTTTTTGATCAAAAGATCCAATATATTTCAGATAAAAAATTTTCTTTTAGGCCTTATATCTGGACAACTACATGTAGAATAGCTAAACCCAAACTATCACTTAACTCAGTATGATGTGCTTATTCTGTAAAAAATACTAAATCTCGATTTAGGATTCGTTCAAAAATTTTGGGGCCTCTAATATAATTGGCCCAAAAGATCCAATTTATTTCAACAAAAATTTTCTTGTAGGCCTTATATTTGGAGAACTGCATACAGTGTAGTCAAACTTAAACTAACACTTAACTCAGTATGATGTGCTTATTCCATGGAAAATACGAAAACTCTGTTTAGGGGTCGTTCAAAAATTTTTTGGTCATTCTTCAAATTCTTGGCCAAGATCGCAATCTTTTGGTCCACTTTTCTTGATCATTCCTAAAATTCTTATTGTGTTATTAAACATTTTTTTATTGAGTTATTAAGATTTACTATAACCATTCAGTTGATTCTTGTGTTTCTCTTCATCACATTATGTTAACTTAAATATTTTAAGGAAAGATATTTTCTCTAACATTTTTTTTAAAGAGGGAGAAAATCAGCTCAAGAAAGAAGGGAAAGGGACCTCTCTGTCTCTCTCTCTGTATATATATATTGTAACAGATCCATCTGCCGTCAAGAAAATATGAGACTTTAATTAAAAAATGTTAAAACGGTTGGAGGGCGAAGGAAAAACTTGGGGATGGGGTATAGAGGGTTTTGCGAGCAAGTAGATGAAGAGGGTATGAGGAACGTGATCAGGGAATTAATAACTCTTTTTTCTTTATCTTCGTCTAAATTAAAATAAAAGGAGAGCCTTAAAAGGAAGGAAGGAAACAAGAAGATATCACAAAGTATATATTGTCCTTAGCTTCCCTTTTTTGATTAATCCCGGTGACAATAATTTGGGAATTACAGGAAATGATGAGTCACTTGTGGTAAATTTTCTTTTCTTATAATACGAATTTTTAACTAACGTATATATATAAAGGTTTTCTGTTCAAATGTTTATTGGTTTCAAGAGGGGAGAAATATAAAGGGGGAAACTTCTTTTTTTTTATCTTTTTAAATAAAATAATTTTCTCACTTTTTCATTGAAAAGAGAAAAAAAGGTATGGTTTTGACAGATTCATTTTTGATGCGTTTTTTTACACTCTCTTTTTATTAACTCTGGAACCGTATGGGGCAAAAATATTTTATTTTTAAGTGCAGAGAAGTGTAGGAAATAATATAAAGAAGAAACTTGAGGTTTAACTACGCTGCTTCAGTCATTTATAGCTAAATCTTGGTAAAAAGAATTTTTAGGAATGATCCCCCCGCCAAAAAATAATGCATCAAAAGCTTGCGACTGTGGCCAAGAATTTTAGGAATGATAAAAAATACATCGAAAGATAATCTTGACCAGGAATTAGTTTTTGATCAGGAAACACAACATTTTTTGAACTGCCCCTAAATCGAGTTTTCGTATTTTCTATGAAACAAGTACATCATACTGAGTTAAGTGATAGTTTGGGTTTGGCTACAATATATGTAGTTCTCCAGATATAAGGCTTACAAGAAAATTATTTTGATCGAAATGTATTCAAGTTTTTTGGAACAGGGGCAACAAAATTTCTGAACGTCTCCTAAATTGGGTTTTCTTATTTTTTCGGAATAAGCACATCATATTATTGTGTACCACAATGTGTAATGAAACAAAATATTTAATTGAATTTTAAAATGTGTATAAAACAAGCAATGTATGAAGTGGAGGCAGTTTGAATATTCTTTAGGATTCATAATCCAATGGAAAATTTAGAGTGCCTTGACTTCTACAATGCAAATGACCGGGTATAACTTCTAGAACTAGGAAGACTCAGAAAGAATGTGCAAGAATGTTGACATGACGGAAAAATCATATAAATACTACCGGATTCTCTTCCGGGTATGGGAAGTTCCATTTTGACGTCGAAACTCTGAGAGTCAGATTTTTGATAATTAGTTTTGTCACTCCGTCATTCTGTCCATCAGAGGTTCTGCTCGTCATCGTTACCAAAAGTAAGTGATTATGCATTGTCTTCTCTAGTCTTTAAGTCATACCAGTCCATATCATGCTCTGTAGTTATTCAGTTATTCAAGATCAGTTCATTAAATTCTTATTCTAAATTATTTCTGTGTTGTCGAATTTTATCTTTGAATTTCTACTTCCATGTTTTAACTAATTCTGGGCTACGCTATCTACGCTCCCAAGACTTGCATTAATTTAAATTACTTCTTGGAGGAACTGGGTGGATGTTAAGGCCATTCAGTAGTTTTCATGTATGAGAATTGTTTGGGGTTCGCGACCCAGACAAGAGGTCTCCGTTCGACATGCCTCCGGAAGTTTCTAACTGCCTTTTACGTCACAAATCCCGTCACGTTTAAGGTAGATTGCGAACCTATTTTTAAGGTTTTAGCAATATTAAGTTAAGTGATAGTTTGGCTACACTATATGTAGTTCTCCAGATATAAGGCGTACAAGAAAATTTTTTGATCGAAATGTATTGGAATTTTTTGGACCAGGAGCCATAAAATTTTTGAACGGCCCGTTTACGGAATAAGCACATCATATTGAGTTAAGTGATAGTTTGGGTTTGGCTACACTATATGTAGTTCTCCAAATATAAAGCCTAAAAGAAAATTTTTGATTGAAATATATTGGATCTTTTGATCTAAAAAATATTGATAAATAAAGAGACATTTTGTTGTATATTTAATTGAGGTATATTAAAATTTAAATACAAACTATTATTGTCGATAGCACAGAAGAATAAATGAATTTAGATGCATCTTTTATAATTTCATAAAGTTAATACAAAAGAAATAAATATAACTTACAAAACTTAGGTTGATACCATCTTACAATAAGCTATTCGACCAAGCGCCAAGAACTGGATTCTAATGGCAACATGTTTGTGTTTCCTTTAAGAGTCTTCATCCCGGCGAAATTAAAATACTGCTAATTTTACAGTAATTATGTGATATCTTCAAATAGATAAAAGATAATTGAAATATGGAACAAGAGCGCCCTCGACAATATTATTTTGCGTGAGGTACCGTTATCACAAGTCACCTAGTAACTTTTCGTTTTCAGCTGTTTAGAAACGCGAAAATAAATGCCGATTTTCAAAATGGCTCAAAATCGAAAGCAGATAAGTGAGTCGTGATAACGGTTTCTCATGTAAAATAATGTTGTCTAGGGCGCTCTTGTTCCACATTTCGATTATCTTTTATCTATTTGAAGATATCACATAATTACTGTAAAATTAGCGGTATTTTAATTTCGCCGGGATGAAGACTCTTAATATCTCAGAACCATGTTTTCGTAGTGTTGGTCAATTGATGTATAACACCGTCCAATTGTAGTATGAAATACAAACTTCGACAAGTATTTAATTTATGAAAGCTGAGATTAGGTAAAGAGAATTAGTGGTGTCTGAGGAAGACCTCTGCATTCTCAGAAATTCTTGTTTTAAGTTTTAGCATAACAATATTAAGCAGAGGTATAACTTACAGAATTAAGAATGCTGATCCCTGATAATCAAATACCATTTTGTTCGTTCCAAGCCACAAGGTCCTTACAACATACTCCAGATGAGAAAAGACCAAATGACCTTTAAAAAAAAAATCCATGTCGGAGACAATTTATATACGGATCGGGTTTTGGTTTTCACCTGTTTGTTTTCCTGTTTTCATCTATTACTTTGATACTTTTACTCTTGTTTATTTACTTTCTGTTTTTCTGGCTTTCTAGAAAACGCGGTTAGCTGCTTTTTTTTTCAGATGCAAGATAGTACATTTACAACAAAAATATAAAAATTAATATACCGGTACGTAAGTTTAATTTACGTCGCAACACAAACTTAATCAATCATTTGCGATTAGTTTATTAGTACAGAATTCGAATCAACACTTGAAGGAAAGTTGTCACTTGTTCGTTGTGATAAAAAAAAAAAGTTTGTTTTACCAATTTAAACTGTTTGTCCGTCTGCTCGGGAAATTAAAATATCTCACAACTACACGATACATCACCATCAATTTCGACCGAAAAGCAGAAGGTCAAAAATTAAGAATCAAACTCATTCTTAACTTGATCCATCCACCGGTCAAAGACAATCTACCGGTAGAATTTAACCATTTCCTGTTTTAACGTCAATAGATAGCGAAAAGTCATAGAGCAAAAACGGTAATAGATAGCGAAAAGTCATAGAGGAAAAACGGTAATAGATAGCAAAAAGTCATAGAGCAAAAAAATGTAATAGATAGCGAAAAGTCATAAAGCAAAAAGTGTAATAAATAACGAAAAGTCATAGAGCAAAAACGGTAATAGATAGCGAAAAGTCATAGAGCAAAAACGGTAATAGATAGCAAAAAGTCATAGAGCAAAAAATGTAATACATAGCGAAAAATCATAGAGCAAAAACGGTAATAGATAGCGAAAAGTCATAGAAGAAAAACGGTAATAGATAGCGAAAATTCATTTTTTGCAGTAGATTAAGTGTTTCAAAAATATATTTAATCCCCATCTTCAACTCTCTACTAAACCGGAAGTGACATAAATCCACTACAACTTCCGGTTTTAACATTGATCTACGTGGATCAAAAACGATAAGAGACGGCGAGAAACGGTTCTTTAAATTGATTTAGCGCTCTAAGTATTGGTGTTATATTCTCTCTCAGCCCTATTTCCAACAATTTTACTCCGTTTCCATTTTTTTCTTATCTTTACTCGTAATGGGGGTAGCCTATGGCTCCGGACTGTTAATGCACCCTGTATAATCTTTCTAGTGTTTTTATCGTAAAGAATTATAAAGAACCACAGTCGCATAATCGCTAAGATGCTTACCTATCGGTATACCTATATTCGATTCCCAGTGCAGGCGAGATTTATGTATCTGTCTATTTCCTTTCCGATCCGGTCTATGGTTTCCCCAGTGTGGCTGTCAAGAGGATACCAGGATAAATCAGGGAGTAAAGACAGCCGGCCTAGACGTTGACTACATTACTTCGTGTGCATATGCCGAAGTGCGATGCCTTATCTCCAGAAGGTCCGTGATCCTCTTTAGTTGGTCCCAATACGCGAGGACGTGCTTTTATTTAATTTTTTACAACTTTTAGGAAAGATAGAATTTTTCGAAAAGCACGTCGTTTATGTTTCATCAAATTATGAACTTCATTTTTTTTTAAACACACTAACAAAATCCATAAACATGTTCATCTAACATTCCGATTTCAGGTATGGTGAATGACGTCGGGCATATGATCTCCTCAACTGCACTGGCATGCAATAACTCTGTTCGTGAAATTCCCTATGACTGCCTCACAAGTTTCCACTTGGATTTCGCCGATAACTCGTCGGATTTCCTCCTTTAACTCACGGATGAAACGGGGTTGAATGACATACACAAATGATTTAAGAGTACCTCAAAGAAAAAAGTTACAAATAGTTAAGTTGCATGACCTCGGGGGCCATTGCTGGATAGTACCGCGAAATGAGGCGATTCGGGAAGAGCTCATGGATCAATTGGATCGTTTCGCGGGCAGCATGGCAGGCTATAGTAAACTACTCCACAGACTAGACACAGACTGAAGAAATGCGAGAAATACAGACTATGGCGACAATCGGAATGTTCATGGGCAGTGTTTCTTCCAGACACGTTTTTGGGAGGGCACTGCCCCCCTGCCCCGGAAGCTCTGAGAGTGTCCCCCGGACGAGACCAAAATAATACGCCTATAATATAAAATAAATAAAATAGAACCAGCAGTGCTCCCCGGAATACTACGTGTGTCCCCCCGGAACATTTTTCTGAAAGAACGACTGTTCGTGGGTAGAGCAAAATACAAAACAATGTCGGCAATCGAGAAAGAAAAATTTGCCAGACGATTCAAAAACCGGCGCGGTTTTTAATAACGCTATATAAGTAACAGTTGTAATGCTCACGTACTGTGTAAAACACTATGTCTAGTAAATCTAAATGTTACCGCCAGATGTAGTGCATGTAGTTACTGGTATACCCTTACTAATACAGTATGAACTAGGGAGAGGTATGGATTAAGGACACCTGTTTCATATTTGACATTGAATATTATGTACATTTTAGAAATTAATCAGAATTTGTAGGACAAATTAATAAACTGAGATAAGCGGGGAATAGAGTGGAGAAATTATAGAAGAACAAGAAAACTTTACATCTTCCCAGGGGCGGATCTAGAAGGTAAAAACTGGGGGTGGCAACCAAAACCCAGACTATAATAGGTATATCATGACTTTACTATAAACTTTGAAAAATATAAAAGTATATTTGTCACTCAAAAACTGGAGTTCTAGACCCCCACCCGCCCCTGGGGTAGATTCGCCTCTCTTATTTCCATTTCTTATTTTGTCTTCCACTCGGAAAGGAAAATTACCACCTTTTCACTGAATGCACAAGGTGCATAAAGGATTTCTAAAGCATAATTCGAATATGGACGTGGTGAAAATGCATTCACTTACATTACATTTATACAGTAAAAACTGAGATGGAGATTAGGTTCTAAATACGAAAAAATGCATTTTAAACTCTTTTTTTTGTTTCAATAACATATTTTTGTTTATGTTAATAGATCGTAAAGTTTCAATTTGAAAAGGAACATAAAAGATATTATATATATATATATATATATATATATATATATATATATATATATATATATATATAGATCGGAACCTTCTTTGAAGTTGTGAGGCCGCCTTGGAATTTATCGCCCAGATTTCTTTTTGGGCTTTTTTTATTTCAAAAGCCTAAAACAGACCGGATATCGTAAATTAAGCCAAGAGGTACGTATCTTTGTTTTTCATAGACCATATCCAGTCAGTGTGTTCCATTCAATAGTCTTATGAGATTAGTTAAGAAGACAAGAAAAAAAATGGTTATAAATTTTCATTTGAGGTCGTGTGGTTTGTGTTTTCTGTTTCCTTTTTTAAAATCTGTAAGTTGAAGTATATAAGTATACACTCCAACTTTAGCTTTCCATTGTAATTATTGTTTTTATAAATTAATATTTTTATGTGATTACGGCTATTTAACGTTTTGTGAGTTATTAATTTTTATTCTTCGTATTATTATTATTATTATTATTATTATTATTATTATTATTATTATTATTATTATTATTATTATTATTATTATTATTATTATTATACTTCCAAACTATGCTATGTATAAATAATGGAAGTCCTTTTCCAAGGTCGCCCATGTTGTGGTTTCCACAGGGGGGGGCAAGTATAAGCGACGTTTCAAAAATAGTTTCAAATTTTGCTGTAGCTAATGTAAAAATTCTATTGGATTTTCGATATTCTGAAGTATAATTTCCTCTAGAGAGTCGAGCGCTCCACCTTGCCCCTCTGATGAGCGCCATTGTCCTTTACAGTACAACGGCTATGTCCATTTTTCTGTCTCTGTTGACGAGTAATTTTATTTCGATAGCGAGAAACGGTTTTCTGATATGGATACAGCATCCATGCTGACATTACAAAATCTTATTTACTTTTCAACCCATTCAATGTAAACACGACATGCAAACTTATTCGATCTTTTAACACGGGTTATATCTAAAAGTATAGGAATTCCCGCAACCTAAGATTTTTGGCCATATTTTCGGCGAAAGAGAGTTTTCGTCATTTAATTTTTCTACACTTGACAATATTTTCAAACTTCTTATGTACATCTTTAAAATTGTGGCATATTTCACTTCCTCGGAAAAGTATACAAAATTTTACTTTTGTCGTGCATAACTTGCGTTCGTAACACATGTTTCATTCTTAAGCTCTAATCAGTTGTCGAAGTGAGACGGTATGCGCTGGTATGCCATACCGCCTTTGGTATTAAGGTAACGAAGACATACTGCCTCTTGTTTTTCTGTGAAAACATACCGTCACTGGAAAGTGGATGCTAAAATATCTTCAATAAATCAATTTTTGTGCACAGTAATTGACGAATAGATTTGCACGTCTAAGATTTTATTGCTTATGTAGAAATAATTTCTAAGTTGACAACATCGACATGTTTGTTTTTAAAATGAGGTGTCTACAAAGAAGTTCACTATTTGCTCTACGGAGGAACGCGTTCGTGTTGGTTGCAGATAAGGATCTCATGACAGAAAGGGACGAATTGTGGTTCCAAACAAAAAGTAATGAATTTTGGCAACTAGCTTAAACTGAAATCGGAAAGCATTGTTATGAGTTTGTCGGGACTTCTTTTATGCCTAGAATTTTTCTTAAGGTGGACCATTAGGTGTTCTCAGTCTTATGCTAAACTCTGCTTGAATAGTGCGGCGTTGCCAGATAGTGTCGAGTGTTTACTGGTGCCAGATAATAAAGAAAGTAATCATGAAATTCTGCTTCGATACTTACTGGAGAAATTAGTTTTCGACCCTTACCGCAATTCACAGCTAAGTTCCGCTTCTCAATCTGCAACGGTAGAATCCAGGAATTAAATGTACAATTTTGGTAACAACGCATTATGGCGTTCTGAGCAAGTTTCGTCTCAAAATCTATTTCCTTAAATGTAAATTAATATTTAAATAAAATATGAAACATAACACGAAAAACGGTCAAACAATATATCTATTTCGTAATAAGATTGCTACTTTAAATTACTTTACACATTCAAATAAACATTTCATAAAATTGAGCAGTTCTAGTAAGATCTAACAGTAAGTGCTATCTTGTGTGCTCATTGTAAAATGAATCAAATATTTTCTTTTATTCGTTATCTTTTTCGATATCAGAAGACACATCCAAATGAATCAGTGTCTTGTCTTGTAGCTGAAACATTACTCTATCTTATAGTACAATATTTATAATATGTAACGTTTCATTGCGCAGTAGTTAAGGGAATGAGCTAAAATATATACTGACTTCCGGGTTGCGATTTACCTTAAAAAAGTAAATAAATAAAATAAAATAAAAATAAAAATACGTAATTGAGTGCGAAAAAAATAGTTTATGCAATCAAAAATACTGTTGTTTTCATTTAAAAACATTTTTGCGTCTTTCAAATAATTGGATAACACTGTGAATACATGTGCAGTGATTTTCTATCTGCCTGAATGTCCGGTGCTTATCTGTGCGTGTGAGTGTATCCCTAATATTTAGATCTTTGTGGCGATTGCTTTTAATTCAATCTGATATTGTGAGTTAATGGAAGTTAAATATTCAATATGGAGAAATTTTTAATAAAAATAAAAAATGCAACTCTTTTTTTTTTTTTTTTTTTTTTACATGCTTCCCCTATAAATTCATTTAGCAACCAGGAAGTGAATCCTCATGACATGAATTGCGCGGAGGGGTCGCACCTTCCGGGGATCTGGAATACCCCTCAGTTGAGTGGGGGTCCGGGAGTTGTTCCACGAGAAATTATTAAAAAATTGTTCATATAAAAACTAACTTTTTTTTAGCATTTTTGTGTATAATTCTTTATAATACAACATTATATATATATATATATATATATATATATATATATATTTCTCAGAATGTTGGGGACGAGAGGCAAAGCCTCACCATGCCCCCTTTCCCCGTTACTGCGGAGAAGCATTCCCATGATTTTGAGTCACTACGTAAATAAAAATGCAATCTTTTAGGCAATATACCCTCATTGTATTTTAATATTTAGATGGCGGTATGTCGAGTAAAAATTGTAATAAAACATACCTCCTCTGTTTTCTTTCCACTTCGAACAATGGTTCTAATAGTTCAAAGTTCAAGGGACAGAATTTTGTGGATTCTCTGTATTTGTGTTCTTTGTCAGCAGCAATCATACATAGGTCAAAACATATAGTTTATATTATGATCAGAAGCATTGTAATGTGTCCGATGCTCTGCTACCGGGAATTGAACAGGGGTCGTCGCGCACAAAAGACGCGTGCACTAGCCACTGGACCAAGGATGATAAATGATATCAAAAGTTTCTTGGTGGTGGTGGTGGGGTATATATTGAATTTCCACAATTTCTCCCTAAAAGCTTTTCACAATGATCAGACATAGTGTTTGCCATAATGAATTGTATTTTTATCGTAATAGAACAACACACACAAAGGAACGAATAATAATTCCAGGAAATAATTCACGCTACCTTTCATGTTGTTGGTCTGTGATAATAAAGCAGTCAAGTGTCCAGTTGTGTGGCAGTCGTACTAGCAGATAATTTTTAACCCGTCTAACGATAAACTCAGCAGATAATGCTCCCCAGCTGAATGTGTCTTGTCTATCTCTGTCAGAATGGCTATCTGATCGCATATATAGCTCGCATCCCCCAGGTCACTTTCAACCCCCTGTTTCCCCTATACGTCTTTTTTTTCTCCCTCTTAATACATCTACCATTTTTTTGTCATAAAAAAAAGATATCCAGCTTCCATATTAAAATCACGTCAATCAAAAAGTCGTCGGATGGGGTTCGGGGGGAGGGGGGGTGAGATTGCGACGACTTCTGAACCCTCCCTCGAAAGTTTTCCACTATTACTCTTTCTCTTCATCCATCTGAAAAATCTAAAAAAAAAATCAATGATGGAAAAAAAATGACATATTCGTTGCCAATGACAGTGAAAGTGTCAATAAAGAGACGGCAGAATTTCGCTTTGGTCTTTCAGGATTGTTTCTTTTCAAGTTTTTATTTCTACTTTTTTTCCCTTTCTTTTTTGCTCTCAGTACGAAAGGAAAAGGGGAGAAAGTTAAAAAAAAGAGGAAAGTATAAAATATTGAGATATTTTGTCATAAGTGTTTCCAACTTTACTGCAAAATAACAAGTTTAACAATATTAATAACGTTTAGACGCGCACTCAGGATTTTATTGTTGGGAGGAGTCCAACACTACAAGACATTACGTCTATCTTACTCAACAGCTGTTACTCTGCATCTGAAAAGACTATCAGTAACTGAAGGATCCTTTGCAATAACAAGGTAAGTGCAAAATCAAAGCTTATAAACTTAAAGTACAGCCTGGTAATTAAAAGGAATAAATCTGTCAGGCCGGTAGCCAGCCCAAACAGTTGGGGGGGGGCGGAAGAATTTAGGGGAGGGAGCGATCCAACAATCTTAAAGTTCATCACCATATTATAGTTCATTTGCAAGCCTACCGTGAAAAATTTTGCGAGGGCCCGGCCCCCCTAGGGCCTGATCTGTGTGTATATGCCTATGAAGAAAAGTGATGTAGCACCTGGTCTGTGTTTTGCAGCTTAAAATGGTGAATACCGAAAATACGGAATCACATATAACGAAGGTGGAAAAGTGAGTATTTACCTTGTTATTGCATAACCTAAAGTAATGATGTAAAGAAAATGCACAGTAAGAACACATAACGACGTGTGTGGCAACATTTATGTATTGCAACACAGGAAAGTGAAATGAAATGAAATCTTTAAGTTTTACGTCCCACGGTTATGCCGGTTAGGCTAAAGAAGACGGTGATGATGAGAGATGAGTGAAATGGTGGAATGAATAAAGTGGGAGGAAACGGGAGAACCCGAGAAAACCCACGAACACGGTGTTTGTCCACCACAAAGTCCACACGGCGCGAGCTAGGATCGAACCAGGGACCCCAAGCACCGGAGGTGAACGCTCTACACTGAGCCACCGCGCCCCCCTGCAAGACAAGAGCATACAAAATATCAATAATCTGAGTGTTGTAGGCAACTAAATTCGGACACTTCACTGTCCTGAGCCTTGTTTAAAACTTCAAATTTGATACGTCCACTTCAAATTCAGAATTCAGATACAAAAAAGCAGGTTTCAGCATCTTTTGTAAAACTATCAGGGACGTACGCAGGGGGTGGGACCTGAGGGTCCGGATACCCCCCGAAATTTAGACTTTTATGTAAATTTAGCCTAATTTTAGGGACAATCGTAGGAATTTTAATATAAAATACCCTCATATAGAGTTTGGACCTCTCCCGAAATAAATTCCTGTGTATTCTACGCTATTGAAAACTACTGCTTGGCAAGAGTAACAAATCGTAACAGAACTTCCATATGATTCTTCTTTGAATTCTTGATTCCCGGTTTGGCTCGTTTCTTGGTATCCAGTGATGGTGCCTACACGAGGAGGCTTTTTTCTTCTACACCACTATACGTTTCCGAAACTGACACAGATTCATGTGGGGTCTTTCACCCCTCCTCCTTGCCCGATTTATTAGTAGGTCCGAAAATTGGATTCGGATTAGATATCCGAATTACAAATCAGGACTTCGGATTTTTAAATCCGACATCAGAAATCCGGATTTAAATCTGAATCCGGATATCCGAAATTTGAATTTTTCAAAATTGGAATATTCCCATATCCAGATTTTTAGCAGCGATGTTTCAATTTCCATATTAATATCGAGGAAAGAAATATTACACTGCATTTCATCCTATTATGCTATATTTCTTTGCTAGACTCCACGATTTTTCTTTCACTTTCATCCCTTCCGCTTCTATAGTTCTTCGACTGCTTCCATTTTGTACATTTCGAAACAAAATCGTCAAGTATGACTCCGTACCAGTGCTTTCAGTGCAACCAATCCTTGAATGCAAAGTTACAGACATGTCGCGTCGCCTCCTCGCATCTACCAGTGCTTGCTTCACTAACTGCAGGCAGTGGCGCCCTCTGTTATCCGTATCGGGAAACAGCATCTCAGTGTTGATGAATTGTGTTTTTCTCACAGCAGACGCTTTGAATACACACTAGAGGTGACGGAAAAGGAAGTTAAGCCCACATGGCTTCTATATCTATGTTTTACCAGGAATCGAGGTAACTTGACTTACCTTGTTATTGCAGAAGGCCCTTCAATTGTTAAGTATTGTCACGTATATTCTCAGAAAAAGTGTTAGAACTACTGTATATTGCTTTTAATATGTGAAAAGCAAGAGTGCAGATTAAGAGCCCGACTTACTAAAAATAATACAAAATTTACCAGTGGTAAAGCGTTCACTTCTTGTGCATGGGGTTCCTAGTTCTATTCCAGGTCGCGCCAAGTGAACTTTAGGGTGAACAAACACCGTGTGGGTGGGTTTTCTCGGGGTTCTCCCGTTTCCTCCTACTTTCTTCATTCCACCATTTTATTCATTACTCATCATTACGGTATTCTTTAGTATAGCCGTGGGACGTAAAACTGAAAGATTCCATTTTTCATTTTATTTCATCATTCGAGCAACACCAAGTGACTTTGAACATGTGCCTGCATTTATGGTGCATTTTATTCGTCTCATCTCTGTGTATGTATATTGTGTCATTTAGAACCCTTTGTCTAATAACACTGCGCCCCAATGTGTGAGTATGTCCATGTTTCCTACAGAGAGACGTGTATCATTTCCAAAGTTACTCCTAATGTTCATTGTCATTATTCCACCTATTCCCTTAACTACATTCATGATATGCCGGTGACTGTTTCCAGCATATCAATATGTCTCTCACGATGCCAGTGACTGTTTCTAGCATATCAATATGTCTCTCACGATGCCGGTGATTGTTTCCAGCATATCAATATGTCTCTCACGATGCCAGTGACTGTTTCTAGCATATCAATATGTCTCTCACGATGCCGGTGATTGTTTCCAGCATATCAATATGTCTCTCACGATGCCGGTGATTGTTTCCAGCATATCAATATGTCTCTCACGATGCCGGTAACTGTTTCCAGCATATCAATATGTCTCTCACGATGCCGGTGATTGTTTCCAGCATATCAATATGTCTCTCACGATGCCGGTGACTGTTTTCAGTATATCAATATGTCTCTCACGCTCACTGTACACCTTAAAGCCATACCCTGCAGCACGCATTGTGTGTTTTGCTTCTCTCTGTATATTTTCAGAACGGTGCAGTAGCGCGCACATATTGGTATTACTTGTCCTTAGAAAATACAATTTGTTGAAATTTGGGCATGCCTTATCATACCACTCTGTATGGTATATATATCCACAATTAATCCTGCTACAAATGTTAAATTTTAAAATTCTATATTCTTGATACTCGGATTTTCTTAATGTAAAATTCTGCTATTAACAAGAACTTTACGATTTAAAATCCGCGATCGTGCCTACAGCTAAAACTACAGCAGAAACAAATCCATGTTTTTTCTCTCTTTTCCTTTTTTTCAGCATTAAAACTTCGTAATGAGTTGGAGTTACGCGAACGGCGTCCAATCAATCCACATGATCAGTAATTTTTTTTTTTTTTCGTAACGCGGTTTTCCAATCACTAACGTGCTTCCACTGGGGATATTACTGAATCCCCAAATCCCATGGGATACAGCTTGCGAGAGATAGCGGTCACTGGAGTATAACACAACCTCTGGAGGTATGTGGTTTAAACCCACTGCGGTATTGAAGGTGTAATATGTATCTCCTCTGCTGTCATTTTAATATTTTTTAAAATTAGAAATTAGGTTTGTTTAACACTTATTTTATTTAAATAATATAAGGACAAACGTCCACTATCATAAGAGTTTTCTGAGGCAATAAGGAGTCAACTGTTTAGTGGTAAAGCACTTATTTCTGTTACTCGAAGTCTTGGGTTCAATCAAAGAACACGTAACTGCCATCAATTACTGGTAATTAGCTGCAAATTAAAAGTTTCAATACACTAATGTGATCCACTAATCTCTTAGTTTTGATGTAAGAATTGCCCTTTTGTTTGGCCTTCTTATCTTTCTATCATGCTATCTCCCACATCTCTAATAGTTTATTTTCTCCCTAAGTAATGTCTTATCAACTTTCTTTTCCCCGTTATTTTTAACTATCTCAGGTATTGTTCTTCTCTTCTATAACACTTAGTCCTACATTCTACCATACCTTCTATCATAAATCTAATAACAAGGTTTATTCTTAAATATTTTCCTAACAGTTCCATTTCCTTTTCTCAATTGACTCTAGTATTGCTCTTATGTCTTTCAAGACTTACGCTTACATTCTACCGTACCTTCTGTCTCTCGAATAACACAATTTCTTCTTCGGTAACTCCCCGATCAATTTGCTTTCCTTATTTAACTATCTTTAGTATAGTTCTTTTCTCCTGCAACGTTTACAATTACATTCTATCATATTACTAATGAGACCATTTCTTCTCGATGTCCGAACCGTTTTCGTTTTTCCTTTTTGATTCTGATTACGAGTATCGTCCGTCTGTCCTTCAACAATTAGTCACATTATATCATACCTTCTACTACACCTCTAATAACAATTTCTTCTCAAGTAGCCCCCAGACCAGTTTTTTTTTAATCTTTTTTTTTTTTTTTTTTTTTTTTTTAGCTGTCTCTAGCATAATAATTCTTTCCTGCAATATTTATTGTTACCTTCTACCATACCTTCTGTCACATTACTAGTGAGACAAATGCTTCTCAAATAATGTCCTAACCATTTTTCATTCCTCTTTTCAACTGCTACCAATATTGCTCTCCTCTAACCTTTAATCTAACCTTCTATATTATCCCTAATAACACAATTTCTTCTCAAACAGTATCCTAACCAGTTTCTTTTCCTCTTTTTAACTATCTCCAGAATTGTTCTTCTCTCCTCCATCACTTACTTTTACCTTCTACCATACCTTCTATCATATCCTTAATAACACAATTTCTTCTCAAACAATGTCCTAACCAGTTCCTTTTCCTTAGGGGTGTTCCAAGAACCGGTTAACCGGTTTCGGTTCGGTTTGTAGTCTAGACGGAATCAATCGGTTTGGACTTCAAACCGGTCCGGTTCGGTTTGGGAACGGTTCGGTTTGAGAACGGTTCGGTTCGGTTTGGGAACGGTTCGGTTCGGTTTGGAAACGGTTCGGTTTGTAGAATGGTTCGGTTCGGTTTAAGAACTGTTGGGCCCTTTTTGAGGACTGTTTTGTTCGGTTTCAGTTCAATATTTAAATCAACAGAAATGCAGTTTTCATTATTAGCAACCGTCCACCCAGACCAGTTCTACGGATAGTTCTGAACGGTACGGTTCGGTTCGGTTTGAGAACGGTTCGGTTCGGTTTGGGTTCGGTTCGGTTCGGTTTGGGATCGGTTCGGTTTGGAAACGGTTAGGTTCGGTTTCGGTTAACTGTTCCAAACCGGTTTAAGTGGCAAACCGAAACCGCGGTTTACGTTTTCAGGAACCGTCCACCCCTACTTTTCCTCTTTTAAGTATCTCTAGAATTGTTCTTCTTTCCTCCACTCTTTGCTCTTATCTACTACCATATAACATAATTTCTTCTAAGTTAACGCCCTGACCAGTTTCTTTGCTTCTTTTTTAACTATCTCAAGTATTATACTTATCTCTTCCAATCCTTACTCTTATCTTCTATAATACCTCCTATCGCATCTCTAGTAAGACTTTTTTTTCCCTCAAATAATGTTCTAATCTGTACTTAGTCAACCCAAACCATTGTACTTTTTCCTGACTTTATAATTAATGTCCTGGTGATTGCTTACCAGAGATTTCTCCATTGGTACTTCAAAACTCTGACAGTAGAATCGAGTAGAATGAAGTAGACTGATTGAATAATGAGAATGAATAGAAAGAATGATGTTTCGGTTGAAAATTTTGGTCTTTATATACATATGCGTGATTGTCTTTGTCTTTAAAGATTATTTTTGCTTTTTGGAAGATTTTCGCACTGTATTTTTATGTTTGGAAAGTTCAAATAACATTTTTTTGATAAATATTATTATTATACTAATGACAGAAATGTAAAGTGTTTTTGAAACCTAATTCAAAACAAGGTGTTTGCAATCAATTTACTATAACGAAATGTTTATTAGCCGAGAACCGCATTGTTTTGACACTTCAGTCACTGTTTTATTTATTTACAACAGCTTTTCTGTCAATATTGGATATGTTAACTATTTTCACTTTTCTGTCTGCACGTAAAGCACTTGCACTGAACACATTATTTTAATTATGGATTTCACTTGCCCATCATTCCATGTTAATAAAAATATCTTTAGGATATATTATATGATAATATTCCACAATATTAATGGTCTTTCCCAGTTACGTTAGGGAATTTGGACATAGCATGGGTGACTCTGACGTAAACATTGACGGGGACGACTACGAGAACAGACAATAATTTTAAACCTCTATTAAATTAACATCAAAATCTTTAGATAGGTAAGCAGTGTTTTGATCGGTTTGTACCGGAGCTAGCGGGATTAGTTTCTACCGAAGCTAGCCGGATTCGTTTCTACCGAAGCTAGTAGGATCGGTTTCTACCAGAGCTAGCAGGATCGGTTTCTACCGAAGCTAACAGGATCGGTTTCTATCGGAGCTAGCAGGATCGGTTTCTACCGGAGCTAGCGGAATTGGTTTCTACCGAAGCTAGTAGGATCGGTTTCTACCGGAGCTAGCAGGATCGGTTTCTACCGAAGCTAACAGGATCGGTTTCTATCGGAGCTAGCAGGATCGGTTTCTACCGGAGCTAGCGGAATTGGTTTCTACCGAAGCTAACAGGATCGGTTTCTATCGGAGCTAGCAGGATCGGTTTCTACCGGAGCTAGCGGGATTGGTTTCTACCGGAGATAGCAGGGTCGGTTTCTACCTTAACTAGTAGGATCAGTTTCTACAGCAGCTAGGGGGATTAGTTTCTACCGGAGCTAGCGGGATTAGTTTCTACCGGAGCTAGCAGGATCGGTTTCTACCGAAGCTAACAAGGTTGGTTTCTATCGAAGCTAGCAGGATCGGTTTCTACCGGAGCTAGCGGAATTGGTTTCTACCTCTGTCAGTACAATTAATCATAACTTTATCCCATGACTGTGGATCACTTAGTACATACTTATAAGTTTTCATACATTATGATGAGGAATTCGTCTTGATGTAGGAATTATCACCTACATGTCATTATATCAATAGCCTACTATCCATTAATTTTATATTTATCTATCTTCCTTGTATGCTACGTCACTCAGAGTACATTTTTCTTCAACAATGTCTTAATATATTTTTAATTAGTTTACATAATATTCTTTCGCTCGTATTATCGTATTGTACACATTTCTGCTGCGTGCAACGTAATACTCTTCATATGAATCCTTTTCGTAACTCTTCATTCAGTGATTCTCATTGTTATTGCAACACTGAGAAAAATCCGTTATTCGGACAGTGGTATATTGTACAAATATACGGAATTCTTATGTTTACTACGGAAACCTACACGGAGCATACATAATTCATATACTATCCCTTTCCCGCTCAGATGTTACATCATGCCCCTACAGGAGTTCTGACATCTAACACTCTTCCGTATATTACATACGTCAGTTATATGTTATATACGTCTATCTGTATGTGTAGAGCCTGACCGTCTATATACAGTTGTTTCTTTAATACAGAAAGTACGTTTATTCGCAACATTCATACGGAAAGTTCGTATAAAACATGTGTTTTTAGTTATACGCCTGCTGTCGGACGTTACATAGAGTTGTACGTCAAGCCCAAAAACGACAGGATTTACGTATGTAACCTACGTTTCTACGTACACCACACACGTTTTCTCTCAATGCACAAATATCGTAAAAATATTTCACATTTACTCACTTCGCTTCTTGATATTCATAGTTTACTTCCATATCTTTGTCAATAGTATATATTGACCACTAACCACCTGTTCCTCTTTCTTTACTGAGACTTCTATAAGTGTCACAGCCTCAGTCAACATTTTCCATATTTATTTTCATCTGAAATTATTTTCACAGTTTTCCTTTAGCTTATCTGACATCACGTTAATTTTTTTGATTCAGGTTCTGCAACAACAGCCAAATCATTTGGAAAATAAATATACTGATTTTTTTTTATTTTCTCTCAAACAAACCCGTTACCTAATCTAACTCCCCTTCACTACTCTTCTAGATAGTAAATAATATCATTAAAAAAAAACTTTTTATGAACACCTCTTCCAACTTGACTACATCAATTCTTGTGCTCTAGAGACGCCCATGGACAGAACACTCAAACGGTCACTTTTAATATAATGTGAAAGATCACAATCTTGGGAACTGTGGGTTCGATTCTCGACGGCGCCATATCCACAAATTATCATTAAATTTTATTTTTTTTTCAATTCATGATTCTGTAGCATAAAGCTCCGAGAGCATCTTTGTAATATTCTACCTAAGTATTTTCTTTCCTAAGGATGTTAGTGCATTAAACTTTGGCACATGTTGCAAACTTTTAATAATAATAATAATAATAATAATAATAATAATAATAATAATAATAAAACAATTTCTGTGTACTTTTGCCATTTTGCCTTTGCAATTGTACTTCACGCTTGTTATTTGTTCCTATATGTCAGGTTTTAAAAGACACTTCTGAAATGCTAAGCTTTGACTTTAGAGATTCTTACACTGTAACGATAACTTATAGAAATATGTATATGTTATTAAGGATAATGGTCCGTATCTTATGATATCTTTTTCTATGGTCTGTATCGTATAGTATCATTTCCTTCTTTTGTGGGCAGACATGTAGAAACTTGTTCCCTCTGAATAATTCTTTAGCTAGTACGCGAGGAAGCCATAGTGGATGTACGTAAGTTCGTTTATAAAGAAGATAAATTGAAGGGTAAGGGGAAAAAACAGGGAATGTCCATGTGTGTGCTTTATCGGGTGCTTTGTCCTATATGTTGGTGACTCTTGGTACTATTCGGCAGTATATGCTATGCATGCGTAGATGTCGAAATGTCCATGTAAAAGGGGGCAAAAGATTTGACTACCCTATTCTTTTTTACGTGGTTTTAAATATAAAAACGCCGTTTTCTCAAAAATACAGTTTTGTGACATTCCTTCTTTTTTTCCCTTACCCTTCAATTATAAAAATAATAAGTTAAATGCAGAAAATTTGCGAAAAATACAGTAGTTCAAATAAATTCGATTTCTTGTGTTAACATTTGAACAGTTGGTATATAAATTAGTTTTGAAATATTTCCATAATTTGAATATAAACAATTCAGAACTATTATATAACCTAAAAAGTTTTAACTCGCCCAGCTACAAGGAAGATAAACAAAGGTGTGCATCTTCCGAAATCTTTTAAACAAGTCAAAGGTTTTATTCGTCCTGCCTTTTCTACAACACCAAGACTCTTCTGGGTTCATCATCTTGAAGTAAAGTTCTCTAAAAACATAACCTTCTGAGGTTTTTAAGCCTAGACAACATAAAGTGACGTCAATCATCATCAAACAAATAGAAGGTGTCTTGTATGACGTTGTTTCTGTACTTGACAATATAAAAGAAGCGTTTGTAGCGGAAAAATATATTTTAAACAACACCATTAACCAGTGGGCATTTGAGGATTGCAGGAGAGAATGCAATTGAAATAATAATGCGGTACAAAATTTTTTTCAAAAAAAAAAAAAAAAAAAAGGACTTCAAAACCTAATAGACGGCCACCAACAAGTCTATAAATCTTTACCAGCTTTATGAAGTAAAGTACCTTGCCAACAGAAAAATATTACACCAAATACTATTCTAAAGCTCATCTTTAAAAAATTTTCTATTTGCAGTCCCAATCAACATTAAATGTTCTTGTTTTATTTCAAATGCAAATTAGGAAATTACATCCCGTAACAAATAAGAGGCCTCATCACGGCGAAATTAAAATACCGCTAATTTTACAGTAATTATGTGATATCTTAAAATAGATAAAAGATAATCGAGAAGTGGAACAAGAGCTCGCTAAACAATATTATATTGCATAGGATACCGTTATCATGACTCACTTATCTGCTTTCGATTTCCACCCATTTAGATTATCGGCATTTATTTTCGCGTTTTTAAATGGCTGCAAACAGAAAGCTACTAGGTGTCTCATGATAACGGCACCTCATTCAATATAATGTTGTTTAGAGCGCTCTTTTTTCACATTTTGATTAGCTTTTATCTATTTGAAGATGTTACATAATTACTGTAGAATTACCGGTATTTTAATTTTGCAATGATTAGGCCTCTTGAAGTGTTAATATGGCATTTAGCAGTCAAACTAATTGCTCTTATTCAGTCAAAGTATTTGCATTAATGTTATAACGTTTCCTTTAAGCCTTCATTTCATGTCAGTCAGGCATTTTAAAAGGTTACGTTTCAATAAAGTTTCAAATTTTAGGGATAGTCGATAGATTGCAACAATGTTTGGCAGACAACCGACCAAAAGAAGGGAAAAATGGAAGGAAGAGACAAATAATATAGCCAAAGAGGAGATAAAAATTGCGAGAGAGAGATAGAGAGAGAGAGAGGGTCGAGAAAAGTATTAGGGGGTGACTATCAAAGGAAGGAGAAGAAAGATGTTGATCACACCAAAAATATCGAGGGTGAGAAAGAAAATAATAGAAGAGGGTGTTGGTAGGCGGAGAAGCGGACAAAATGAAATCTGGAGGACTATGATTAGTTTGGGATGAAGACCAGCTTTTAAAGACTTTTTTAATCATAACGTGACCAACCAACAAAGTCTCCATGAAAACAGAAGATCTAAGAGTCGAATTTTAAGATACTGAACAATACGAACTGCACATTACAATATTTGCGTGCTTTAAAATCTACAGTCATGATCAAAAATCTAAGCACACTACTAAGTTGTTGATTTTTCATAAGTTAAAAAAAAAACAACTTAGTGATTATTTAATTGGCAATATTGCTTTAATACAACATTCATACACAGCAAAAAATGAGTTGTTGAAACTAGTGTTGTAAATAGAAAAAAAAAACGTTCGTTTTTTTCAGAAATGTACGTTTTTTTAAGAAAAAAACATTGCCTCTCGTTTTTTTTCTAAATTTCGTTTTTTTTTTCAAACAGTCATTTGTAATGCATCTTACGTCTATTTAAGTATTAAATATTTTTATGTAGGTATAATCACCGTAAAATGCAACATAAATTAAACGCTAGATACTGATACGCTACAAATATTTTACAATTTATATGAATACCATACCTATTAACAATTCGGGTTTCAGCAGTTTTCTTCAATATCAACTAAGAAATAAAAGTAGAAATGAAATTTTGTTTTTTCGTGAAAGCAGGCCTTTAATAAGTACGAAAATAATGTCACGAGCAGTATAAAATTCATATAACTTGTCTAAAGATAAAAAGTAATACTAATTTGCCTAATAGTATTTTTCTAAATGTCATATATAAATAATTTGTCGACTAGATACATATGATATGCAGAGCCGGCTCTACCATATATGCAACACGTGCATTTGCGTGGAGTGGCAAGTTTGGATGATCCGGCAAAATCTGTCATAAGTATATTATTTAAATTAAATATTTCTTGTTGGAAACATACTTTATGATGATGGTAGTTACATTTACTAAGCTGACCTATTTGAATACTATATTCATAAATTATGTTTAGGATGCATTAGGTTAAGGCCGCATGGACAATGCTAAAGCAAATAGTCGAATAAATCCGAGCACAAATTGCTTGATTGTTGCCAAATGCAAGAATTCAATTCTCGAATAGTAGTGAATATCTGTTCCATTTAGTAAGTTATCACAGTTTTGATATGACAACTAGTCTTGTTTTTGTCAGAAACAAGTTCCTTATCATTGAAGATAGAAACAAGTTTTTTTAAAAAATGTTAACAGATATAGAAGAGAAATCAAGAAATCAAGATAAAAGAATTAGTTGCACTAGAATTGCAAACTGATACATTGAGATTGAAGCTCGATAGTGAATTCTATAAAAAGGATTACCATCTATCCTCTGCAGGTGTGTTTGCTTTATGTTTCACTAACATAATAGATTAATATTTAAAAAACACATACACACAACGGGATTGCATTTTTAGTAAGTATTTAAGCCTTTCTGAGTGCAACTGCACTTATCCTCACCTTTGTTGTTCATGCTGGAGTAGCATACTTAAAATCATGACTTTTAAAATTTGTTCTTTCTGGAGAAAGGGGGAGGCGGCAAATTGTGCCATTGCACGAGGCGACAAATTGCCTAGGGTCGGCTCTGATGATAAGTATATAAAAGACATGAATATAGGATGACACAATTTGAAGTAATGCAGGATGTTTCAAAATTAATATTAGGGTTTTGAAACTTTGTAGTATCTATTACAATTAACTTACAATTATAAATATTATATCAAATGAAAGAGCAACTCAAACAGTTTTGTACGCATGCATGTACATGCATTGTTTCTTCTGTCTGCCGTTAGAAACAGCAAGCAGCAAAGATGTAGACTAGAGAGCAGAAAGTTTTTTGTGTTTTAATAAAGACTGAATCTGTACAGTGCAACGGTCTGTGTGAAGAATATTAAGGAGACGCTTGCAACTACGTCCTTATCGTTTGCAGTTGCTACAGGTCTAAAACCTACAGACTACGGTTTACATGCCAATTTCGCAAGTGAAATATTGCTGCATAACAATGAAGATTTTCTGGATCGTGTCGTCTTCAGTGGTAAATCGACATTTCACCTAAGAGCTAATGTGAACACTCATAATGTATCTGGCCGTCAGCAAATCCTCAGGCGATGGTACACTTGAAACGATACTCTCCTAAATTGAATGTGTTTTGTGCCATATGGCGGAAAGTTTATGGGCTTTTCTCGCCTATCGACTAGATGTGTGCCGTGTGACGAATGAATCTCACATTGAACACTTGTAGCAAAGACTGTTTGAGGTGCTCTTTTACTTCATGCATTGCTTATAATTGTACGTAAAATGTAATAAGTACTTCGAAGGCTTAAAACCCCAAAATTCATTTTGAAACACCCTGCATTTCTCACCAACAGTGTTAGAACTAAGATGTAAAAAAGAGAAAATTTTCCTTATAAAGTTATTGTTTACAACTACGATAGTATTATTAGTCGAGACTATAACTACAACAACAACACGAGTTATTAGTAAAACAAAATGTAATCAAATGTATACTCAGTGGCCCAGATGGCCAAAGTGGCACACACTGGTGTGTCATTTGTTTAATCCACTCCTGTGTGGACACTAATTAAGATATCGGGATATTATTCTTGCAAAATATAGTTGGACTATACTTTATTATATTAATTTTTTTCTTCTAGTGTCGAATTTCCTTCTCAAATTTCACCCCAGTCAAAAATGCGAGAATTTTCTGATTACGAATTTCCTTTACTACGTTTTTCCCTGTAGCTTCCTACGTTGCAGAAAGACCTCCTTAAGACTTACCAAGTAGATACCTCGGATGGATACCTAACTGATGACATCAACTGGACGGGCCTGCGCGCAGTGTTGCCAATTAGTGAAATTAAAATTTTCCTAAATTTGGGCAAAAATTAGAAATTTTTATTTATAAATCCGTACCTATACGTCCGAGTGCAACTCAACTTACGCCAATCGAACATTTGTCCTAACTTAAGAAACACAAGTTCAGATCGTTACAATGGAATAATTAGGGAACGCACGAAGAATTCATATTTAGGTTCTAAACCTTGATTTTTCTAGTTTTTCCCTACTTTTCTGTTCACCGTAATATATTTTTGGTAATTACAAGTTTTGTTCCTTAAATATCGTCACAACACTTGTAGGATATATTAGTGGTGTACCAATGTTTAATTTAATATAGTTTGCGTCTGTCTGGTAGCAGTATTACCAGATACAGAAAATTTTAATTCCAGATTTTAGGGGGAAATTTTGGAAAAAATATCGGTTTTGTCTCTATTATTTCCCTCTTGTTGCCTATATCGGACCAAACGTACCAGTATCTGGAAGTCTCGTCTTTGCCCTACACAACGCACTATAGAAAGTTTCAATAGGATAATTAGGGGAAGTACAGTTGAGGTTTACAGTAGACCTTGTTCTCTAATTGGGAAGATAACTGTGATTTTTTTAAAGGTAGAATGAGATATTTTTTATTGACATGCTTACTTTATTATATATCGTCATACTACTTGTAGGATATATTAGAGGGATACCAAATCTTATTTTAAAATAGTTTGTGTGTGTGTGTCTGATAGCAGTGTTGCCAGATACAGAAAATTTTAATTCCAGATTTTAGGGGCAAATTTTGGAAAAAAATCCCTTTTTTATTTCTATTATTTCCTTCTTGTTGGCTACATTCGAACAAACGTAGCAGTGTCTAGGAGCCTCATTCTTAGCCTAAGCAGCGCACCATAAAAAGTTTCACTAGAATGTTAGGGAAAGTACAGTTGAGGTTTATAATAAACCATGTTCTGTAAGTGGTAAGAAAATGGTGAATTTCTGAGGTAGAATGAGATTTTTTTTAAATTTCATGCTTACTTTGTTATATATCGCCATGATACTTGTAGGATATATTCTTGGAGTACTAAGGTTTATTTTTAGATAGTTTTCGTCTGTGTGATGGCAGTTGTTCAGCCAAAACAATTAATTCCCGCTTTTAGGTGAAAAATTCGGAAAAAATCCCTTTCCCCTCTAATATTACCCTCTTACTGGCTACATTGAAACAAACGTACCACTACCTGAAAGCTTCCTCTTTGCCCTACAGGACGCACCATAAAAAGTTTCAATAGGATAATTAAAGAAGTTGTAGCCCCGGCATATTTGATTTTTGCTTGTGAGGCGTAAAAAGTGTCAAAATTTCATGTGTATGACAGAATTTTTTCTTTCTCTCTTTGTATGGAAGCAAGCGACTACAGGATTTCACTGTACCTTGTCAACACACCAAAGATTCTTTTAGGTGATTTGAACCCATATAGCAGGAGTGGTACTAGATACAAAAAAAATGAAATTCGGTTAGGGATTTTTTTTTGTAAATTTTCACCCCTACATTTCGCTCAATAATTTCCCACCCATTGGCAACACTGCAATGCAACTTACACCAAAAAATAGCCACATCCATTTTCTTAAAAACAAGGCCTTAACCATATCAATCGAATAAATGGTTTTTGAGCAATAAGTCACTAACTGGAAATGTAGGAAAACGCCAAAAATTACCTGGGGCCGAAAGGAATAATCACACAATTTTGCTAGTATATAGGTACAAAGAAACAAAAGATTTGTAAGTTACGAGGGCTTCGACTCAATTTCTGTTTATTATTTCAATAATCTGCAACGTAAATCAATAAATAATAGTTGCCAGAAAAAAAACAGACATTTGAAAAAAAACATGAAAAAGAACGATGTTTTTTATTGAAAAAAACTTCACAGTGTAACGTGAATAGAGACTAGAATGAAATTTTTTTATTGTTTATAAAAACAATTGATTGAAAATAGACCTAGAAAGAATTCACGGAAACAATCCTCTTAATTTCAACAAACATAGTGTAGTGAAAGGGAAAGCAAGAACTATTTCTGACAATAGAAAGGTAGACCTGTGACGAGATAAACAAGGACTTCCTGATTGACGTCACAGAGAATAACAATTTTGTGGTTAAGAAAGTCCAAGAATAGAGAACAGGAAGATAGAAGAGAAAAACAAACTGTGTATAAAAACACTAGTAAAAATTTACTAGGGGTTCAGTTCGTTCAGTTGGTCAGTAAATCATTATCGGACGAAAGTATACGAGTCGCGGTATCCGTACGCTGTACACGCGTAGACTTTGTACGTCTATCCTATCAACTGTTGGATGCACTTGGAAACATGTAAGTTGGGATTGTTCTTTATTTGTTTCTTGTCATGCATAAAATTAATACCCGAGGTAACAGAGATCCAAAACTAATTCCTCAAGCACCTTAGGCCCATGTGCCAGGACTGTAATTTTGAAGTAACATTGTTCTCTAATTAATTTGCATATGAAATTAATCCAAGTTTTGAAATACTCATGTCCAAAACTATTTTGACTTAATGATTCAAACCAATGTTATTTATTTAAATAATGGACTGGAGTAAAAGATATAATTTCATTGTAAATGATTGTCAATGTTTAATGAGCTTGTTGGTCCAAGGTATTGTGCCGACATTCGCGTCGTGCCTTATGTAGAAATTGATTTAGTTGTGAGGGCCAACTAAGCTCATCCTTGCAATTCAAATTCATTATAAATAAATGGTAGACTAGATTCCTAGTATCTTTATTTACCAGTAGTAATAATAAAAATCCCCGCTCTCTCTCGCGTGACATGGTAATTCGCTTATTATGGTGATCTATTCACTAGTAGTAATCACATTTATATTTATATACATGTTAATATATTTACTATTTATGTAATATGGCTCCCCGAACTTATAGAGGAATTATAAGGATTATGCTACTTTGGTTTTGATTTTATGCTATGCATGACCTTTGCTCCTAATCTTTAAGTGATATTGTTTTTTTTGCTGTTCTCTCTCAGTGCAATTTGCCATTTTTTTGTTCAGTTGTGTTTCTTAGTGTGTAATTGTGTTAACTATGGCTAATACGCGCTCTGGCAGTAGATCTAATAGTGCTAACCCCGTTTCGATGATTATCCCTTCTGTTTCTTTAGATGTGTTCTCTGATGGACCTTCCGAAAATGTAGATAGATTCTTAGCGAACTTTGAACGTTTAGCCGAGATTAACGGTTGGTCTTCAGATCGCATAAAGGCTATTTTTCCCACGTGTTTGAGTGGTCCTCCCTTATATTGGTACAAAACCCAGGAAAATGTTTTACGTACTAAAGACTGGGCAGGATTAAAAGCGGCCTTTGAAGAACAGTTCGGTTCATCTCAGTTACCTTTAACGGCGTTGAATGCGTATAGATCGCGAGTGCAGGCCCCGGGAGAACTTTTAACACATTTCTTATTCGAAAAGAAATTTTTAGCGGATAAATACAATCCCAATCTATCGTTTAAAGATTTCGTAGCAGACGCGGTCATTGCTATGCTTCCATCGCATATGCACTATTTTTCACAAAAGACGTATCCTAATTTTGATGCTTTGGTACAGGACGCGTTTACACGTCAAAAAGCAGACCTACTGCTTCACAAACGTCTTTGCGACCAAGATTCTGTAGCTAGCGATCCCAGGCACCATGCAGTGGCATCGCCAGCAACGGCTCCCAAAATGCAATCGAACCCGGTAGCACAGGCAGATCCTTTTTCTGAGATATTGGAGAAACTCGAATCACTCCAACTACAGTTTAATCAAAAGGCATCCGTTTCGCATGTCCATTTTGCCAAAAAACCTTATCGCCCCCCCACCCCACGGGCACATTCACCTGCTAATGATGGTAATTATCAGCGGCAGCATCACCATCCTCAGGCACAACCGACATGTCAAAATTGTCCACCGTGCTCTCATGGATGGCAGCAAAAGGGACATAAGAAAGGGCAAGGTTCTGACAGAGGCTTGGAATCGAACCCAGTACGTAACACGAAGCAGAAGCCCAAGAACAAAAAGAAAAAACAGGCAAATAAACAGCCCCTTAGGAATAATCCCCAATCATATGTTGGTCAACTTCCCCCAGCATACCCTCCGTATGCATCACCGTATCCATATTATGGATACCCTCCTCCTCCTCCATACCCATTCTACCAACCTACGCCGCATCCGGTAGCCCAGCCACCGCCAACTTCTAGTGCCGTTACTGATCAAAAAAACTAGGTACGGTGCAGGAGCCCTCCGCTCCTGCAGTTTTGCCCGAGCCTACCCCTGTAGTAACAACGCTACATCATGCAACTTCGTCTATTACGCTACCACTACACCTCGATGGTCAACTAGCATATGTGGAAGGTCATTTAGGTGATGTAAAGAAGCGTTTTCTTTTGGACAGTGGCGCGGAAACATCTATAATTCCGTGGTCCGCATTGCCAAAAAACGTGTCTGTTTTTCCGTTACAAACATCCATTTATGGTATCAGTGACAAACCAATGGTTCTGACCCATGCTACGTATATTAAAATTAAATTAGCTGGAAAATTCTTTACTGTGTTGTTTCGGCTTATCCCTATTCCGAAATTCCCCATAATTTTGGCAAATAATTTCCTCAGAACACACCAGGCAGTAATTGAATACCAGACGAATACGCTTACATTACGTCATTTAGGTTACTTTTCTAACAAAGAACAGAAACTTCCACAATGCATTAATAAGTTGCCGGAAGAAGTTGCAAAACAGGTGAAAACAAACAAACACTTAATTTTGGTTTGTAAACAAACTATCACGGTTCCTCCACGTTCAGTGACGTTTGTCCCACTTGAAATCCCGTTAGCTAGTGATTTCAATACTCTGCACATTCACACGCCGATAAACAGAAACCTTAAACGTTGTTTCATAGCACACACGGCAGCCAGCGTAGACAACATAGCGGTTCCAGTAGTAAATTTGGCTTCCAAGCCCAAACGTTTTCATAAAGGAACGCCTATAGCTATTGCGTCTGAGCTAACAGACATTCCAGAAACAGCGCGAGTGAATACCATTAGAAAGCTATTTACCCCTACTAGGCAGCAAGTGCAACAAAAAGTTAAACAGCGAAGGGAAACGATAGGACATCTCATTGACCAATCTAAATTTAACATAAACCAAGATCTCACGGCACAACAGCAAAAACAGATTAGAGATAGACTAAGGAAATACGCAACTGTTTTCAAATGGTCAGACGTAGATTTTTCTCATATTGAAGCATATGAAGCATCATTAGATCTTCAATCTAGGGAATCGTTTCGCTCTCCGATGTTCACCATTCCGCACCGTCTTAGAGAACATGCGCGGGAACAGATTCTCAAACTTTTAGAGATGGGAATTATTGAGCTTAGTGATTCTCCCACGAGAAATAACGTATTAGTAATACCAAAACCTAACTCTAATGAACTGCGTATTTGCCTGGATCTCAGAAAATTGAACCTTCATTCCTTAACTATAAGAGATGCTCCAGCCAACATGGCGGATGTTATAGATAATTTGGCAGATGCTAAATTCTTTTGTACCTTAGATTTAACACAGTCGTTCTACCAAATTCCATTAGATAAAAAGGATAGACCTTTTACGTCTTTTTCGGTCCCATCCCTAAATTTAACACACTCGATGTATCAGCTAACAGCCATGCCAATGGGTCACGTAAATAGCACAATTATGCTTCAACGTGTTTTACGGGATATTTTCGAAAATGTAGACCCACGTAGACTCACGATGTACGTAGATGACATATATCTACACGCCCAAACTTTTGAAGAACTGCTTGAGACTTTGGATAAAGTACTTGCTACTGCCCAGCAGTATAACGTACTCTTTAATCTAAAAAAGTCCGTGTTTGGCGTCACTCGCTTAAAATGTCTCGGGTTCATTATTGAGAATGGTCTCATACAACCTGACCCTGCTAAAATAGAAGCAATTCTGAAAATTCCCAAACCAACGACGGTGAAACAATTGCGGTCATGGTTAGCTTCAGTTAACTTTTTCGTGGATTTTTTGCAAATATTTCCCTTAATTTGGCACCCTTGTATGATGCCTTAAAAGGTGCACCGAAAAAGTTAATTTGGACACCGGAGCGTGACAAGGCTTTCGAAGAAATGCGTCAAGCATTGACGAGCCCACCCCTCCTCCAAATTTACTCTACTACTGACACCACCCATGCCTTAGTAGTGGATGCCTCAACCATTGGCGTTGGAACGTGCCTGTTACAAAAGCGTTCATCCGACACAGAATGGCATCCGGTGCAATATGCATCATCGCGTCACCCCCCACGGAAAACACCTCCGCCCGTCTATGAATTAGAACTGTATGCAGTCTATTTTGGCTTACGCAAATTCTATAAATATCTAATAGGTCAGGAGTTCATAATTTACACCGACTCGACGGCAGTCACGGCTTTAAAAAGTTCGGATCATCTGAGTGGCAAACTTCAGCGTTGGCGAGATTTCTTTAGCACATTCTCGTTTACAATCCAACATATAAAGGGCCAGAATAACACATTAAGCGACCTGCTTAGTCGGAACCCACTTCCGGTCACAGAGGACACCATTGAAGAGGCGGAAGAAACTCCCCACGAATTTCAATTGTTGGCACTTGATAGGCGTGTTGATGTTGGCGAACTACAGCGCCAAGATTCATTCTTTGGCAAAGTGATAAGAACACTACAGGCAGATGACACATCGCACAGACAGTATAATCAATGGAAAAAGGAATTCACGATTTCCAAAGGAATTCTTTATCGAAAAATCAAAGCTATCCCACAAGATAGACTTGTACTCTGTGTCCCTAACAAACTGAGGGATTCTATTTTTGCTGAGTTGCACACGCACTCTTTGACCCACCCAGGCTTTACTAAGCTGTATCAATTGTTGAAGGCAAAATATTACTTCCCACAAATGAAGAAATGGCTGCATAATAAACTGCGGAAATGCCATGAGTGTTCCTTATTCAAACGCTCTTACAACCCTTCTGTGGAGACTATTCAACAATTGCCCCAGAGTACTATTTTACGATGTTTTTCCATTGATCTTGCTGGCCGTTTGATACCGTCTGAACCGGATAAGTATCAATACTTCTACCTCGCGACTGACCACGCCAGTGGTTACGTCATCACCGCACCTATTAAATCCCCAACATCAGAAGCATTTATTAACTTTTTCATGGATCACATCGTGATTCCCTTCTCGTGCCCATCTACCTTGTATTTAGATCGTCAAACCAGCCACACCTCCATAAAAACCAAGAAATTCTTAGAGAGTATGGGAGTAGAAGTAAAGTACGCCCTTCCCGCACACCATCAGACACTAGGTCACGCCGAAAGTCGAATTGGCGATATACAAAATGCGCTCCGCTTTCTCACGAAGGATCAGCATTCACGCTGGCCTGAGTTTCTTCACATTGCAACGGCATCTGTGAATAAAACTCCGATTACAGAGATTGGAGTGAGTCCATTCTCCATTTTGTATGGTATTCAACCTGTATTTGCCATAGATCGTGTATTGAATGCCCCGGAGGATAACCTCGACAATCATGAACGGCTCACACAAGCACGGGAAATGCGTGATTACGTTTTACATAGACGGAATCAGATTTTCGAGCGTCGCCAAGAAAAGTTACACTCGCGGAGAACGCCGACGGAATTCTTACCCGGTCAGCAGATTGTCGTTCGAAGGCTATACACAAAACCTGGAGATTGTAAGAGCTTTCAACAACTCTATGACGGCCCTTACGAAATCCATAGTAAACTTGATGGTAACTCATATCTAGTTACTATCAATGACAAACAGGTTCCGATCACTAAAGCGCGCCTCAAACTCTACATTCCAGAAGACGGACCTACTACAGAGTTTGTAACCAAATACAGGCAATATTTACAGTCAGATTAATGATGTACAAATGTGGAATATCATGTATATGAGTGTTTGGTATAATAACAACCTTCATGTTTGAACTCCCAATTCTATTTCACGTTCTCACAATCGGTTTCAGTTATTTTTTTTTCTTTCCCAGTAGCTTTAGCAAGAAAAGAGTAGTTTTTTTTTTTAAAAAAAAGAAGGAATTCTCTACTCGATGCTGTTTCACTTACTTCCCCCTCCGTTATTACAGTTACTGTAGGAGACTCAGCCAGGGATTCCAACTTTCACTACTGCTATTTCTAGCTTACATAATATGTTATGCGCTCACGTCATATTACTTGTGAATGCACCTTCACTTGTTAGCAGGCAGCATAGCATTGTTTACGGCACACGCACGAATGTATACTCATTCATTGCACAAGTCATCCTACACGGGTTTTTTTTCTTTTTTTTCTCGACCATCAGGTGTGTCTTCTCGACATAACTGAGGGAGGCATTGCCCCCCCGGAGCTCTGGAATGATCCCCCGGAAACGACTAACGTTATTAGCTTTGAATATCTAACGTTAAGCATTGGACTAGGCCCTCGCACTATTTACGGGCACCCCTCCCAACAATGTTTTCGCATAGAAGCACTGACCATATGTGTTCTTTCTTTTTTAAATTACGGAAATATTATGATATTACATCAAGTAACACATATTGGGCTAGTACCCTAACACACTCATCTCATAATATTGCCCCACTTGTACATACAACTAATCACTGGACGACCCAATAATTTTGTGGACATCATGTTCTGTACTGTTGATTTCCTATGCCGCCTACAATAAACAAATGGAAATAAAATCCTGTGAACTATGGATTTTCATGTCCGGTCACAGAGGGGACTTAACCCGCGTTTCCCCCCATTCGGAAATTTCCCCCATTCAGAGCTTAAACTTTTTTTTGTATTTGAAAAATAAGACTTGTTCACCTCTAAACACTGCAGTAAAACGTATACATAAATGAGCAATGATTAATGCAATCCAATATTTTAAACATATTACTCATAGATTTCTGTGCAAATGTGCACTGATAATATTATTAAGCAGAAAATGCATTCGGTTGTAAAGATGAAGAAGTCGGAAGCAGCTTAGTGCTGATGCTTCGACATAGGCCGAAGTTAGGTAACGACACAATTGTGTAACACCCACAGAAAACACGACATAGGTCGTGGTTAGGCCCAATACAAACCCTATCCTCCCTTCATTGTGGTATTCCACTTTCCTTTACAGCAACCCTTTTTGAATGCATTTCCTTCTATACCAACATCCCTAACCTGCATTATTAAATGTACATTTATTATAGCTCCATCGTTCAGAGGACAAATAAAAAAATATATATATATACGTAATTTACAGGTACTCACCAAAGCGGCTTCCCAATGCTACGGCCCCCCCAAAAAAATAAAAAAATAAATAAATAATAAAAAAAAACACCGCGTAATTTTTCTAACAGCCCAACTACGGACTGTATAAGATTCACACGCGTTATTGTCGACACATCCCTATAATTGAACACTACATTGCAACAAGGAAGTCTGTATTCCGATGTTCCACGCTGGAAATTCCAAGGTCAAGATTTCCTACCCCCTACGATGTCACTAGCCTACCTCCCCCAAGTGTTTTCTATGCGCGCTATTAATTGCACGCATTACTTCCTGGTTCACTGAGATGGCAACCCCGTGACGTCATTGGTAAAGCTATGTGCAACTGACCTAATTTCAGCGCTGACATGTATGAGGAAGTTACAAAATTATCTCCACCTGTAACAAGTTCTCTTCCCCATATGGAAAATTGTTAATATTAGTTCGCTGTTTTCTACCCTCAAAAAAGAAGCTCAGAAATACACTATTATTTCCAATTTTCATTTTCCCTTTCTAATATAGTGTACGTTTAGGCCTTCATCTTTCATGTAGAGTCATTCATTATATTTATATATATATATATACAAGGACGTCCCAGTACACGTCTCTATTCCCACCATATTTTCCTTACAGGATTCTCCTGTGGATCTTGTGGATACCAGTGGCGCAGGCAGCAAATCTCATTGACGCATCCACCTTTGTGATCACTTGTGCCAGTTTAGGTTTGTTGGCATTAATAGCTTCGTTAATTGCTTGTATTTGTATTTACAAATATGCCCGCCGACGGCCGCGATCACGATTCTATAATTCCAATATCACGTCTCAATACAGGAATAGTCCCCATAGACGGACGAATCCCGTAACTTGTGAAACAGCGGTGCTTATGTCGTCTTTACTAAGTCCATCAGAAGCATCCCCGTCCACACCTGCGTCCCCTGATTCCATGAATGCTCCCTTGACCAGCCCATATTATCATCGTTCTACTTCACGAATATGATTACCTATGTAAATATGTTTGGTGTTGGGTAATTAAAAAAAAAACTAGTCTGTCATGTTTTTCCTTTTCGTTCATTAATTGGTCTCTGGATTTCACCTTGCATTGTTATAACGATTAACCTCTCATACTCCATAACTGCTAATCACCTTTTAACTATTTCTGTGATGGCGAATGTGCATTTGAGAGAATAGTAGACGCCTAGGGCATCTCACTTACTGGAGCAATGGTTGGTGCGAAAGAGAAACCAATATAGAATTAATTTCCAACAACATATATATTATATTATGTATACCCTATGTATTATTAGTATCTAATTTCGTAGTTTTAAGTATTATTTTCATTTAGGTATCGATGTATATATGTTTTATTATTCTTAAATACACATGGAATACTGATGTTCACCTCTTGGTTCATAACAATTGTTATAATATCTGTTTCAATTCCAACAAATCTCACGTTGACTAAAGTGTTTCCAAGCTTCTAATAATGTTAAGGATTATGTGACGTTGTTGTTTCAATACTTCTAATGTTACATTTTAGACTATGTGGTTGAATAATCTAAATCTTCCATACCATTCGTCTATTTTACGATTTACGTAATTTTGTGTTATGTAACTTGGTACCATTAATGACACACAGTCTTTCACTTCCATTCTTTCGTGTTCTCTGTCTGGCATCTTACCCATATGCTGTGACGATCACTCTTCACTTCCCTCTTGCTTTAGTGCTTCCCTGGATCTGTGTTTACTACAAGTGTTTACCAGTGTTTCAATATACAGGGTGTTCCGAAAAGACTAGCCTGAAATTAATTATTGGTGTCCATTTCAGGATCACTCAGTAGTATGTTTTTAAGTGGAGGAGTGTAACGTGAATAGAGACTAGAATGAAATTTTTTTATTGTTTATAAAAACAATTGATTGAAAATAGACCTAGAAAGAATTCACGGAAACAATCCTCTTAATTTCAACAAACATAGTGTAGTGAAAGGGAAAGCAAGAACTATTTCTGACAATAGAAAGGTAGACCTGTGACGAGATAAACAAGGACTTCCTGATTGACGTCACAGAGAATAACAATTTTGTGGTTAAGAAAGTCCAAGAATAGAGAACAGGAAGATAGAAGAGAAAAACAAACTGTGTATAAAAACACTAGTAAAAATTTACTAGGGGTTCAGTTCGTTCAGTTGGTCAGTAAATCATTATCGGACGAAAGTATACGAGTCGCGGTATCCGTACGCTGTACACGCGTAGACTTTGTACGTCTATCCTATCAACTGTTGGATGCACTTGGAAACATGTAAGTTGGGATTGTTCTTTATTTGTTTCTTGTCATGCATAAAATTAATACCCGAGGTAACAGAGATCCAAAACTAATTCCTCAAGCACCTTAGGCCCATGTGCCAGGACTGTAATTTTGAAGTAACATTGTTCTCTAATTAATTTGCATATGAAATTAATCCAAGTTTTGAAATACTCATGTCCAAAACTATTTTGACTTAATGATTCAAACCAATGTTATTTATTTAAATAATGGACTGGAGTAAAAGATATAATTTCATTGTAAATGATTGTCAATGTTTAATGAGCTTGTTGGTCCAAGGTATTGTGCCGACATTCGCGTCGTGCCTTATGTAGAAATTGATTTAGTTGTGAGGGCCAACTAAGCTCATCCTTGCAATTCAAATTCATTATAAATAAATGGTAGACTAGATTCCTAGTATCTTTATTTACCAGTAGTAATAATAAAAATCCCCGCTCTCTCTCGCGTGACATGGTAATTCGCTTATTATGGTGATCTATTCACTAGTAGTGATCACATTTATATTTATATACATGTTAATATATTTACTATTTATGTAATAACAGAAAAAAAACAGTTTTTTTACAACACTAGTTGAAACAACACAAAATGACTATCACTTTAGCGTGTTACTTGTGTGTGAATTCAACACCAAGCTTTCTCTTACATAGCGAAAGGCTAGCTACCTCTGTGAGAGTTACGCCCTCTTTTAGGGAAGTGGTGTTAAGAGACAGAGGAGTATGAGGTTTGTGGTTGGTCTAAGTGATTTAGGATACTTTATTCATAGTAGTAAAAGATTTAAGGAACTTTACGCTCCTTAACATTAGGTTTAAAGGTATACATAAATATATAGATACAGTATAATAATATATACGAGGTGTGGCAATTAAATAACGAGACTGTCCACCTCCTGTCGCGCAGAATCGTGGAGGAAAGTAGCTAATGATGTGTTGTTGATCTTGAACCTTAATGAGCAGCCACTGTTTGTTTCAGGATTCTGAAAGATTTTCTTCTCTTTGCAGGCTTGCATGAAGAGGACAGTGTTCTGCAGTAGTGCCGGAATCAAGGTGAACAGTAAAGTTGAGCAGCGCATTAACATCAAATTTCTGGTGAAATTAAATAAAACACCGACGGAATGTTGTGCTATGCTAAAAGAGGTCTATGGTGATAATGCTATGTCACGTGCGCGAGTTTTCGAATGTCACAAACGATTTTCAGAAGGTAAGGAGGAGGTTGAAGATGAACAACCCGACCGCCCTTTGAATTCAAGAACGGACGAAAATGTTCAAAAAATTAATGAACTTGTGCTGAAAGACAGACGTCTGAGCATTCCGGTGATCGCAAACATGACAAGCATTAACAAAGGGACAGTAGGACAAATTTTGAATGACAATTTCTACATGACAAAAGTTTGTGCAAAAATTGTCCCGTAAAACCTCTCTGAAGAACAAAAAGACATTCGAAAGACCATTTGCTGTGACGTCATGGAACCACTGAAAGCGCAACCAGACTTGCTAACACGTGTCATCACATGTGATGAAACATGGATTTTCAAGTATGACCCCGGGACTAAGCGTCAATCCATGCACTGGAAGACTCCCACATCGACAAGAATGAAAAAAAAGCACGAGTGAGCAAGTCGAAAGTGAAGACAATGCTCATCGTTTTTTTTTCGATATCAGGGGTATCATCATGACTGAATGGGTGCCTCAGAGTCAAACGGTAAATCAGTCTTACTACAAAGAAGCCCTAATCAAGCTGAGGGAAAGAATAAGGAAAAAGAGACCCTATTTGTGAAAGAACGATGCATGGATCCTCCACCAAGACAATGCACCTGCCCATAATACCCTTTCTGTGAAGCAGTTTTTAGCACCCAAGCGCATTCCTGTGCTCGACCATCCTCCGTATCCCCAGATCTGGCTCCCTTTGACTTTTATCTATTCACAAAAGTAAAAAGTGCATTGAAGGGAGCACATTTTCAGTCTATGGAAGAGGTAAAACTATTGTAAAAACAGCAAGTTGTTGAACAGGGTGTCATCTGATGACTTACAATATTGCTTTGAACAATGGAATTCACGTATGCAACGTTGTATAGATAGGAGAGATGAGTATATTGAAGGGGATAACAGTCAACTGTAACTTTCTTTGCAATACATCACATTTATGACATCAGTCTCGTTATTTAATTGCCACATCAAAGTACAGGGTTATTCAAAAAGAAAGAACGGATTTCAAACATTTCTTTCTTCCAAACTACAAAAGATAGAAACATGATTCGAACGTTACTTGATTAAGAAAAGTTTACAATTTATTGTTAGTAATTATGGTGTGCATTCAATATGAGTACCGTGTGTTACACGACAAATGTTAAAACGGTGGATCATTTCTTACCACACACGAATCAGCTGGTCTCTAGTTATCGAATTCACAGCTTCAACAATTTGATGTCGTAGACCTTCAAGAGTGTCAGACATAGGAGGAATAAAAACACAGTCTTTTACATAACCCCATAGATAAAAATCACACAGAGTAAGATCTGGAGACCTGGGAGGCCACCGGCGATAAAGTTGATCTTCTGCTCCTCCTCTTCCAATCCAATGTCCTGGGATGGTGTCATTCAAGTAACGTCGAACGTGGTTAGAGAAATGAGGCGAGGCAACATCTTGCATGAAGATGAAGTCATCTGAATCATCTTCAAGTTGGGAAATAACCAGTTTTGAAGCATGTATAGATAGGTTAATTCTGTCACAGTTTTCTCCATGAAGAAGAAAGGCCCATGAACTTTGGTTACAGATATCGAACAGAAGACGTTCATCTTTGGTGAATCTCTTTCATGTTGAATACCTGTCGTAGGATTTTCACTTGCTCAAATTCTAACGTTATGGCGATTAACTTTACCAGAAAGATGAAAAGTGGATTCATTGGAAAAAATTAATCGTTGAGAAAATTGTCTTCTTCCATATCATTAACATGCTAATACAAATATTCGTACCTTTTGTTGTGGTTGTCAGGATAGAATGATTTCAATAACTGCAGTTTGTATGGCTTCATGTGCAGACGATGTTTTAGAACTCGCCATACCCTTGGTTGAGGAATGTTAAGTTCTTTGCTTGCTCGTGATGTGGATTTCTTTGGGTTCCTTTCGTAAAGTGTACGAATACGCTGGACATTCTCGTTCGATGTGTGTGGACGTCCCGTGCTTTTCCCTTTGCAGATGCAACCATCTTCTACGAATTTTCGATGCCACTCGTAAATTTGCTTATGATGCGGCGATTGTTTATTAAATTGACGGCGAAATACTAGCTGAACTGCAACAATGGACTCAAGTTTTGCCAATTGTAGCACACAAAAAGACTTCTCCTGTGGTGAGTGCGCCATTTCACTACAGACAAACAACAACAAACAATAGCGAAAATGCGGCCTTGATTGGAACTTCTATCCGGGCTGTTTAAATTGAAAACTTTTCTTAATCAAGTAACGTTCGAATCATGTTTCAATCTTTTGTAGTTTGGAAGAAATAAATGTTTGAAATATATTCTTTCTTTTTGAATAACCCTGTAGAAAATAAGAAAAATAAAAAATAAATGAGAAACATTACATAAACAAATACGATAAATATAAATATCCGGAAAACAAAAGGCTAATTGATTTTTTGTGGTATTATAGCATTACGAAGATTAATGGGGATGAGTGATAAGATGAGGTGAAGCACAGGACAACACAGAGAAAAATATTAGCAGATAGATGCAGTCATCTTCTTGCCTAGACGTAATGAACCCAAGTTAGTATGAGGAGTTTACTGTGCGTAAAATGATGGAAAAATGAGTGGCAAATGACTACGAGTGACGTAATCGTTAAGCAAAAAGAGAAAGAGAACATCAGGAGGAATCGTGTAATAATATAAAGTAAACAGAAGATATAATGGAGAGTGGAAATACCGGGTGGGTGTGGGATGTAGCAGTACGTAGTGCGTAGTGTCAAAAAGTAATGGATGTTGGGTTTGAAATCGGCGACGTATGCATGACAGTCGAAGTTTCAACGTGGAACGGCAAGGTAAGAAAAGTAATGCGCTGATAGAGTTCCTATGTAGGGCTGGGTAATTTGATGCGATAAGCAATGCGGAAAGCATGGTGTTCAAAAATAAGAAGTTTGTTATATAATTTTTCTGATGCGGCAATTCAAGCTGTGAAACCATGTGTTAGTATAGGGCGGAGAAAGACTTTATAAGTGTTGAAGACTGTAGGTGATTGTAGACCCCATGTCGTTCCTGAGAGATGTTTAAGCAAATTCAGGCGATTATAATCGTTTTAAGGTGTTGTGATCGTTTTAAGATGTTGTGTCCAGGTAAGATGTTTGTCGTATGTGATGCCTGAGTAGGTGACTGTTTTAGTAGCTAGCAATGGAACGTGGTCCACATGGAGAGATAGGGAACGGGGATTTCGGCGAACTTTGGTGGAATGAAGATTATGGCCTGAGTTTTTGTAGCATTGATGGTAAGTTTCCAAAGTCGGCACCAAAGGCCGAAGTCAGTGATGGCTGTTTGTAAGATGGCGTTGATGTGCTGCATAGATGTTCCCGGAGCGAGAAAAGCAGTGTCATCTGCATAGTGGAAAAATATACTTTATCTGGGAGGCGTGGCATCGATATGTCGATGTGTAGAATCGATATGTCGAAATGTGTTCATCGTCAAAGGCAAACCGTTTCGTCGAAGTGAGCTCTCTTCTCAAAACACGCAAAATTGTGATTTCTGGTTCCTTAAGCAGAACCAATATGTCGAAATGTGTTCGGCGCCGAAATCAAACCGGTTTGTCGAAGTGTGTTTCCTTCTCGAAACATATTATGATTTTCGACAAACAGGTTTGCCTTTGGCGCCGAATACATTTCGACATATCGATTCCATTCACAATGCAGAAAATCAAAATTCCGCGTGCTTCGAGATGAGAGACAAAATACATTTTGACATCACAATTTGTAAACATCGTTAGCTCATCAAGGTCGTTGCATGGTACAAATGATGATATGAAAAAATAGGAAATGATAACTCGACAGATCCACCTACAACGATTTTTGTTACAAATCCTATTATTCCATAAACAGGGCCGATACGTCGAAATGTGTTTTCTTTGCAAAAATGCAAGATTATTATTTTCAGTTCCATAAATAGATCATAAGTCACAACGTATTTCATTTTTCTTCCCGGAAGACACGTAATTTAAAGTGTTACTTAGATTCCAGCATCGGAACTCAAAATATCCTCGATCCCATGTCCATTAACAACTTTGCTTTTGGCCTTGACGTTGTCTTTTTAGTTCAGTTACAAGGGTTCTGGATTATAAGTGATTATGAACTTTAGAATTTGCCTAACCTTTACTTGAATACAACATGTATAATTTCTATTTCTTATACATGACCGTTGTGCAGAACGAAATTTGAACAAATTAGGATTTTTTCTGTACAAATACTTTTGACAAAAAAAGTGATATTGTAAATGATATGGGATTAATATTTTGATATTATTAAAAGATACAGTACATAGCATTGCTTCTATGATCTTGCAATCCGGAAGTAAATCCTTTGCTAATATTTTAGTGTGTTTTTTTAGGTTACCGTCTAATTTATGGCTTATATTCAGCTAATATCAGGTATCATCTATTCTAGAAGGAAACTTGTCGTATACGTAGGTAGAAACTTTAGTGGTGGTTCGGATCTCACTTCAAAAGTAAAAATGAAATGAAATCTTTAAGTTTTACGTCCCACGATTATGCCGGTTAGGCTAAAGGATACGGTGATGAGAGATGAGTGAAATGATGGAATGTAGAAAGTGGGAGGAAACGAGAAAATCCACTAGCACGGTATTTTCCACCACAAAGTCCACACGGCGCGAGCTGGGATCGAACCAGGGGCCTCAAGCACCGGAGGTGAACGCTCTACCACTGAGCCACCGCGCCCCCACACTTCAAAAGTAGACAATGATATATTCACAGGGAAGATGGAGGGAGCTACTGCTCCCTACCCGAAAGGCTATTTTCCTTGTCGTACGGTTTGTAACACACAGAGGCAAATGCCCCATCCCTAATATTAGTTTAATAAGGTTCCGTTCAAATAATGCAGACATTATCGTTTTTTTTTTTTTTTTTTGTAGGCCTTTAAACCAACATATACCTCTATCATTTAAGTAGTTATGCACGGTAGTTACAAACGTCCACGCGAAGAGTGCTCTAGAAAAGGAAAGGAGCTTTTTTCGTTTCTTGTCAATTGTGCCCTGCTATAAGCAAAACGTAATAGAAACAGGTACAAATTATTCTCCCACTCTTCACGAACATTTTAAATTCTATGGGCCATACCATTTAGTACAAAATTAATTGAGGGGTAAATTTGAATAATGGCGTAACTAGCAATTCTTCAATTTTTCAGGAGAGCAGAAAAACAAACGCCATTATCCAATTAACCAGCGTAATCACACAATATTTTTGGAGAGAGGCGTTCGCTACGGAGCAGAGACATTACCTTAGGACCACCTAGACATATGAGGACAAACTCAAACTTGCAGAAAATGTGTATATCTCATTTTACCGGAAATAGGTCGATACGCCCTTATCCAAATTACCCCTAGCATAAATACAAACAGGTATATAATTTGTTACATAAATACCTTCTAGTGATGTTAGTTGCCGCCTTGTGTATCCCTGATGGTGAACATAAATCTAAAGAGCAAATCTTTGCTGATATTTGTTATCCCTTTGGAGTAAAAAAGTAATGATAAATTGAATTATAATACAAAGGATATAGGCTGACTTTATTATTATTTATATTTCAATGACCACTCTTTAGAGAAAAATCTTCAGTGCAGAAAACCTTGCTAATTAATTTGAAGAGACAGTGAGTGAGAGGGTATAAAAACAAAAAGAGAAATTAAAACAAACACGCAGAATGAGCCGATAAAGATTAAAAGGTTATGGACTAAGGATACCAAGAGAGTTTTGATTAGGGCCGCCCTTGACTTTCCATTTCAAATTGCCCTACCCTCAACCCATTTACTATTGTTACTATTACGAATAGTAGCCAATCACAAGCAAAGAGGGGGAAAAATAAGTCAGATTAGCGTCTCGTCAATTTATACGAACAACAGACGCAAGAGATTTATTGTGTAAATTTGACTCGTCATCACAAATCAGAATTCTCCATATTTTATTGATTGACCATTTTTTTTAAAAAAAGTTTTCTCTTTTTGTAACTATTTTACGTTTGCAGACAGTAGTACCAACTGATCTCATCAATATATCTTTAGTTGATTACCAGAAAGATGAAAAAACGAAATTAAAATCATCAACATGAAGAGCTCATATGTTATTTCGTAATATGTCACTCCCAGATAAAACAGATTGATCGTAAAATGGAAAATCAATTTGACAGTGATGTAGTGAAACACTATAGCAGACATTACATGGAGATGTTATCAAACATATTTCGCACAAATGGATGATATCAAGGGTTTATATGGGTTATTGGCGTCAAGGATAGAGTTCCGGGGGCAATTATATCTTCTCACAGAATACTAAACTCATTTGGTATTTTAGCCAATGGCGAAAGTTCAGTCTCGCAGAAGCAAGTATTAGGTTGGTCAGAAAGTTTGTTTAGTTTTATGTAAAAAAAAAAAAAAAAAGATAATTTTCATTTTCACCAATACTTTTCTTAAAAAAATGTATTCTTCCATTTGTTTTAGTTACCTTGCCGGGGATTGAGAAGTTTATCCACTTCCAAATAGGAGAATTGCAGGTGCCTTGGATCATATAATGGACGTGGTACCTCGTATGACATGAGGTAGCCAGGTCCGAGCTTCGGGCCCCTTCCTTGTTTCAGAAAGCTTCTTGATTTGCTTGAATGCTGCTGATTGAGGTAAGCTTTGGGATATGTTACCTAGTGGTATTGACACGCCTCTAGATACCACTGGGGAGCAGTGTTGTTGACACTGGATATGCCAACTCAGTAAAGGAGTTCCCTCCTCCAAATAAGTATAACTGAGAGATTGCCTTTGTATTTCTTGACTGTAATGAGTGTATTTCTTTGGAAGGATGTTAGTAAATCACCCTAGACGTGGCAGGATTATTTATTTATTTATTTATTTATTTATTTTAGATAGAGAGAGTCCTCGATGAACCATTCCATTAGTGATTAACTGGTAAGAAAACAATTAGGATTATCCCGATGGTCCAGTCCATCTTTGAATGGGTAAAGATAGAGGCAAAAGTTACAAAATAACCGCCGTACTTAGGCCTGGGGTCAACTAAACTCACTCATTCTCTCAAAATCGAACTCAAGAAATTTGTTCCACTACCTTCTGAGATTTGTTCCTTTCTTTCCGTAGAGACACTCGGTCGAAAAGATGTAAAAGTCTTTTCAGGCCAGCCATGACGGGTTGCTACCTAACATAAAGGTCCCAGACTGTTTCCTTCCTTCCCCATTTCTCCGCGTAGTGTAATTGTCGAGGAACGCCATCCCTCGTACACATGATGTATTTAAAAGGCCATATGAAGCGAATTCCCAAAAATACAATTTCTAATCGTAATCCTGCAACAATAACTGCAATAACAAGGAGACACCTTATTACAGAACAAATCATATTAAAATGTGCTACAATTGCATATGATTTTCCTTTACGAGATCAAACTAAGACATTCTGAAACTCTAGCCACGGAGAATATTAACAGTGCATTTGGGCTAGGAATGCGGATTGAACACACCATACGTCATTTGTTTATGATATTTTGGCGGCGACACATTAAAAAAAAATGAACTCACAGCTAACGTTGTTATGATGAGCTCTTCTAGAATACCGTGAAAGCAGAAAATTTTTAATACATTTGCAGCCGAGTTAGACATACACTGTCATTCGAGAGCTCCGCATAATCAGTGAAGTGAATGAGTTGGACTCGTTCGGGTCACATGAACTGATACTCGGGCAACAAGAATCATGGAGAAAAGAATTAAACAATACAGAAAAGCAACATATCAAGTATTCTGTAAAAAAATCTCTTTCACAAAAGCTAAAAAATGGTCTTGTCAGTGGCACGTTCTTTCCATTAACCCTGCATATGTGTTCAAACATTTTTAGTATTCTCAAATAAATGTCATTTTCTTACCTCATAGAATGTAAAACCAGGTTTGTCGACTGATCAAATCTTAAATTAGATAAGATCATTAACTTCGTTCGAATAACCATACTACTTCTCAATGCAGTTTCACATATCTTATTTGTTAGTGTCATACACATAAATTCGGTGCTTAGCTTTAAATTACAAGGATTTAATATTTATGTAAATATATATATATGCTTGGCATTTCCTCTGGAGCTCTCTCCTGACTAAGCGCTTACTGTACACGTCTTTGGTGTGGGAAACCCGGGTTCGATTCCGGGTTTCATGTAGTTCGGATTCCGTGATGTAAGCTGTAGGTCTATGCCTCATATAACCTCGTTGTTGAAAGCAATGTTAAACTTAAAATCAGCTCAATGACATTTCTTCTAGTTGTTCTTGCACTGTGAGGATGAAACTAAGTGAGAACGTAGTATTGGATATTTTTTATGATGTAAGAGATGTGATTGATATTCGTTTCAAATTTCAATTTATTAAATAATACTAAACCAATGAACTTGGGAGAATGCTCACACAGAATATATTTTGCTTCTTATTTTACCACGCAGCCAAAGCTGGTAGCTTGGTTTAAGAAACCCAGCTCTCTTGGAGATGAGAAGTTTGGTGGGAAATGGTATATGTGTGATAGCTGATCTGCATCATGGTATGTTCACTTGCCAACTGAACCGGGTTCAAGGCCCGGTTTGATAAGAAGCTCACCTTAATAGTAAGTCTTATCCTTCTTAACCTTGGCGTTACACAAGAACATAAAACAACAACTCAAACTCATTTCATCATACTGATATACCAGTAATGTATATATGAGAAACAAAAGTGGCCGAATATAGATCCTTGTGGCACTCCATAAGACACATTTATTTTCAAGACAGTTACCTTATGGTATTGTTATTTTTATTATTATTATTTCTTTATAAATACACGCTTAAATTAATTAGAATTAATGGCCAGTTTTCTCTTGTAAGCTAGAAAAATCCAGTCACACATGTACGTCTAGTTTGCCTCCTGCACTTAGATTGGCAGTGGCAGGGAACATTAAAAGGGCGGGAAGCTCTCCTACTTCTCACACCATGTTGGAATGGCCATTACACGGTGTCTTGAAAATTTTGATGGATGGACCCTCTAACAAGGTTAAGGTGGAACGTCTTAAGATTTTTTTCCCTCCTGAAACAGACACTCCTTCTCACTCCCACTCTTGTTTCACTTCCTTCCACACATACTTCTTCTTTTTCTTCTTCCCTTTTGCTTCTATTCTCCAGCGCAAGCCTCAGGGAAGAGGATAAACGTGGGGGTGGGATAGTTTGATGGCGACGAAGAAAGCATCCCTTAAACTCTTGGGGGATGTTCGTATTCAATCAACGCAGTCTCCACACGTGAAGAAAGTAGTAAATAATATACTACTGGCTTTTTTCTGTTACTTCATCCCTTCTTTTCCACTTCGCTAAAGGTATATTTTTATTTATTTCCTTTTTCTCTCTTCCTTCCTTGAAGAAAAAGAAGAAACACTGTCTGAATGATGATAACAACTGAACGGCATTTAGTTTTCAGTAAGCGTGTATACAGAAGCATCGTAAACATGTAAGTCTTAACTATAAATACTTAAACCTCCTGGTGTTACGAAGAGCTATGGTTCACTTTAGTGATCTGTGGTCAGAACACGTTATTTTGGGTTTTAAAGACAGGAGTTAACAATTTTTAGTTTAATTCTTTCACCATACTGGATAAACATTAAAAATTTCTCATACCGTATTTGGAAAGGAACTTTTGACAATGCGGAGCAAAACTATGTGTACCAACTAGACAGGTCTGCAAAGATTTTCTGGCATGACATATAGTATATTTTGGCAGATAAGTTCAATCTTATGTTCTGATTTCAAAAACATTACTTGTTTCGTTGTATCAGGTGCAAAGTCTGTAGAATTGATGTATTTATATGTAGTAAAGAGTTGGGAAATATGAGGAAATGTACAAGGAGGTGAAATCTATGGAATTTCGGAGGAAACAAGGGAGTATTATGATGGCAGTAGAAAATAAGAATGGGAAGGTAGTCAGCGAGAGAAATGAGGTCATAGGAAGGTGGAAAGAATACGTTGAAGACTTATATGAGAGTAGGAATGGCGAAAGAAGCCTTTAAAAGAAAGAAAAGTCTGTTTTGTGGGACCTTGAATAAAGAGTTGAGAAAAAGACTCACAAAATGCTTCGTGTGGAGTGTTGTATTGTATGGGGCGGAAACGTGGACATTACGTAAAGGTGACGAAAATCGACTGGAAGCCTTAGAAATGTGGGTGTGGAGAAGAATGGAAAGAATTAGTTGGGTCGAGCGGAAAACGAATGAGAGAGTGTTAGAAATGGTGGGTGAGAAAAGAACACTTTTAGATATTATTAGGAAGAGGAAGGAAACTGGTTGGGACATTGCCTAAGAAGAGATTGTATCATGAGGGACGTCCTAGAGGGTATGGTGGCGGGAAAGAGAGGGAGGGGGCGAAAGAGACTACAATTAATGGATGATATTAAAACAGAAAGATCATACGCGAAGACAAAAAGGTTAGCGGAGGACCGTGTAGCATGGAAGCTTCTCAGCTGCAGCAAGTGACCTGCCAATAAAGGCAGAATACCTATGATGATGATGATGATGATGTAGTACGTAGCTTGTGTTGTATGGGAAGTACTGCTTTCATTAGCACGCGTAGAACGATATTTCAAAGGCTTAAACATTTCAAAATGTTTCTTTTTTTCTGGAATGTATTTCTTCATGAATGTAACTCCTTTCCTCGGACAGCAGAAATCGATAATGCGGCTCTATCCATTCGACCATTCATATCGAGACCTTACTGATTCATGACGTGTCCAATGTGTCATGGGTTAGTACTGTGGGTGCTTGAATGTGCATTATACTGTTGCAACCTGATGGACTACCTGTCAAACCTGAGTGGTACATTACCAGAAGACTGTGACATTCCCAATTAATTAACACTCAAAACGATCTGTTATCTCCTTTACATATTAAATTAAAGTAATGAAGTAACTTGTGACCACTGTAACCCACCATCCACCGTGACCCACTGCGACCCAACGACAGTATGTTCTACCGACCCACTCTGTTCACTGCATTGTAGACAGTATCTTCTGTAGACTGGTAAATTTGTCTTCGTTTTACCACAGAAAAAATAACAATATAAAAAATAAAAATATAGCTCTTGTTATTTTCTCTGTGGTTTTACTTTTAACATCTTCATTTCCCTTCCTTTTCCGTTTATTTCTGTCTACTTACCTGAGGTGAGTATATCTAACCAAGTGATAAAAGAACTTCAGGCACTTTTGGATATTGATATTCGTAATTGTAATAATAGCAATAGGACTTATACTACTACTTGGCTTTCGAGACCTGTGAGTTTTTAGAGGAGCTAAGTACTGGAAAAAGTACATTTTTGAATCACTGTAATATATAAACTATTATGTAAAAAATTGAATGTAACTATGTGTGCCTGATCATTACGGTCAAATTGCAAAGTCAAATGAAATTACTCTTGGTATATAGTTAGTTCTTAATCCAAACTGGGATGTTATATTGCTTTTATTATAATGCATAATATCCTAAGCAGGTAGTGAGGATCCGATTTTTTGCGAAAAAAAATGAGGTCTCGCAAGCCGTTAAACTTACGGAGCTGAAATTCAGTGTATTAACTCTTTATTGAAAATAAACAGAATGAGTCCTAGCATTTTTTAACATTTTCCTTTATGGAGGGGTGAACTTTCCATATATGGAAAATTGGTAGTGAGTTGGTTTGTAAAATTGATCGAAAACGATCGATGTTATTTAAGAAAAAAAATCAGAAACAAAAAATACAGTGCTTTGCTTCATATATCCATTGCTTTCTACTATAATAATTGCTGAAGCTTATGTTATTATATGGAGCGCTTACAGCATAGAGCAATCAACCCATAAAGCTGTGAGAAAAATAGGCATAAAATTTGTACTGTAAGCTTAATTACACGGAAATTTTAAGTTTGGATTGTACGCGTAATTATATGGAAAATTTAACACTTTTTTTTTCCTGTACGTTGGTCTACTTACCTTGATTTGAAACTTTCAAATTTCATCCCTTTTTGCACTGAAAAGTATCGATAATTCAACAAGGAAATAATTATACTATGATAATTTAATTGAAATTCATCGTAATTTTGCACATGGCAAACAGCAGTGTGGTAATTGAAGTTGAAGAAGGAGGGAAATTCCCATTCACCTCTGAACACTTTCCAGGAACCTCGTTCCCTTTCGCTTTCTAGACGGGAGAGGGAACTTGGTAATGGTATCAAACCTTTATGTGTAATTACAAAAATTAAATTGATAAACAAATAAGAAATCATCAGTTTATGAGGCTTTAATTGATAATTCATTCACAAGATTCCTTATCGAAGGCGTGGTAGATGAAGTTGTATTTCTCCATGAGTCGACATTACCAACTGACATGGTCGATATGGAAAAGATGTTGTATGGTGACAGAGAGATGATACTTCTTGCTGAGTATTTCAAAACTGACTGAGAAAAATCGTTACCAGACTTAAGTCTAACAAGCAGATTGTCGATGAGGAGTTGCAGAAATCGGGTAGAAGTATCAGTTTCCACGACAGAGTGCGAACGAGGATTTCCCTTTATGAATTTACAGATGACTAATATTCGAAATAGACTAAGTGCTCAAACATTGTCTGGGGGCGCGGTGGCTCAGTGGTAGAGCGTTCACCTCCGGTGCTTGGGGTCCCTGGTTCGATCCTGGCTCGCGCCGTGTGGAGTTTGTGGTGGACAAACACCGTGCTCGTGGGTTTTCTCGGGGTTCTCCCGTTTCCTCCCACTTTCTTCATTCCACCATTTCATTCATTTCTCATCATCACCGTCTCCTTTAGCCTAACTGGCATAACCGCGGGACGTAAAATTAAAGATTTCATTTCATTTTTTCAAACATTGTCTAACTTGTTGTTCATCAATGTTAATGGCCCACCACTAGACAAGCTCAAAGTAGACGAGCTAGTTATTTCTTGGTTGAAGGATTGACATCATTCCGCTGCGGATGATTTATCACGAAAAAGTTACCAACAGGAAATAAACCCCATTTCAGGTTTGTTTTAAGGTGGAAAATTACGAGTTATGGAAAATGTATACTTGTGTTGCTAATGGCTTATTTGTGTTATTCAACTTTGTGCTTAATTTTTAGTAAGTCTCTTCTTTGGTTTAGGTAAACTACTTTGAATAAATATTCATAATAATTGCAATTATGCATATTTGTAACTTAAATTTGACGTGGTGTTTTAGTGATTACACAAATTGCAATTATGAGCATACTTTATGGAAATGCTCTCACATAGGGTACCAGAGCACCTTTATACACTATGAAAAAATGATTTTTCAAGTTTTTTGTGAGAAAAATACTGTGAACTGAGAAACCATAACCTTTTCCATATTGTACAGGGATATTTTCCTGCGAATAGAAGTTTCTTTGGGAATGCGTTCAGAAATTAATACTTGCAAGAATACTCTCTTAGTACAAGTATATTTTAGGCACCCACTAATTTCCCCCCACCTCGAACTGTCTCAATTTCCTCACTGACAAACACTTCACCATATTATATCGTAAAGATCAGATCCACCGTTATTGTAACAGAGTGGTGCTTGAGCGATTGACTAGAAATTTAAACTCCGATTAGTGACAATTTCACAATATTACAAGTGTAAACTCTTTAGTCAGTACAGAAGAGGCCATGGATCGTGTTCAGAGTTGATGACGATGGATTTTGGTGAGTCAGAATAGGTCACAGTGGATGATAGTGGCTCATGGTGGGTGGTGAGTCACGGTGGGTCAGAGTAGGTCACGGTGGGTGGTGGGTCACAGTGAGTCATGGTGGGTCAGAGTGGGTCACGGTGGGCGGTGGGTCAGTGGGTCGTGGGTCACGGTGGATGGTGGGTCAGTGGGTCGTGGGTCAAGTTTTCATTGACCCACGCCAACTCTGCACCGACTCCCTCATAATTACTAGTTTGTAATAAGGTTGTGTGGGACTTTTAATATGCTTATTGTGGAGATCTCACAATATATTCATCTATTTCTATAATAGTAGAATCCATTTCTTGTATATAGTGGATACAGTAACTTTCCTAAAAGCGAATGGATTAAAACAAAAGTTGGTCAGTTCATTCATATTACAAATATCGAATCCGATTCGGTCATACTGTTTCAAAATGAATACCAAAGGCTGGAGTGTCTTTTCTTCCATGGTAAGCACTAAAACAGAAACAAGAAATCGCTTATCAGTTGACCATGACTTGATAACGTGCGTCGCGAAGATTGGACCGAACATTGCCGCACTAGTGAAACCACACCATGCTCAGATGTCTCATTAGTTTTCAATTTTAATTGCATTTCCATGTGCAAGTTTCGTTGCATTTGTATTTGTCTGGTGTTTCGATATATAGTTCTCATTAGTTTCATGTCGTGCCTCTTTCATTTAAATTGATTTTTAAACAATTCTGGACCTGTTGAAAATGTTTAGTAGACCTTTTTTGTTGTTCTTAACAGTATGTATAAAAATAAACATATGCCTATCAGAACAAAATTCAAAATAATATTTTAAAATATTTTCCAGTATTAGATTCTAATTATACTTATCACTTCCTCTTATCTTCGCTAACCCCATGAAACCCTCTCGCGCCCCCCAGGTTGAGAAACCCTGTTCTACTTTGTTCATCCAGATCTCCTAAAGACGAGGCATTGAGGTGGGGAACGCCTCTTAGCGTAAGCGTTCATCTTGTATGATGATCAACACACTTGTCAACTGTACCGAATTCAAATTTCGGTTGCGCCCCTTAGCCCACATTGATGGTAGGTCCCTCTCATTCATAACCCATATGTTGTATAAGGCCACAAAACTCAAAAGTCTTAAACCAGAGGAATATTGAAGAATAAAAGTACATCATTGGAAATTGTCGGTTGTAACTTTTGAACCTCTGCAGTTATTCGACAGCTAAGCGCCACTGGTTGATCAATATAAAAGTTGCAGTGATTGTCGTGTGCGGAGAAGCAAAAGAGAGATAGCAGAGCGGATTACTTTTGTTTCTTGCAGCCTGAGAAGAGAGATCAGACCCTCCGGAGGTCTACTGTAGCACGAGAAGAGAGCGAAGGGGTGTGCGTGCTGGAAACTGCCTTTTGCAAAGCAGTTATATTGTGCAAGGGCGATGGAGAGTGGACCCCTTTTGCGCTGTGTGCTGAGACCCCCTTGACTAATTATCATGCAAATCATGAGGCGTTTTCTGAGATAACCGTGTAGTGACGTAACGAACCATGTTCCATTTCCGGTGTAGGAGAAGTCGCTGCGACAACCAGAAGAGAGGGGAACACACACCAGCGGATGAAAAGTCCCTCTTCAAGAATTGATTTTTTTTTCTTTACTGCAACACTCACACCACATGTACTTCCACACACACACACACAATTATTTGTATGGGTTAATGTCTCCATAAAAGATCAAGCCTTGCGATCTCTTGATTGAATATAAGTCAAAACCTTATCTTGCTTACGAATTAGTTAAGATAAATCTATACTCAAGTGCTCCAAATTAAAATCTTAAATTAATCAAATTAAAGAAATAAGCTTATTCTATGTTGTTACATACCGTATGACTAAATAACAATTATGTTTGTCTTTGGTGTTTGAGGTTTCGAGTTAGATTTTCTGTGGGGATGCAGAATTGACGACGGGGATCCAGCTGTCTGCGACTAATAAACAAATTCATATTCGGAACACATTATTTGTTAATGCCCAGAAAGAGAGAAAATGTTTCTATTAGCAGAACGTGTGCGCTACACTGTAAAAAAAAAAAAAAAAAAAAAAAAAAAAAAAAAAAAAAAAAAAAAAATCATAGGTAAATTTACAAAAAACGGTGGCAATTTGTTTGCCACTTCTCTATGTAAATCAGTGGGGTAGCACACTTTTGCGGGCACCCCGCAAAGTATAGAGAAGGGGCCCTAGTTGTAAAATCGATAGAAGTAAGGTTGAAGTTCTACTTCTTTAAATCTTTATTCATCGCAAGACTTCGGGGCCCCTATACCTGCCCCCCCCCCGCACTGCGGGGGTTGCGGGAGCAGCTGCTACGCCACTGATGTAAATCAATTTACACCTATAAAGTAAAATTACTAATAGGAAATGGTGTAAAATTACATTTTTATCAATAAAAATATATTTTCTACTTTTTTAAATATAAATTTACTGTAAATTTGTAAAATAACCCAGCAAAGTTTGTAATTTAATCTAAGGAAATGAGTATCAGCTTACAAAATAAAGGGTACATGATTTTACATTGATGTTTGACAATTCAATTACAATTTTTAATTCATTACTGGAGACTAGATGTAACCTAGATGTATTTTCTATAAGAAAACAGCAGATTGAGTTTGAAGTGAGCTCTAGGTTTTCGAACTGAAATGGTCCAAAATTTTTAAAATGTTGTCTTGCTGGGGATGCTTTGGCTGTAGAATGTGTTTGAAAAAAAAATCTGGAAACCGAAATTCTTCAGATTTCCGGAGTAAAATCAAACTTAACATTGCAATCAAATTATATGTTATAAGTATTGCAGAATGAGGTTATGGAAGTATGCCTATTGAAAAGATCTTTTTAAAATTCCTAAATATTTTTGTCTTTTAGAACTTTTTTTTTAAAAAAAAAAAAACAAATCAAGATTATGTTATTACTTCATTAAATAATTTATGAACATTTAATTCCTTTAAAAATAAATTTTTTCACTGTTGCAGAAATTCGTATCTACACTGAGAAAAATCCGTTCTCCAGACAGCGGTATATTGTACAAACATACGAAATCCTCTTGCTTACTACAGAAATCAGTAAAGAGCATACTTATTCGTATGCTACATAGGCACTCCCCTTAGATGTTACATCATGCCGGTGCAGGATGTCTGATGTCTAACAGTCTTCCTTATATTACAAACATATATGTATGTTACCTTCGTCAGCTATATGTTATATACGTCCATTTGTATGTGAGATCCTGACCGCCTACATTGTTTCATACGGAAAGTACGTATAGATGGAACACTTATACGGAAAATATTATAAAATATGCGTTTTCAGTTATACGTTTGCTGTACGTTAAGTCTAAAAACTACAGGATTTATAAATGTAACATACGATTTTATGTACGCCACATACATTTTTTTCTCAGTGTAACTGTTGTCATTTGCTGTAAAGTAATTTTAGCTTCCTATCCTTTGCAAATTTTGGTAAATCACTTTTTTGTTCTTCATATTATCACTAGCACATTGACAGATACCAGAGGCGACCGTTTCAAGTTTAATTAATCTAATTTACATAATCATTACTTTCATTTTTATTGATAAACAATTGAGCCAGTCGGTAATTGATTTTGTACTGTATATGTATAAAAAAAATTCCTTGCTTCTTGTAAAAACGTCAGCACAGCCTGTTCCGTAAATAGACTACAATCTATTTGATACAACTTGTCCCATCTGACAGTTGCTTTCCTCTGTTCTTTCCTTCCTGCACGTGGTCACAACAATCAGGGAAGAAGAACTGTTTGTAAGGGCAACAGCACGTTCACCAATTATAGTGGAACATTTCTCTCGCTCTGCAATGGTAAACATTCTACCCTTTCCCCACGTTCCCAATTTGAATATAAACAAATGCAAATTGTTTTAGTCGAATGTCAACTTGAGTAGTGGACCTGATGGTTACTGAGAGAATTCTTTTTAGTTCTCTTTTGTACCATTTAATTTTATAAAACTAAGATTTACTTGCAATGAATGATTTCGTGTTTCAACACCATACGCAAAAGCTGGCAACACAGCATTCAGCACCACGTGCGCGCAGCGAGCTGTCAGAAGGGGCAAGTAGTATAAATTACAGTATAGTATGATGGCTTATCTCTTTCAGTCTTGCAGCATGCGGATATTCTTTGAAATTACCGTGGTATTTTGAAATAACTACGCAACTACTTTTCCCTAGCGCCCTGGTCACATAGTTTTTTTTTTTAAGGGGAAAGTAGAACACCGAGATCTTTATATTATTAGTAGAGTCTAATATTGCTTTTAAATTTTTTTCGACATTTCGGAAACCGCTATTGAATATTAGACTTGGTTGGAGACCTGGAGTTTGAGTCCCGTGCCGTTAACTTCAGTTTCTCATGATCAAGCTCGCTATCGCACCGATATCATGCTCTGGAACAAATCATAATTTTTCGGAAGCACAGTCTTGTTAGGCAAATTAAATTTACATACTCATTTATTCAGATTTGGTAAACCCGAGTTAAATTCATGTCATTATGCTCATTAACACACGCTCATACATTTTAATTTGTCAATTTTATTTAATGAATTTGGCTACACCCAGCGTCACATCTTAAACATGAAAAAGGTGGAGTACATCTACTTGGTTTACAAGGTGTAGTGAAAAGTACGGTGAATGTAACATAGCGCCACCTAACGACGTTTTATTCATTTCAACAAATAAGCCCGATAATCACTAGCCAACAGGGAAAATGTAACTGGAATGAAATAGATGTTTGTTAACTACAGGGTTTTCATAAAGTATGGACGGATTTAATTCCCTTATAATTTACATAAAAATGCTCATATTGAAATCAAATAAAGTGCAAACGGTAGCGGAAGGATTAAATGTTTACCTGTAATCTGCACCAGCTCAGTTCATTCACCGCCATACCTCCAACTGGGCGCCATTTACGTCCACACATTCGCGTAGGCGGCGCTGGAATCCACTCACAGCTTTCCGCCGTGTTTGATCCGAAATGCCAGCCACAGACGCCCTGATTTTGTCCTTTAAGTTCTCCAAACCACTTGGCTTCTTGTAACCTTTGGCCTTGATCGTCTTCTTGGCTATCTTAAACACGGTTGTCTGTGGAATTCCGAGTTCCATGGACCGTCTAGGAATCGACTTCTGTGGGCTGTTGATGATGCTTTCCCTTACCCTGCTCACTGTTGCAGGCGATATTGGCGGTTTCGCACTTCGAGGACGGTCCAAGACGCTTCCTGTCTCCAAGAACTTAGCATGCCACTTTCGGATTGCACTCTCAGTCGGTGCCGGCTTTTTGAACTCTTTGGCGAACTTTCGGCACACCAGAATTGGTGATTTTATCTCTGCGTACTACAGATCACATTGCGCTTTCTCTTTCACCGACGCCATCTTTGATACGGTAAAAAATAGTCTTCTCAGAGTAGTTTTTCATTTATTCATTTCTTTAAAAGACACACACCAATACAACTTACAACTTACTTTTAACAGTCAACATTGAAACAACAATGAAAATAACAATGGATGGAATTTGGTAAGAAACTGACCCTTGCCCTCCCTCTCCCTCTCTCAACGTGTTCAGAGTTGCCGCTTATCTAACAGTGTTGCCAACTAAAAATTTAATCCTTCCGCTACCGTTTGCATTTTATTTGATTTCATTATGAGCATTTTTATGAAAATTATAAGCAAATTAAATCCGTCCAGACTTTATGAAAACCCTGTATATCGACCACGCTGATAACGAAAACGACAATGAAAAACTCGAATTAGCTCTCGTTTCCAAGTTAACGGGGGTGCATTTAATTATATTTCTTATATTTTATTAGCATTCATTATCAATCCCTTCCCATATAGGCTTCAAATCCCGCTGATTGTAAACAAAGTGATTAAGTTTCCTGCAGGCAACAATAGTTGTGTGCCTTTTGCCGCTATTTTTAGCCCGAGCTCGTAGCAACAATGGGGAGGAAAAGGGGAAGGGAAGGGAGAAGTGAAGCATGTTTCATTTAAGCGTAGTTTCTGTCCGTTACAAGCTGTGTTGTGTTCTTGTGATGGAAGAACGTGTTATTGAAGTGTAGTTAGTGCTTGTGGTCATTGTAATTCCTGTGATTCAATATGCCTTGCAAATGCGTAAACAATGCTGGCTATGCTTGTTACATTTACGGATAGGCTACATTGAAATCACAAAGGAGGCCAATAACGCCATATATTAGGAAGGCGTACAGACTGTACTTTGGCTGTGAAATCGGGAACCAGGACAAGCCCTGGGGTCCTCATGTATGTTGCATATCTTGTGGCTTGAGTCTTCATTCGTGGTTAAACTGTATAAGATCTTCCATGGGCTTTACTATACGCATGATCTGGCGAGAACTATCAAACCATGTGGATGATTGTTACTTTTGTATGACAACTCCGCTAACACATGATATTTCCAAGAAGAAAAAGTCTTCCTTGATATATCCTAACATACCATAATCACGGAGATGCCTGTTCTTGTTCCTGTTCCACCTGATTGTCATAGTGACGAGGGTGGTAGTGAAACTAGTGCTGCACCATCACCTTCAAAAACCAATTCTTCGAAAGATCCTGATTTTGTGTGTAACGATGAGTGTACAGAGAATCACAAAATAACACAGTGTGAACTTAATGACCTAGTGAGAGATCTAGAATTGCTGAAAGATAAAGCTGAACTGTTGGCGTCAAGACTACAACAGTGGAATTGCCTTGATAAGATGGTAAATGTGACTGTATTCCGTAACCCCCATATGTCATTCCTTCCATTTTTCGAATGTGAAAAGAACTTGGTATTTTGTAGCGATGTAAAGGGACTAATGGCAACTATAGGCATTAACTATAAAAGTGATGAGTGGAGGTTGTTCATCGACTCCTCCAAAATAAGTCTCAAATGTGTCCTCCTGCATAATTTCAACGTGTTACCATCGATTCCGTATGGTTATGTACTATACATAAAAGAAACATATGATAACATGAAACAATTGTTATTGCGACTGAACTATGACAAATTTAAATGGCAGATTTCCGGGGATCTGAAAGTCATAGGCATATTGCTTGGGCTACAACAGCGTTACACCAAATACTGGTGCATCCTGTGGCTCTGGGATAGCCGCGCCAAAGCACTTCATTATGAAAAGAAAGATTGGCCTAAGCGTCAATCATTTGAACCAGGACCTTACAATGTTATGCACGAAGCACTTATCGAATCCAAGAACATAATTCTCCTTGCTCTTCATGTAAAACTGGGCATAGTGAAAAACTCTGTTAAGGTCATGGACAAAACTGGGGAAGCATTTCTCTATTTGCGCGAGAAATTTCCACGTCTTAGTGAGGCGAAAATAAAAGAAGGGATTTTTGTGGGTCCCCAGATACGTAAACTGTACAAAGATGAGCATTTCAACACCATCCTGACAGGTGACGAAAAGTTAGCTTGGGATGCCTTTGTACAAGTATCAACAAACTTTTTTAGGAAATATAAGGACAGTAAACTATAAGGATCTTGTGGTAAATCTGGACTGCTACGATAGACTGGGATGCAACATGTCCTTAAAGTTACATTTCTTAGATTCCCACTTGGACTTCTTTCCTGACAACTGTGGTGCTGTAAGCGACGAGCACGGGGAACGCTTCCACCAGCAAATTTCGGATATGGAAATGAGATACCAGGGAAAGTAGAATACATCAATATTTGCCGATTATTGTTGGACACTAATCAGGGAATCACCAGCAGAAAACTACAAACACCAGGAAAAGCGGTTGCGCCTTCAGTGACCTTTCTCCGAGAGATGACAACAAGGTAAATACACGGATAAGCTTATGTAGGCAATAACGTAAAATTATCATAACTTCAAAATTAGAGCTAATCTTGCATTTTTATTAACATTTTCGTTATCAGCACACCCGAAAACATAAAGATTAGCTGTTTTCATGCCAATTACAGCAAAAAAGTAAACTTTTTTTAACTATTGTAACCTGAACCTTTGAAATAGTCAGTTTTGAATTTGAACAAATTGTAACGTGTCAGTTGTATTCTAGAGGCAGAAGAGTGAGGGTGTGTTGAGAGTGTCTGTCACGCGTCAACATTAAGTTTTGTTTTAAGCTGCAGAAAAGTACCAAACAAGCTTGCAAAATGTTAAAAACACTGCATGGCGATGAAACAGTGACATTGAAGACTGTTTACAAGTGGTATGAGCGGTTCAAAAGTAGCAAGAAGTCAACTGACAACGAACAACGATCGGGACGTCCTCCGACTTCAAAAACAGATGAAAATGTGCAAAAAGTGGCACAAATGATTCGTTCAAATAGGACAATGACTATACGAAAACTTTGCGAAGAACTAAAGATCTCGTATGCGTCCGTGAAAAGCATTTTAACTGGCGATTAAGTAGATCTTGAATTAAAGAAATTGTTTTAAGTTTTCTTTTCTTTTCTATATAGAACCAAACAATACATTTAGCACCCCTTGTCTATTATAACTTCTTTGTAAAATTTAATGCACTGAATCGTTTCCAAAAAAAAAAAAAAAAAAAAAATAATCATATCTATTTATACGTAGTTAGCTCTCCTTTAATTTGTGTGGTAGTGTTGTTCAAACACAAACTGGAAGCACATCTGTAAGTGACTGAGTAGGAAAGTTTATTTCTTGCTTCTACTAGTCAACCTCCTTAGTTTTTATTTTTATTTTTATTTTTCAGAGACGAGCAGCAATATTAGAAGTACGCCAGCCAGAAAAACGGCTCTTCTCGTTCGTACGTTAACAATTCCATCCATTCTATTTGTAGTTAGATCGAGAAAGACTAAAGGGCGATCTCGCTAGACAAAGGACACGGAAAATGAAAGAAAGAGATCCCCACCGAGTCTCTCAATTTCTTTGCTCTTCGCATCCGAGAAACGCAAGTGAAGTCACTCCATTTTAAACGTCGTTCTTCCTCCCCCCTTTTTTCTTTTTTTTTTTAAAAAAAAAAGTGATGTAATGCTGCAACTGCTCGAAGTGGTTCCATCTACAATACAAGGCAAAGAGCAAGGGTTAAGGAGGGAGTTTTGTTGGGCCGTTATATATATATATATATATATATATATATATATATATATATATATATATGTGTGTGTATGTTCTTCCTTCTTTCTTCGTCGTTTGTGGACGCTATTAAGCTAAATGGCATTTCATGTCATTTCTGGAACAAAGGTAGTCATCTACCGCGCTATTGTCGCAGTAGAAAATAATTTTTAATGAGCGGGCGGTGACTCTAAAAAGGAAAAATACGTCGAGATGTGCTCTTAAATATAATTAAAAGAGCTGTCTTTAGATCATATGTTAGGATATTGACTTATTACAGAATTTCAGATCCAACTCATGAAGTATTTAGTAATCTTGTAAGTGTTTTGTCCTAGAGAATGTCTCTCGCAAAATTAACTGCTGGGGGCTTGTTATTATCTGCTGTGCACATCGTGGTTCGATTCCCAGTAGAGGTTCTAAGTATATCAACTTCATTGTCGTGAGGACTAATGGGGAGAAGGAGGCCTATAAAAATTAAACAAAAGACCAACTCAAATAGCTCAATATACAGGGTGTTTCAAAACAACACTGTGAACGTTTGGGAGGTGATTCCTGACACTAAGATAATACAAAAAGTATAGACCAACCTGTGTGCACAAACGCTTCCTTTCCGAGTTAAAGGCTGCAGGAAACATTTTAAAAAAATGAATTTTAAAGGTCTATAAGTCCAAAACTATAAAACCTAACGTAGTCGGATCAAGACTTCACTTAGGAACTAGTATGTGCCCTATCCAAATATCCATGTTTCAGAATCCTGCTTTACTTCCACAACAGTTTTCATAGAGGCAGTTTGGAGAGTGTTTCAAATTATATGCCCGTAACCAAACTCCCTCTTAGAAAAAATTGCTTCGTGAGTACCTTAGGGTTCTGAAAATGGATATTTGGATAGGGCACATACTAGTTCCTAAGTGAAGCCTTGACCCGACTACGGTAGGTCCCATAGGTTTGGAACTATGGATCTTCAAAGTTCATTTTTCCATTTTTTTTTCTGCAGCCTATAACTCCAAAAAGGAAACATTTGTGCACCCCAGGTTGGTCTATACTTTTTGTCTTATCTTAATGCCAGAAATCACCTCCCAAACATTGTCGGTGTTGTTTAGAAACGCTCTGTATTTCTTGTTATTTGAAGAAAAGAGATATTTCAATTTTCAGTGTTTATTTACTTTCCCTTGGAATTCTTTGTATATTAGTAATCATATATATATATATATATATATATATATATATATATATATATATATATATATATGTGTGTGTGTGTGGTCCGTCAAAAAGAGCCTCCTATATTTGGAGAGGGCGCTGTGTGAGTTGTGGTGGGGAGACATAGACCTACAGCTAAACAGAGGATCCAACCCTCATGAGCTCCCGTCGGAAATCGAGCCCAGGTCTCAGACGCCAAAGCGAGTACGCTATTCACATAGCCACGCGGGAGCGTCCCTTGGATTTCAATGAGATGTTCCTGTTCTCTTATTATCATATAACTTTTTTCCTTATATCTTCAAAAATCCGTTTTGTTTCCTATGTCCTATTACTGGAAACCAAAAATTCGTTTCTGGATTTTCATGCAATAACTAAGTAAATCCACAAATCCATTTCTGGATTTTCGGCCAATGATTGGATAAATCCAAACACTTCTTTCTAGATTCTTGTTCAGTGATTGAATAAACCCAAAACTTCTTTCTGGTCTCTTCCACCATTGATTTCGTTAATCGAATAATCCCTTTCTGGATCGTCATATAGTGATTGGATAAACCTAAAATTCCCTTGGGGTCATGGTATCTTAGATGTAGACCGCTTACGACTAGTGTGTGAGCTTCTTGGTTTGATCTCAGATCATGAGAGCTTGTGCTAAATATTATGACCAGTGGCGTATTTAGGAGGGGGCTTCCGGGCTTAAGCCCCTCCCCCCGAAATCTTACTTAGTATAGTAAAGTATATGAAATATCTTGCAGAATTTTCACATTTTCAGGCAAAGCCCCCCCTCCCCCGAAAGTGAGCAAAGCTTCCTCCGAACCAAAATCCTAAATACGCCACTGATTATGACCATGGGTTTTCCCTGAGTTCTCCCGTTTCCTCCTCACACATACTAATTTCAGCAGTTCTTATATATTAATTCATTTTCATTTATCATTAATATTCTTTAGCTTAAAGAACGTTAGACTTTAAAGATTTCATTTAATTTTTCTACAAATCTCTTTCTGAAGCTTCGTCTAATGATTAGGTAAACCCAAAAATTCGTTTCCGGTTTTCGCCCAACAACTGGAAACACAAAAATCCCTTTCTAGATTCTCGTTTAATGATTGCATAAACCCAATCTACTTTCTAGATTCTTGATTGAGTAAATCTAAAGATCTTGTGATTTTAATCCATAGATTAGTTAAAGCAAAATATCTTTTTTTTGGATTCTAGTCCAATGATAGAATAAGCTCGAAAATCCCTCTGATGATTCTCACCTGGTAATTAAGTAATCCCAAAAATCTCTTTCAGGATTTTGTCCAATGATTGGATAAACCCAAAAATCCCTTTCTGAATTTTTGTCTAATAATATGGTAAACTCAAAATTCCGTCCCTGCATTTCTCGTTCAATGGTTGTGAATCCTAAAACTTCATTTCTGGATTCTTACCCTATAATTAGGTACACTCATGTCCAAAATTATTGTCGCATGTCTATAAATATGTTGTTCTAGGAATATAATTTGATAACGAATTCGCCCGGTATTACTTATAATGTTAGTATGTGTATAATTGGTAAAGACGTATGTGGCAAATTTTATGTCAAAAGAGCAGTAAATAAGAACAATAAAACGAAAATAAAAATTTCTTATCCATTTAGCAACATTCTGCTTTACTCATTCTAATTTTCCTATTTATAAGTATTTTCCTATGAAATTTACCACAAATATACATTTTCCGATTATACACATAGTATCAATATTAAAAGTGTCCTGCAAAATCATTATCAAATTATATTCTTACAAGAAGACAGTTATAGATATGCGACAATAATTTTGGACATGAGTGTACATACAAAAGTCCATTTGTGGATTCTTGGCCAGATATTGTGTAAACCCGCAAATCCTTTTTTGCAATATCGCCTAACAATTTCGTCAACTCCAAAATTCCTTTCTGGATTCTCGTCTTATGATTGGGTACATCAAAATACCACTTTGTGAAATTTCGTCGAATATTTAAAGAAATTTCACGTAAGTTTTTCTCCATCAGCCACAATGATACTTCACAAGCACTTTTAACCGCAACAAATTGACACGGTTGCTCAATGGTAGCCTTAGCCTCTTTTTGTATGGGGTCCTTCGTTCGATCCCAGCTCGTGCCAAGTGAGTTCTGTGCTGGAAAAACATCCTTTTGTATGGGTTTTTCCGGGGTTGTCCCGTTTCCTCCCACTTTCTTCATTCCATCATTTCCTTCTCTACATCACCGTCCCCTTTAGCCTAAGCGGCATAATTGTGAGACGTAAAATTTAAAGATTTAATTTCATTTCATTTCCTTAACCGTAACATTGTTGTTGAAAGACATTTTTTTTATATTGTTTCAAATTGGAATTTTTATTTACACAACTCCTTCAGGCAAACTGTTACGAATCGAAGTATTGTATTTGGTGTCTGCTGGTAAGTCTTGGAAGTTGATTTCATATTCTGGGTATTTTAGAAGGAGAATACAGCTTCTGAACAACCTTCTGGATTTCAAATACTCACGTACATATATAAAGGTAACTAAGAAAGTTCTGTCGCTTTTTCTGGAGGTCAGTGTTCAATTGGCCCTCACTCCGTGAGTTGAATGCGAATGGAGATAAGGCGAAGGTCAGTTGTTGGTGTGGGTATATCCAAAATACTACTTGGTTGTGGCAGTTCAGTTGCACCGTGAACTTGCCTAAGGACAGAGTGAATATGGGACCTCCACAGAGCTTCATAAGGGCATGTACTGTATGTTGTACGAGTTCAAACTGGGTTCAAACGCCGCTGCAATGGGGCGGAAGATATGCCAGGCCTTTGGTGTGGGTGTCGTGACTCGTGAACAGTGCAGCGGTGGTTTAACAAGTTTAAGGACGGTGACGAAACACTCGAAGATGCACCACGTGCCAGAAGACCAACACATGTACAAAATAAAGATTTTCAGGTAGCAATTAAGACGAACAGTGCCAAGACATGTGAAGATCTGGGATTACTCTTCAGTGTGAGTGGAGAAATCATTCGATAGCACCTCCATCAACTTGGGAAGTACTACAAGTTGGGTCGATGTGTGATGGTCGGGATGATTTGACTCCGAGTCAGAAGGCAACGCGAGCAGACACCTGTGTTTCTCTGATGTTTTCTCTGAGGAAGGAGCAATTTCTGGACAGGGCGTTGACATGTGATGAGAAGTGGGTGCTGTATGAAGCTCCATCATTGGTTACCATCCCACGAACCGGTTCTAAAACAGCCGAAACCATGCACCAGAAGAAGGTCCTCCTGTGTGTTTGGTGGACTGCTCACGACATCGTGTATCGGGAGCTGCTACCAGCTGGTCAGAGCATCAATGCAACTGTGTACTATAAATAGTTGAATCTTGTTGAAGAAAATTCAAAACTCTGGAGCCAGCACTTCTGAATCGCAAATGGGTCCATCTGTAACAGAACAACACTAAGTTCCACGTAACTAGGATAACCCGGGACATCATTCTACGCCTTGGATGGGGAACACTATTGCATCCGCCATACTACCTGAGCATTGCACCGTCCGATCATCCCCTGTTCAATCATCTTAGAGGACTCGAGTTCAAATCCCTAGTAGAGGTGCAAAATGCACTTTATACCTCATTCGCTTAATGGCCCACAAAGTTCTACCGAGATGGGATACATGGTTTTGCAGAACGTTGTCAGAAGGTTGTCAATGCTGATGGGGATTATCTTTGATCTTTCAGGTACGTCTTAGATGACATATCAATGTTCGAACGTGGTGGGTGAAAGAGCAACAGAACTTTCTTGGTTACCTTTATATATATATAAGAAGGAAGGAAAGATGTGTTATAAAAGGTATCTAGTGTGGTGCATACTCTCACGTGATAAAACAACCTTACTCATGCCTTGAATAACTTGTTTTCTTATTTATTTATCTAACTTGGTTGCTACCTGGTGCTTTTTAATGGTCATACTTATCATGTTGGTTACACCTATTTAGATTCAGGTAGCGTCGTAAAGACTTGTATGTTATTACCACACATAAAGTTCAGCTTCTTGAGAGTGCAGCGGGTGGTTCTTGAGCCACACTGCAGGAGTTTCACACAAGCTGAGGGAAAGTAACGCTTCCGAGGAAGAGAAAAAATAGAAAGAGAAAATATTCTTTCGTGTGAAGTGGTTATAACGCCCACATAGATTATTCATGGAATGGTTTCAAGACAAGATTTTAAGCCTGCCTTAAAGGTTCAGGTGTGCTTTGGAGAAATGTTGTGGTATGATTCCGTTTTTTGGTACTTTCTAGTGTGTCTTCTCTACGAGTTCAAGAAGTGGTAGACGAGGGTGTATGTTCCTTGACACAGGGGTGGCACCACGAAAATATTTGCAAGGTGGGAATGGAGTGCCAAAACAAAGGGATAGGAACTAAAAGAAAGAAAGAAATGTAATATTTCCCCTTGTTATGAAATATCTTAGATGGCAAACGTAATATTAGTATCAGCAATGTGTTTATTTTTTATTTATTTCCTAGTGTCAATTACCAACTTCACTGGATTAAAATGAGAAAAATTATTAATGTGTTCCGTTGCTCAGTCACTTTATACTATTACAAAAGCGCTCTATGAAAGACAATGTTTTTTTTTTGTCTTAAAAATTAAATATTACTATACTGGACTAAATTTGGATTTAAACGGCACCGGAAGTGTCACTGTTCATCTCAGTGACCCCGAAAACTATGGATTCGAAATTTTGGTCATTTGTATATATATCCCCCTCCCGGTTCTCCAAGTTGAGGGGTTGAATATGGATTTGGACGGCACCGGAAGTGTCGCTGTTATCTCAACGACCCCGAAAACTATAAAACTATGGATTAAAAACAAATATCAGTTATTTTCGATGAGTTATCTGTCTATCTATCTATCTATCTATATACACGTGCATGTTTGTCTTATTTAGTAATCTTTCATATGCTATATGTTTGGAGTTCTTGCACCCTATTTTCATATTTGTTATGACTAAGTCCCATGTCTTCGTATTGCAGTTGTTTACATTGTGTAATACTTCTATTCATTGCAAACGACTCCCCCATCTCATGTGTGGTAACTCAAGAGCACATTCTTCCCTGTTGTAAATCCTTCCTGATGTTGCAGGTATGCAATCCCACATAGCAAATGTACACTCGTGCGCCATATTGACAATGTTGGTGATATGACATTTCCGACAACAAATCATTGGTTACTGTTCATATAATCTTTGAACCGTGCAACTTTAGACGCACATTTGGACAGACAATTTCCGGGGATTCTCCACTTCCTTTGGGGAATCCCTTGCACACGAATGTCACGATTTCTGCATGGGCATTTTTGTATAGAGCAGGTTCGGTTTCTTTGACGTCATCTTGCCACCTTAGTTCTGTCATTCAGGATAGTGGAGCTATGGAGCTCTAAAATTAATTTTCCCACGCTTTCAGCGTCCTGTATCTCCCAAACTATTGATCAGATCGCATATGTTCCAAGGACATTTTTTCTCGTACAGGTGTTCGGAATTACCTGCTGAAGTTTTCCACATAGTTACCGTTCACCCTATATATGTATCCTCCGCATCACCTAAGTTGCACCGTCAAAGTGAAATAATAAAAGCTCTTCCGGGCCGAAACTTCATCTATGTTGAAAATTTGATCGAGCTCAGTCTGGTGGTTTAAGAGTTATTAAGTTATATAGTTACTTTCATTTTTTAAATATTTTTTTTTTTTAATTGCAGGCTCGTTATTTGTGCCTTCTGAATTGAATGAGATCATGAAATGAGTAGTGAGAAGACAATACCTAACATCCATGACCTGAACAAAATTCGAATCCACAACAGACAGGTCTTACGATCAATATCCGAGCTTAAACTATGTTCACAAAGATGGTGCTTGTTGAAATTTTGTTAACAAATATGTATATATAAAAATGAAAGTGATTATGTTCTGAGTTCATACCTCTTGAAGCACCCTACCAATCTGCATTAAATTTTCAACATTGATGAGATTCGGGCCTGGGATGTTCTGTATTGTTTCGTTTTGACGGTATATCGCAAGCGTGTGAACACCAGAGAATGTTGCAAGACTGGAAGAAGTCTTGAGCCGAAGTCTCAGGCGTTCTGCAAGCAAGCATGCTCTGCACTTGAAATATCGGACCGCAGCGTACGGCGAATATTGTACAAGGATCTGCAATACCACCCATGCAAAATTCAGATACTGCAAAAACTGAATGTGGACGACCTTCCAAAAAGATTTTACTTTCGCCGGGAATTATTGGAACTCATGAATGACAACCCACACCTCTGCGACAATCTGATCACGAGAGATGAGGCCAATTTTTATGTGTCAGGCTTATTAACAAACGAAACCTTAGATACTGGTCACGTGAAAATCCTGAAATGCTTCATGAAAACCTACTCATTTGTAACCTGATCATCATTTGTATTCATCGGGCCTTATTTTTTTGAAGACGATCATGGCAATGCTGTTACTGTGAATACAGAACGTTATATTCACATGTTGAAGCATTTTCTAGTGCCATAGTTTGTTGATCTTCCCATAACTGAACCACATTCTTCCAACAAGACGGAGCTACATGCCATACTTCGCGGATTTCCATTGCCGCGCTACAGAACATCTTTCCCGGTCATCTCATCTCCAAGTACGACGATATTTCCTGGCCTCCAAGAACGGGGACATTTCCTGGATCTTTTCAGCGTGTGATTTCTTCCTTTGGGTCATTTGAATTCTGAGATCTTTCGGTAGGACCCACCACACACCATCCAGGAGCTGTAAGATCAATATATTGGAAAGAAGTTAATCAAATTTTAGTGCCAGTATTGTAAGATGTGATTCTTAACTTCCGTAACAGACTTGGAATGTAAGTGGGAAAAAATGGGTGCCACCTATGTGATGTCATTTTCAAGTGATGGACATTTTGTACCGTGACATGTCTGTGTATGATTTGCAAGTTGTTCATAAACATTTCTCAGAAATTGCGAGCACTGTAAATTCATTTTGTATTTCTTTTAAATCGCTCTGAATAAATGTGTACCGGTGAAAGTCTAGGCATTGTGGTAATGCAACTACCTACTAACAGGAGAGCCAGTGCGTGATTCAAAGTACAGACGGAACGCAGTGATAACTACGTAACATCCTCCTTTACACACCGAAAGCGAGTTTATGAAGAGTTCTCAGTGGGTCTGACTTTTCCCGAACGGAAAGGAGGTCGTTGGTTAGTTCAATTCGTCCCTTAGAACACCGGAGCTATATGAGACGTGGACTTGCAGCTGAATATAGAACCTGAACCGCATAAGCTTCTACCGGGAATTAAATCCGGATTACCGACACCGAAGATTGGTACGCTAACGACGAGGAAGGTTTTATACTTATTCGTGGTTGAGTGGACGACGCACATAGTCCTGTCTATGATTCGTGATGAGGGGGTACCATAGGGGTACTCGTACTGTATAGAAAGTAGTGGTGGGCAGAAAAACCGGTTTCAATTTTCGGTATTAAGGTAAACCGAAACAGTTTTTCTTTGAAATTTTTCAAAAACTGGTTTTTCACCGAAACCGCTTTCGGTTTTTTTCAAAACCGGTTCCAATTTTTTTCAAAATTGGTTCTATTTCTGACTATACTGGTGTCTCGTTGTTCTCCAGAAACCGAACCGTTTAAACAGAAATAGTTTTATGTATTTTTCAAAAGTTTTCACCGAAACCAGTTTCGGTGAAAAACCGAACAGTTTTTGTTTGGAGAAAACCAAAACCGGTTTCGATGAAAACCCGAACCTTTTTTTGGAGAAAACCAAAACCGGTTTCGATGAAAACCCGAACCGGTTTTTGACCAAAGCCGAAATGTCGGTTTTTCTAAAAACCGGTTTTGCTCATCTCTAATAGAAAGCCGAATGGAGGTTCGAGTACCAACTTAAACAGTAATGAGCAATCGGTACGGGAATAGGGCTCAGATATGGGAAATCTCAATGCACCTCCGTATAGTACGTGTAATAAACTAATAAAATCCGATCATGATATATTTTATCTGTAAATGAACTCTCAAGTTGTAATCTAAAACTCGATATAATACAAATTATCACTCTTTTATATTAAACTAAAAAGATCATTTGGCTTATTTAAGGTTTATAAAGAAGACAATAATGATATTTTAAGTCAAAACTTGGACTCTTGATGGAATGCTGTAAACAGTGTTTTCTTCTTACATCACTAACATCTAATGTAAGCGAAATCAGTACAAACAGAGCAGTTATCATGACCAAAACTGAAGACAAAACTTACAGGAGTAACGAATGAGTATTAATCATTTCCATACCAATCCTTAAGGTTAGTTTAAGGAGACAAGTTTTGTCGATAGATGTCACTACAATCTTCGTATTTCTCTCATGTATTTTTTTACCTTTCACGAAAATTCACGGTTTCTCTTACAAATTTCAACCTACAGACTTTAAATTTTTAGAGAAGGAACTTCATAACCTATCGAAGGCAAAAGTCCATGCCGATATTTTATTTAGAATTTTCTTCATTGTTGAAATGGCTTGATTGTTGGAATGGATATCCAAACCTTTAACAATTGAATTGATTCAACAATGAAGAAAATTCTAAATAAAAAATCGGCACGGATTGTTGCCTTTGATAGGTTATGAAGTTTCTTCTCTAAAAATTTGAAGTCTCTAGGTTGAAATTTGTAAGAGAAATTGTAAATTTTCGTGAAAGGTAAAAAAATCCATTAGAGAGATGCGAGGACTCTAGTGACATATATCGCTAAAACTTGTCCCTTTAAATCACTCTTAACAAACGAGTGATGAAATAGACTCTTCTAATGAGGAGATCAGAGCTGAATCATTAAAATTGATACTAATTTGCTCTAATTGTCTCGGTGGAACGCATCAAGATACCGTGTTTGGAGTTGACGTGTTCCATAATCTTTGATTAGATGTAAGCCAAACACGTCCCAAGGCTGTGAGTAGGGAGTATAATTCTATTGCATATTTTCGACAATGAGCTCTTTATTTTCAATGATTGATCTTTTCCATTCTCTGATTGTTTTTTAATGGTTCCTAATTATCAATAACATGATATTAACGATATTAGTTGGCGCCACTGTTCCATAGAGATCTTTAATAAACTTCTCACAGATTATTTTGTTCACAATATCACTTGAACTTCTCTTGAACATAATACCTGGGATTCTCAATACTTGTCCTGACACTCATGGGCATGTGCTTAACGTAAATTTATTTGCCAAATTACTGTCAATACGTCCAGGTACTTTCTTATGAATCTTTCTGTCGAAATAATTGAAATAATTATAAAAGAATGAGTAATTGCATATCTTCTTTGAACTACTTTTATAATTTCTTTTGAGTTCTTCTTTGCTAATGATCTATTTTACCATCATGACGACACACACCACACACACCTCACAAGGAACTGGGAATATTTGAAGGTACCATGGTAGCAGGGATTCACTCACGGCGAACACAAAAGATGGACTAGAACTCACATACAATAAAAACACCGTGAGACGCACTGTCGGTACCGAAAACAGGTTAATAAGAAAGATGGTCATCCCAAGTAGCACACATGTCTGATATGGACGTTCCGTGCTGAAGATTAGATTGTTGAGGAGATCTTGGGCCATTTGATTCCACTCCTCACAAGGATAAGTGCAGAGTTCTCCGAGTTCTTTTGGAGGCAGCTGGGGGAGGAGGCTCCAACATGTTTTCCTAGTGTGTCCCAAGCATGTTCAATCAGGTTTTGGTCGAGAGATTGAGCTGTCCACTCAGTGCGTTAGATGACTTAGTCGATAGGTAGTCGTCCACCAAAATAGCTCTATAAGGACGGGCATTGTAACCCATGAACAGAAACTGTGGGTTGACTGCGCTCCTTAGAACCAGCATATAGGCATGCAGAACCTCGTGCATGCAACTCTTAGCAATGATTGATCCTGAATCGAAACTATCCAGGTCTTCCCCACCATTACAATAATGCCTGTCGAGGATAGTAAAATACTAACCTTATATCGATTCCTATCCACAATGTTTATGGGAACAAACCAGGTTACTTGTTCGCATCGGATCAGTGTTCGATAAAAATCGCTCTGAGAACTGTATCGGGATTCATTTGTGAATAGTTCGCGGCTCCATTCACTGCGGATCTACTGAGGATGTTCCCGACACCTTTGTAAAGAGGCCTTTTGTGTGCTGGAGCAAGTGGACTACATGTTGTTGTTCTTGGCATACAGATCACTGACACTCAGTTTCCGGTACACCATCCGGTACTCTATCACTTCCTTTAAGGGTTGCAAGCTCTTCTGAGAGTTGTCTTGTAAGCATAGTTCGGTTGCCGTGAGCAGTTACGATCAAATATTAGTCCCGGTGGAGCTGTCACACGTGACGACTTTCATTGGGTCTACAGCTGACGACTTGTGTGTTGATAAACTGTTCCTACAACCTGAACACGATAGTTTGTGGCACATTGATAGTTCGTGCTATTGCTGTCTGTGTGCCACCTTGTTCCAAGCGCCCGATGATACGATTTTTGGAAAACACATCACAATGACGTCTTTGTGTCACATTCCTGCTGTCTGTTGTCACATTCAACTCGACACTATCTTCCACCACTACAATAGACACACAGAATGCGCGCATTTAGACCCACAGCTATTATACATACGATTTCAACAGCTACGGGCTGTTTTAACAGCTGCATACGGCCTCCACAGCTACACACGGTTTCAACAGCTACGGGCGGTTTCAACAGCTATGGACGGTTTGAACAGCTACATACGGTTTCAACAGCTACATACTGCCTCCAGAGCTACATACGGTTTCAACAGCTACATACGGCTTTAACAGCTACAGCAAAAGTAATAAGAGAGAGCAAGAAGTATTTTCTTGTTATTGATTCAAAACATCAAAATAGATTTCAGCTCTGTTGAAACCGGAATTGTGATAAATCTATCACTTCCGGTTTTAATATTGGATTAGCACACTTTTTTAGAAGTGAATTTTTGTGAATTCACAATGTCAGATGAGTTATGTCAATCACTTTATTTTTTTGTTTATGTTCTTTTTAATCTAGATCATAATTTGAGAACAAATTGTCTTGTTAGGGACATGATGAAAATATGGTGGACGTAAACAAAGGGGGGGAAATTTGCAACTCAAAGCGAAGAAGTTAGGGAAAGACCACAGGTGGTGGAGGCCTCAATTTACGGAAATTGACCTCTCAATGGCAACAGAAAAGGTACTTTGGAAAACCACATGTCATGTAAAAATGTTTTTGATTACTGGAAAATTGTTGTCTAAGTCAGAGGGTTTCTTTGACGGAGAAAAAGGATAAAAAGAAATCTTGAAGTAATGAAGAATCTTCTTGTGACACTAATGAAATATTATCAAAGGGAAGTCAGCGTGTAAAGAACTTTTAAAAATGAAATAGACATTTTTGTTGTCAGCACGTATCGTCACATTTACCCAACTACAATGTCAAGCTGTCACATTCCTAAAAGAGTGTCTGAATCTTCTACATAATAACAACAAGAAAAGGACATTTTCCACCTTATTATTAACTTTTACACATCCAATGTATGTTCATTTCCCGTATAGTTTCCTTACCTTTAGCTCCCCTTACTCTCTCTCCCTCCAGAACCTCGAAACAAAAGACATGTAGAAAAATCATATATATTTTGTATGCAGACATATCTTTCGACAAAGAGCGTACGTACGTACTACGTGTGAAGGCGTGAAATCGATAAATGGTTAATGCACTTCACACTTGTTTCTATGCCATTGTTATCCATAACACGTACTCATTGGAAGGGGTCTGGAAAAGAAAGAAAGAAAAAAAGAAACATTTATAGCTATTGTCGGTGACAGCAGCAGGGTTGGAAATCATTTTACACTTTCATTCCTTGTATTATTGTTTTTAAAAAACAAAAAGTTTCAGCAGAACGTAGTGAAAATTATAATTGAAAGAGTACGAATATACGAACACATACGTAAGATTAATAATAATAATAATAATAATAATAATAATAATAATAATAATAATATAACAAGGAGGCTCGGAGGCTCAGTAGTATAGCGTTCACCTTTGGTGCGTGGGGCCCTTGGTTCGATCCCATCTCGCGCCAAGTGAACTTTGTGGTGTACAAACACCATGTGTATGAGTTTTCTCGGTTTTTTTCCGTTTCTTCCCACCTTTATACCAAAATTTTATTCATGTCTAATAATTTCATTCAATGGAACGTAAAACTTTAAGATTTCAGTTCATTTCAATAATATAACAAGTGAGTTCTATGAGGAATCAACGTTGAAATCGGAAGTAGCAGATGGAGGCACTTGGTCGAAAAAGTGTCCTCAGGTCAGATACCATGAATGAGGTTTTCCTGGCTTTTCCTAATTCATACTAGGCAAATGCGGAGATGGTACGTAACATACAAATTGCAAGTCGCTTCCTTCCTTCCCCAATTCTTTCTTCCTTTCCTTTCCTTTTCTTTCCTTTCCTTTCCTTTCCTTTCCTTTCCTTTCCTTTCCTTTCCTTTCCTTTCCATTCCTTTCCTTTCCTTTCCTTTCCTTTCCTTTCCTTTCCTTTCCTTTCCTTTCCTTTCCTTTCCTTTCCTTTCCTTTCCTCAGATAGTGTGCTTACCGAGGGACGTTATCCCTCTTACCTGACGGGCTAACATGATGTCCATAGTTGCCGTAAAGCTCAGAAATCTAATTCTTCATCTTACTCCTAATCCGGAAGCAACATATAGTACTATATCATTTCAGGTTGAACGTGTTCTAGAGACCCCAAATTCATATCAAAAACAGTTTTGCGCTATTTTTTTAATTTTTTTTGTACTATACGAAACAATATTGAAACCGGAAATTGCTCTAATTTTTAGTACTTCAGGTTTCAATAGAAGAATAACAGCTGAGATGTAATCCATCCTTGGGATACTAAAAATCCATATCAAAAACCAATTTGTGGCTTCTTTTATCGTTTTCGCTACATGAGAATAAATATTGAAACCGGAAGCAAGGGTGCCCACAAGGGGGGGCTATGACGCAAACTGCGTCATTGAAATACTTGGGGGGTTAAAAATCTATATAAATATGTTTGAGGGGGTGTAAAAATTAATCGAAAAGATTTTTTTCATGGAAGAATACCTACGGATAGACAATTGAGGGGAAGTGCGTCATGGACATGAGGGGGGGTGGGCACCACTGACCAGAAGTGTTAGTGTTTTAGTAGATATGTGAAAGTGATAATAGAGAATATTCTCTATCGCATCCGCAAAAACGTTCCTGATACCGGACGTACCTATTACTGGTAAAGAGTATTTTTTATCATATCAGAAAAACTGCTCCTGATACCGCATGGATCTATTACAGGTAAAGAATATTGTTCGTCATACCGAAAAACCGCTCCCAATACCGGACGTATCTATCACTGGTAGAGAATATTCTCCATCATTTAGAAAAATCCGCTCCTAATATCGGACGTATCTATTACTAGTAAAAAGAAACATTCTCTATCATATCAGAAAAAACACTCCTGATACCGGATGTATCTATTAAGAGAAAATTCTCTATCATATCAAAAAACCGCTTCTGATATCGGACGTGTCTATTACTGGTAGAGGATATTCTCTATCATATCAATAAAACCGTTCCTGTTACCTGACGTATCTATTATTGGTGTAGAATATTCTCTATCACATCATAAAACCGCTCCTGATATCGGACGTATCTATTACTATTTTTGCTCTTTGGCGATCCACAATGAGATCATAAATAATTTAAATCAACCATTTCCAATTTCAATGTCAACCACCATAGAGAGGAAACGGTGAGATATAGTGTAAAATGTTTTGGTATAGATTGACGTGCTTTGTTATCTGTGCCTTTACTTCTCTGCTGAAACAGGGAATGAGATCTTCCTTCGGTTCCATTATTGTTTTTTTGATAATTCCATATTGATTCCTTATAAAGCAAATCAAAGAAAAAAAAGTAAGAAAGAAAGAAAGAAACAAAAAAGTAACAGATTGCGAGAAACGGGTTTTGATATGTGTTTGAACGTCTTAAGAATATATTTGCCGCCCTTTTCGTTGGTATAGTGACTAGCGCGCGCGGGCTTTCGGTGCACGAGATTTGATTCCCGGTGGGCGAGTCATGAAATTTGAACTCAATTACGGTAGTTGTCAAATATACAACTAGAAGTGGAGGAAATAGAACAACGAGCGACTAGTTTTTGATACTTGGGTTAGTATTATTACTGATGATATAAAGTGTGAACGTGAAATAAACGCAAAGATAGGAATAGTGAAAGGAGCATTTTGGAGGATGAAAGTCTGTTTTTGCGGGGCCTTCAATAAAGAACTTAGATAAAGATTCATAAAATGCTTCGAATACTATATTATACTGTACTACATGGGCCAGAAATGCGAACATTACGCAAAAATGATTAAAAAGAAAGACTGGGTGCTTTTGAGTTGTGTGGAGAAGAATGGAAAGAATTCGCTGGATGAAGTGGAAAACTAATGAGAGAGTGTTAGAAATGGTAGAGCAGGAAAGAACAAGTTTATATTTAATTGAAAAGAGGAACAGAAACTGGTTAGAACATTGATTGAGAATGAACTGTATTAATGAGAGACGTGCTGAGAGAGTGATGAGCCCAAGAGTCTTGGTCTTGCAGTTTCTGCAAGAGTCTTGCATGCAAGACCAAGATCAAGACCAAGGGGTGCACGACCAAGACCAACACCAAGACCATATCTGCAAGACCAAGACCTAGATTGCACAAGTACCGACTCTATTTGATTTTTTTTTCATATAGAATGTAAAAAAGAATGAGATTGATTTCTTGGCTTCAGTAAAAATGCTGCTGAAGTGAATGTGTTCTCAGTAGTTTATGCAATCCGTGTGAGTCGATCTGCCCCTGAAGCATATAACTACAGTATGTCGTTTTCTGAATTGGTTGTTCACATTTTCTGTAGATATTGCTCGTTTTCAAAAGACACAAGTGTAATTTTGCTCCATGTGAGTTTTTTGGTGGACAAACACTGTGTGCGTGGATTTTCTCGGTATTTCTCTGTTTCCTCCTACTGTCTTCATTCCACCATTTCAGTCATTTCCCATCATTACCGTCTCCCTTAGCCTTGATGCATAATCTTGGGACGTTAAACTAGATACTTCATTTCATTTCAAAGCATATTAGTGATATTTTTCCAAAAGTAAAGAGAAAGGTAGTATTGAACATCGGTAATACCGTACACCATAGGTGTCGACTAAATGGTATGGCCTTGGCTCCGAGACTCAAGCATCCGTTGGAAATGTTTAATGTGTGCTCATAAAATTAATATCGAAATAACATTTTCATGGCATTGACAAAAACTTAGTGCATGTGACCGCAAGTTTGATTTCATGAGCGGATGCTTGTACGTTGAATAATTGTTTATTAATATAACTTTTAGCCTCCTTAGGTACACGGCACATCGAAGATTGAACGATGTACTACAACAATAAATCTATATTATAAAATTGAAAGTGACTATTTTTGTGACTACCAATCTCTTGAACCACCCGACCGATCTCGATCAAATTTTCAACATAGATAAGGTTTGGGTCTGGGAGTGTTTTCATTATCTCACTTTGACGGTGAAACTTAGGGGAGGGGAGAAGGGGAAGTTATAAAATAATAAATAAAACTTAATAACTCTTGAACGAAACGACCAATCTCGATCTTTTTTTTTATATTTTTTTTTAAGCATAGATGAGGTTCAAGCCTGGAATGTTATCTGTCAGTTCACTTTGACGGAGCAACACAGGGGAGGAGGAGGATGGGGAGATGTGCAAAAATCAATATAAATAAAAATAAAAATGACTAAATTTGTGACTTAATAACTCTTGAACCGATCTCAATCAGATTTTTAACATGTATGAGGTTCGGTCCTGGAAAGTTTTTTAGAGTTTGTTTCATTTTTGATGGTAGAACGTAGGAGAGGAAAAGGGGAGGGGGAAATATATATATATATATATATATATATATATATATATATAATAATAATAAATAAAACTTTCCAGGACGGCGGAGTCAAATTTTTATCAGAAGGTTAAAAAATACAAACAGATTACGAAACGTTGTGATTTAGGTATATCTTATAAGTAGTGAAGCGTGAGCACCCATTAAGAAAATAAAGTTCATCACCTATATCGTACACTATCACCATACTATCACGAAGTTAATCTATATTACATTTAGAAACGTACATTGTATATTTCCGTTACTACTGGCGCATTGTAGAATTTGTTATCCCTTATATCCACAGTAAAATTTACCTATGAAAAGCTTGAGATTTCTTAAATGCAAGACTTGCAAGACTGGGTGTGCAAGACTAAGACCAAGACCGTGACCGAGGATTCCAGTGCAAGACCAAGACCAAGACCAAAACCACCCCGGTCTTGGTCTTGGTCTTGCATTTGCTCATCACTAGATATGGTGGCAGGAAAGAGTTAGATGTTTCAGTTGATGGACAGTACCAAAATAGAAAAATCGCACTGAAAGACAAAGAGGTTAGCTGAAGACTGTGGAGGATAGAAGTTGCTCAGCCGCAGCAAGTGACATGCCAATAATGGCAGAAATCTACGGTGATAATGATGGTAGTTGGGAATCCAGGTTAAAAAGTAGTTCTGCGCTTTATATAAACTCGGTAGACTCCAGTCCAACTATTCAGCCAAGAATAAATTCAATCTCCGTACTTATTCTTCTATTGAAAGCGGAAGAAGTAGATTTTTACCATTTCCTTTTTCAATATTGGCTGCCAAATGTTTAGAAGCCTATCATAGTTTTCGCAAGGTAGAAACCTAAAACACATACAGGGCCGTAACTTAGATTTTTTCTGCGGGGGGGACTTAATATTAGTGCCTCCTATGAAAAGTTGTTCTCGGCCCTCCGGCAAAATACGAAAATAGATCCCTTCTTTCCATCTTTCTCTTACTCTTTGTGCCCCCCCTTCCCCCGAAGCCTGTGAACCCTCCCGCACGTCCCTGGGCCCGTTCCATACATGACAAATTAGTTAAGGGGACAATATTGACAAATCTCAAAGCCACAAGAATAAATATTCTTTCTAGGGCCCCTAATAGTAGACATTTTTTACTGAAATGGGCCTACGACTCATTTTTGTTTTGGGGCCGCGGTGGCTCAGTGGTAGAGCGTTCACCTCTGGTGCTAGGGGTCTCGGGTTCAAACCCTGCTCCCGCCAAGTGAACTTTGTGGTGGACAAACACCGTGTGCGTGGGTTTTCTCGGGGTTCTCCCGTTTCCTCCCACTTTCTTCATTCCACCATTTCATTCATTACTCATTATCACCGTCTCCTTTAGCCTAACCGGCATAACCGTGGGACGTAAAACTCAAAATTTCATTTTTTCATTTTCGTTTTATTTACCTTTTGTGTGCTGCTTTGTTTATGTAATGTAGTGAACATGTTTGTGTGTTCATTTATAATTTCATTGTCCTATCGTAAATGGAGTAAGAAAATTTTGCCTTAAAGTGGGCATCCTTCGAACGGCGGGGAGCATTCCTGGAGGGGCAGTTGCCCCTGCCTCCACAAGTTAATTAATATAAACCTCACTACTATGTAAAGTGAGAGATCATGTGATTCAGATTGCACGTTAAGTTATAGGTTCATGTATCATATAACCATGGCGCTGAATCGGGGGCGAACTCCAAGTCAAGAAACCATCACTAGTATGTGCTCCATATATGAAGTACAGAGAAAAGTATGCACGTGTATATGTGACAATGTCAGCATACAGCGATGCATTTTGCCCAAACTATTTTAATGTGTTCGATGCCGTAACTCTCTGTTCCACTTGTGTTTCTGTTCATTATAGCTCCTTTCTGTTTTGCCTAATGCCCCTCCAGTACTTTGTAACACATTTTTATTTTTATCTTTAGGCAGAACAGGAATTTCTGTTCTGCCTAATCTTCGCCAAAAGGAATATTTAGATTTCAGAGAAATTTGATAATAATTATTTTCAAGACAATTGAAGTTGTTTTCATGGCTTTTTGGTTTTTCTATATCATGCAATTTTGATTACATTTTGAAATGGATATTATATCTATAAAAATTCACGTTTTTCATCGGTGGGAAACTGTGATTGCTTAGATTTTTATTTTCAGCAAGAATTAATAAATACTGATATGTGATCACTATCGTTCACTATCGCTTTCTCCGGCCCCAGCTCATTTCAGTTTGTCAAGAAGGTCATTCTGTTCAATTATCTTACTCCTAGAAGTTATACATCCCTGACGAACATAGTGCATCAGCGTTTGCATAGGTTTAGGTATTAGTTCATTACAGTTGCTTTATTCCGGTGAGTGGTTCTCTATAGTTCAGATTTTATTTCTTATAAACTTTGTCTGTAAGTGTCTTCACCGTCATGCAGTATCTGGGAAGGATTCGTCGAACAGTTCAAAAGAAAAGGCATCAGAAATGTATTGATTTTTTCAGGGCTAAAGAAAAACGATGATTAATAGTAAAGAAGAATGTGAAAGTTTGAAGAAACATGAAATGCCTTTAGAAAACCCATGAACGCGACACTGTCTACCATAAATTCACATGGGCTAGAGTTGAACCAAGGAAACTTACACCAGAAGCAAATATTCTACACCCAAAAACCATCCTCATTTATGATACACAGGATAAAATGAAGACTAACGTCTTCTATGGAACAAAGACACAAACAAAAGACTGAAATTTCTTTTTCAAAGTATGCTTAAAACATATAAAGAACAAGATGACCAAATTGGTGAATCTGGTAAGTCAATGATGTGAAATTATCAGCCTTCTTGAACATAAGAGTTTTCGTTAGAATTGCTAACAAGTACGTATTCAATATAATATGTTACACTTATAGAAATCGATGTCATGCTCCACTCAACGCCTTACGATAATTTCTTTCCACTGAAGTCCATTGTAAGTAGTATCATGCGTTAAGACGCAGCTGTATTCACGTAAAGAATTTAAATCAATAACTATAACTGCGGCCCGTTGCTACGCGTCGAGACGCAAGAATATGAAAAAAAATATCAAACTAAAAACTTACATACTAAAATAAAATCTTATAAACTAAATAAAAAAGGGCATGGAAAAATCAATTTTGAAAAGTTTCTTCATTAACTTTTTCATTTTTGGTAAGATCTTTTAAAAGAGGAAGAAAAATTACAAGATATATAGCTATATTACAAGAATTACCAAGGATGTTATAAAATAGGGGATCTGCCCATATGTATCTTCATCCTATTAACTCAATGAAACCAAAAGACAACCGAACATCGGCACGTCTGATTGGCTACTCTCCTTTTCGCCATGAATGTTGGCTTAAAACATTGCAATCTTATTGGGCGGAGCGAACCGTGTAGGGGTACTGGCGTATGGCTTCACGATTGTATTGTATAGGCAGATCCTCTATTTTATAACATCCTTGTAAACTACACTATGACAAATTCGAAATTTCATACAAAATTAGACACAGAGTATAACTAAATCATGATAAAATAATTTTACAGAAAGCAAAAGAAAAAAAAATCGAAGTTATTCGAAGGAAATAGGAATCGTACAAACTTTCCTCAATAAACATACTTTATTAGTTTGGTTGCATTAGTTAATAAAAAAACTATTAAAACCTTATTTTTCAACACTGAAAATATTATTGTGCACATACTGAACAGGCGGCTAGAAAGACATTGAAGACATGGTGAAGGAAGATCAATTTGGATTCCAGAAAGAAAACTGCACGAAAGATCCTATTGGGTTGATAAGAATTATATCAGAACCAGTTCTTGGCGTAAAGGAAGAGTTATATTTGTGCTTCATCGATAGGGTCAATTGGACCAAACTTCTGAAAATACTTAAAATAATCGGGGTCAACTGGAGAGACCGACGACTCATTCGCAAGCTATACATAGGACAACAAGTGAAGTTGTGCTTGAATGAAGGCGAAACCAATACTGTACAGATTGAAAGAGGGGTCAGACAAGGATGAAGTATGTCATTCCAATTCTGTAACATTCACAATAACTGTTTAATGAAGGAAGCATTAAGAGCCTGCCTTACTAAAAATGACACAAAATTTACAATTTTTCTTTTGCTTGTTTTTTATAAGTGAAAGGACATAATAAAATGCAACTTACCATAATCATAGATAATGTTGTAGGCCTACTACAACAGAAAATATGAACCTGAAGAATTTTCAGTGTTGCCATCCATAGAAATTACAGTGTTGCCAGAATAACAATTTCCCTAACATCTAAGTTAAGGCAGCGACTAGAGGAACAAACTCAACTGCATTTGATTACGTATCATGTTGTTTTGGTTTCCTGCAGTAGCGTAGCCAGGATGTGTGTTTCGGGGGTGGGGACAAGTGCTGTTATAGGTACATATAGAGAAATTACAAACAAAAAATATATAAATATAAAAGTATATAAAAATTACAAACATCAAAGTACCAAAGTACATAGTCGGACCTCTTTCGGGGGGCGGCCCCTCTGGGCCCCCTCCTTCCCTACGCCACTGGTTTCCTGTGAACTACTTTGAAATAATCGTTGTATTTAGTTTGTAATAAACAGAATAGTTCTAACATACAGTTATTAAAACTAAATAATAATGCTATTTAAAAAGTAGTTCACAGCAAACCAAAACAACACAATACGTAACCAAGTGGAGTTGAGGTCGTTCCTCTAGTCGCTGCCTTAACTTAAATTTTAGGGAAATTGTTATTCTGGCAACACTGTAATTTCTATGGATGGCAACACTGAAAATTCTTCAGGTTCACATTTTCTGTTGTAGAACAACATTATCCATGGTTGTGGTAAGTTGCATATCATTATCTCCTTTCACTTATGAATACACAAGCAAAAGAAAAATGGTAAATTTTGCATTATTTTAGTGGGAATTGATTTCAAGATTGGAGGGTAGATCAAGATCAGGTATGCAGATGATACAGTTATTATAGCTAGAAATGAAGGACTACAGGAGATGATGGACAAAGTAGTTGACATTGGGAAACAATATGGAATGGAAATCAATGTCAAAATATCGAAAGTCATAAGAATATCCCTGGAAATGAGTCATTACAGATCAGAGTAAAAGATAAAGAACTTCAAGAGGTAGATCATATCAAATACCTGGGAAGTATTTTGACGAGAGACAGTTACTGTGCCAAGGAGATCAGGTCAAAAATGAGGGCAACCAAGAGGCACTCAACAATTAAAGGCAACTTTTAATTAGCAGGCTTAACACTGGAATAAGGAAGAAGCTGGTCAAGTGCTATATATGGAGTATTGAACTGTATGGTTCAGAGACTTGGACATTACGGAAGTTAGAGAAGTAATATTTAGAGAGCTTCGAAATGTAGCGTTGAAGGAAGATGGAGAATAAGATTTCCTCTTCATTTTCTTTTCCAGCTTATTACTCAGAACAAGATTTCGTCATTTTCTTTGCTGCTCATTACTCAACTTCTTTTTCTTTTCAACTTATTACTCAGAATAAGATTTGCTCTTCATTTTCTTTCCAGCACATCACTTAGAATAAGACTCTTCATATTCCTTCCAGCTTATTACTCAGATACTCAATACAAGATTTTTTTACTTGTTTTTCTTTTCAGCTTATTACTCAGAATAAGATTTCTTCTTCTTCATTTTCTTTCCAGCACATCACTCAGAATAAAATTTGCCTTTCTTCATTTTCTTTCCAGCACATCATTCAGAATTGATTTGCTCTTCTTCAATCTCTTTCTAGCACATGACTTAGAATAAGACTCTTCGTATTCTTTCCAGCTTATTACTCAGAATAATATTTCGTCATTTTCTTTGTTGCCCATTACTCATACAAGATTTTCTACTTCTTTTACTTTTCAGCTTATTACTCAGAATAAAATTTGCTCTTCTTCATTTTCTTTCCAACACATCACTAAGAATAAGATTTGTCCTTCTTGACTTTCTTTCCAGTACATCACTCAGAATATATTTGCTCTTCTCCATTATCTCTCCAGCACATCACTCAGAATAAAATTTCTCTTCAAACTTTAAATATTAACTACTTTCTTGTACTTTTTAAAAAGTATTGCTCTTCGCTATCCTTTTACGTATTTCGATCATTTCTACATCAGGTGTGTTAATACTCAAAATAATTCCTGTAAATTCTCCTGATATACACCATCTGCTTCTAGATCCACAATCTGCTTCTGAAGTAAAATACATTCTTTAGGTACGGCCTTAATAAGAACATCTTGTTCTTGAATACGTAAAATACCTGTTATATGCAATTTTAGTTTTTAACTACTTTAAATATTTCAACCTCCTGCACCCAGTAAAATTCGAGTGACACACTTCATGGTTCTTTTCTTATACGAATCTCTGCTGTTTTTTCTAGCTAATTCTCTTTTTTTCTTCATACCGACAATATAAAAGGCTTCTTGTTTTAAGTCGTAACTGCGTGAAGTCCCCTTTTGTGTTGTGCAAAATATTCAATACATTTTCTTCGTAACTATTGAACTCCCAGCAAAAGATGATTTTCTTCCCCTTAACCCTTTGGAGTTCTAGCACCTACTTTTAGGCACTAAAGTAGTGTCTTCATAATTCGATTTAAAAAGAAAAGCTTTGTACTTCGTTTTTTATTGTTTTTTGCGTTTACACAGGACAGGTCCAAAGGGGCAATATGGTAAAAAAAAAATAACCAGAAAATCCCCTTTTTCGCGATCTTTCCCGCCTCAAGTACAAACAGGAGAAATGCAAATGGTGCCATTTGAAAGGCACTTCTATTCTGAAGAGAATTAGGTACAAAACATGATCCTAGGATAAATAAGGATGTCTCAGGATTTTTTTTACCTGAGAGCAGGGGTCTTTTGCGGTAATCTGGGGCATTGTGGGGATCATGGAAAAATGTTTTTCCCGCCGTTGCTATTCAAAATAGAAGCTTGAAATTTTGTACACACATTTAGTACATCCCTTAGTATTTTTCAATTGATTTTCAGATCTCTGTGTTAACACAGGGGGGTTCAGAGGAGCTCAAAATCGAAAAAAATCAGAGAAAAATTCCGATTTCTCTCAAAATTTCCCGCCTCAAGGACATGATAGGGAAATATGAATGGTACCGTTTGAAAGTTTGCTCTATTGTGAAAAAAAAACGAGGAGGTATGAACCACGGTCCTACGATAAATAGGGAAGATGCTGTAGCCGCTTGGCTGAAAGTCTATTTATCTATAAAATGGAAGTCTGGATTTTAAAGGGTTAGAGGTATATTTTGCTACTTATTTCGTGATTCAACCTAAGAAGCAATAAAATTAATGGTATATGATAATTGTGATTGAAAATATTTCCAACCCTTGATAGCGGTGTCTTATACACCTGGCGCTTGACATAAGATTAGATAGGACAAGTGAGAAGATACAAATGTATTATGAAAACAGAAATAAAAAAGGAAGGAAGTATATACATGTGTGTGTGTGTGTGAGAGAGAGAGAGAGAGAGAGAGAGAAGTCAATCCCCTCAGGAAACACTAGAATATATGAGAGCAAGAAAGAAAAGGAAGACTCCTTGTTGAAGAACAGAAATAGCGGAGCCCAAAGTCAAAGGTAAATCAGTAGGGGTAACATCAAAAAAGGGAGAGAGAGAAGTCGGTCTGATATGAAACGTCTTCTTGCACGCCGTTTTCTCTTGAAATCTAAAAGCTTCAGATCTTCTTCCATCTGTCTGGTCGTTTCATTAGTCCATTGATGTGGAACGAATCTTCATTTCTCACCTAACAATGGTTCAGCGGTTTTTGGAAGATGATGAGAGCAAAAGAGGTAGAGCGAGCGCTAAGGGTAGTATTATAGCAGGGGGTTGCTGAAGAACAAGCTTTAACGGAAGGGGGAGGGGGAGTAACTTGAGCAGATCCCTTTTGTTGTAATATGTCCTTGACTTGACGCGCGCTGAACTGTAGCTCGCTGGCTGCCTTGCCTTTAGGCGTTTTATCATGAGCTTCTCTCTCTTTCAGGCTCATGAACGAAAAAAGATAAAAAAAAGAAGTGTACCGTTCATTGCATACTTCGCTGGTTTTTCTTTTTCTTTTTCTCGTATCCACCTATCTTCTCCCTTTAAATCACCCTTATTTTCCATCCAGTTGATGTTCATTAGAAGTCGAGTCAACCCTATGATGTTGCAGGTGGCCTGAACTACCTGAAGAACCCTTGATAACAATCCCTAAAATAAAAAAAAAATAAAAAAAACAAGATTGAGGAAGAAGGGTGGCGGTAAAAAGGAAAATGAATACGAGCATTCCACTTAGTTAAGCACCAGCACTTCAAACCAACACTTAAAATACGATACAGGGAAGATGATGATCAAAGTTTTTTTTTTTTTTTCATTTTGAAAAGATGGATGTAAAACAAAGAAGTCATAATTCAACACTCTTTCCCCTTGTTTTTAAGATAACAATGTTCTTTTGTTGTTTTTAGTGTTTTGCTTGAGAACAAGAGGACAATACAATTGTTGTAATATATCTATTCAACTGGTCGCCAGAGGAGGGAATAATTCTTTAGTGAACACCTTGTTTAATGCTTTTGAGATAACTAACTACTCCCATGTAGTAGAAGCAAGGTACGCCGCGCCGCAATTCCTGTGCGTAGTTCGCGGTTCGACTGGAAATGGGGTAGTCTCGTAGGCCGAACACTAAGACAATGGAGTCGAGAAAATTTTTATTGGGGGGGGGGGAGAATAACTTTAGTTCATTTTACATCATTGACTACTTGTTTTTTGAACATTATACATACATACATACATACATACATACATATTATATATATATATATATATATATATATATATATATATATATATATATATACCGGGTGCGTCATTTATAATGTCAAACCTTGATGACGGAGAAACCAAAAGAGAGAGAGAAGCGAAACTTTGCACGAAGCAACTATACAAAGGGGCACATTGGTAGACGTATTATTTGACATCACCGGATGAACAGTGTTGCCAACCCAATATAAAGTTATGAGTTTTTAAATGGAACGACCTAAATTGTATTTCATAATTGAATTCAACATTAAAAAGGAAGACGAAAGATATGCCACCCGCAAGTCAGTGTTGCAAACTTCTCGAGAAATAACGTTAAATATGTGTCACATTTAAACGCCTTTTGCACACACAGGGAGTGAGGTATACACTAGTTTTGCACAATAATTTAAATATTAGCCAGAACGGTTTAAATTGACACCAAGTTTAGATGGGTCCGTTAAACAGTGTTGACATAACAGAAAAGACAAAAGTCGAGTTTGGATATTGTGCAATAACTCGAAAAAGGCCATAAGTACATTACGGTTTAAAATTTATAGGACAATTTGTTATGTCATAATAAGCATTCTCACGTTTATTTGAAGTCGATAAGTCAAGTACTTACCGAGATATTCGGAATTTTGTAAAAGCTGAGAATTTTGGCGCTGTAGAAGTTGGTAACGCTGTCTCAAATTCCCACTTTTCCCTCAACGTTGAGGAATTCGTAAAGAAGTGGTTGAAAGAAAATATAAACATTAATAAACACACACACGATGAAAATGAAACTTTTTCAGTACTTGAAATGACTAATTAAGCGTAATTTACTGCATATGAAAAAAAAAAAACGTAAGGAAGTAATAGGACTTCATATGACAAGATAATACAAAGACGTAGAAGACATGTAGGTACCTAGTAGCTACTTTCGCACGATGAAAATATTTATCCTCTTATAAGTTTGGGACCAATATCAAAACAATCCAATACTCACTGTGTACATTACCAGCATGTTACCAATTCCTGTTAACAGATACATGGAAAAAGTATTCGGCATGTTAGAAGTCACACATTATTTAAAAAAAAAAAAAAAAGTACAAAAGAATATTCCACTTCAAAATGAGAGGGTAGAAAAGTGAATACCTTGAAAAAGAGTACATGTACTCATAAAAGAACACGTCTGGTAACCCTACATATCAGTATATGCAAATCTTTCAAACATATGATACGTACCTTCGTAGCTTCGTAGATTTGTCACAGTAAAGCAGCTTGACCTGTCGTATCGTTTAGGGTGCGAGTATTGGATTGTTTTGATTTTGGTGTCCCAAACTTATAAGAGGATAAATATTTTCATCGTGCGAAAGTAGCTACTAGGTACCACCATGTCTTCTACGTCTTTGTATTATCTTGTCATATGAAGTCCTATTACTTCCTTACGTTTTTTTTTTTTCATATCCAGTAAATTACGCTTAATTAGTCATTTCAAGTAATGAAAAAGTTTCATTTTCATCGTGTGTGTGTTTATTAATGTTTATATTATGTTTCGATCACTTCTTTACGAATTCCTCAACGTTGAGGGAAAAAGTGGGAATTTGAGACAGCGTTACCAACTTCTACAGCGCAAAATTCTCAGCTTTTACAAAATTCCGAATATCTCGGTAAGTACTTGACTTATCGACTTCAAATAAACGTGAGAATGCTTATTATGACATAACAAATTGTTCTATAAATTTTAAACCGTAATGTACTTATGGCCTTTTTCGAGTTATTGCACAATATCCAAACTCGACTTTTGTCTTTTCTGTTATGTCAACACTGTTTAACGGACCCATCTAAACTTGGTGTCAATTTAAACCGTTCTGGCCAATATTTAAATTATTGTACAAAACTATTGTATACCTCACTCCCTGTGTGTGCAAAAGGCGTTTAAATATGACACATATTTAACGTTATTTCTCGAGAAGTTTGCAACACTGACCTGCGGGTGGCATATCTTTCGTCTTCCTTTTTAATGTTGAATTCAATTATGAAATACAATTTAGGTCGTTCCATTTAAAAAACCATAACTTTATATTGGGTTGGCAACACTGTTCATCCGGTGATGTCAAATAATACGTCTATCAATGTGCCCCTTTGTATAGTTGCTTCGTGCAAAGTTTCGCTTCTCTCTCTCTTTTGGTTTCTCCGTCATCAAGGTTTGACATTATAAATGACGCACCCGGTATATATATATATATATATATATATATATATATATATATATATATATATATATATATATATATATATACAAGGGGAGGGGTATATCCCCCCTTGAAGCTCAGGTTTACACTTTGTAAAATGGGCTTCAATCCTACTTCCTTTACATTGGATAAAGCGGAAAACTGTGGTTTAGCTCCTACCTTGATTTACCTGTGGCCCCCTCTTATTTTGATCTACTATTTAGAAAAAGAAACTTTTATAAAATTTTCAGATTTAAAAAAAATATTTTATTGGTCGCTACCATGTTTTGAAATTTCAACATAATCAAGTTTTTTAAATGAAATTTCTATTAAAATTAATCACACTAGTAAAGACGAAAATGACATTGATTATCAATGAAATTACTAAAAAATATGACAGTACATTGCCCTCTACTTTCACCTCAACCAATCAGCCATCACCCACGGACCGCACAGGTCGCATGCCTATGGAGGTGGAGTACAAAGGAGTGATATAAACATCAAAACAGCACTTATTAAGAGTCTTCATCCCGGCGAAATTAAAATACCGCTAATTTTACATTAATTATGTGATATCTTCAAATAGATAAAAGATAATCGAAATGTGGTACAAGAGCGCCCTAGACAATATCATTTTACATGAGATACCGTTATCACGACTCACTTATTTGCTTTCGATTTCGAGCCATTTTGATAATCGGCATTTATTTTCGCGTTTCTAAACAGCTGAAAACATAAAGCCACTAGGTGATTTGTGATAACGGTACCTCACGCAAAATAATATTATCTAGGGCGCTCTTGTTCCATATTTCGATTATCTCTTATCTATTTAAAGATATCACATAATTACTGTAAAATTAGCGGTATTTTAATTTCGCCGGGATGAAGACTGTTAACGAATATTTTGTTATTTAAGTAAGTCCAGGACGCAAAAGCATAAGTACGCACGGGTGTAAAATATATGTGGGCCCGTTCAGTTTTGTAATACTTTACGGCCCGCAATAATTCGAACGTAACCTTCGAAGTATAATGTGATCAAATCTTGTATTCGCCGTCTTAGAATCAAAAGCAGAGAAAAGAGAGCTCAAGAATTTTCAGCTAATGTGCTTTTGACCTTTTACTGGGACGGAAAACTCTTAGAAAATATTTCAAGTAGTGAGACGGTTGATAGATTAACAATTATTGTTGCAGGAAACGGCATTGAGCAGTTACTAGCCGTTCCAAAATTTCAATCAGAAGCAGAGGAAGCAATAGCTTGTGCTGTTAATGAAACTTTGGAATCCTGAAGACTTACAGACCAAGTGAAATGTTTGTGTTTTGATTTAACATCAGCAAATACTGGGTTACGTAGTGGAGCATGTGTCCTTCTAGAGCATAATTTCGAGGATATGATGTCGGCAAGCCATATATATATATATATATATATATATATATATATATATATATGGCTTACCGACATCATCATATCCTCGAAATTATGCTTGGGGAAGTTGTCAGTAAGTCAATTGGAGTTTCAACAGGGCCTGACATCTTGCTGTTTAAGCGATTTAAGCGTTTGTGGAACTGGATTGACCACAGTAATTTCAAACCCGCCACATCTATTGGTTAAAAATGTTACCAACAGTGCATCAAATATCATTGAGTTTGCTATTTAAAAAAAGAGAAAAACTCACAACTTTATGGGCTGATTGTCCTGTGCTGTAAGCGCTCCATATAATACACATAAGCTTCAGCAATTATTATAGCAGAAAGCAAAGGATATATGAAGCCAAGCACTGTATTTTTTTTTCTTAAATAACATCGATCGTTTTCGATCATTTTTTACAAACCAACTCACTACCAATTTTCCATATATAGAAAGTGCCCCCCCCCCTTACATAAAGGAGAATTTTAAAAATGCTAGGACACATTCTGTTTATTTTCAATAAAGAGTTAATACACTGAATTTCAGCTCCGTAAGTTTAACGGCTTACGAGATACTCTTTTTTTTTCGCAAAAATTCGGATCCTCATTACTTCCTTAGGATATTATGCATTATAATAAAAGCAAAATAACATCTCAGTTTGGATTAAGGCCTAACTATATACCAAAAGTAATTTCATTTGAATTTGTAATTTGACCGTTATGATCAGGCACATATAGTTACATTCATTTTTATATAATAATTTATATATTACAGTAATTCAAAAATGTATTTTTTCCAGTAGTTAGCTCCTCTAAAAATCACAGATCACGAAAGCCAAGTAGTAGTATAAGTTCTGTTGTTATTATTACAATTAAAAATATCAATATCCAAAAGTCCAGAAGTTCTTTTTTCATTTGGTTAGATAAACTCACCTGAGGTAAGTAGACAGAAACAAGTGGAAAAGGAAGGGAAATGAAGGTCTTGAAAGTAAAACGAAGACAAATTTACCAGTCTTCAGAAGATACTGTCTACAATGCAGTGAGCAGAGAGGGTCGGTAGATCATACTGAAAAGTGGGTCGCAGTGGGTCATGGTGGGTGGTGCGTGGCAATGGGTCATGGTGGGTGGTGGGTCGCAGTGGGTCATGGTGGGTGGTGGGTCACAGTAGGTCATGATGGGTGATGGGTCGCAGTGGGTCACATGCTGTTGACCCACGACCCGCCACCCACTCAGAAAGCTTGACCCACTTGACCCACTGACCTTCTTTCTCCATCTCTGGTTCGATCGTTATCCAAATAATCGTTCGAATAACTATTCGTAATCCAAATAATTGTTCCAATAATTATTCGTAATCTGTATTTGAACAATTTCTCAAGTAACGAACTTCTTTCGAATTTTGGAATAAAAACCTCTTATTTCACATACTGACTGTACTGATTGTAATGCAACAAGAACACGTAACATTAGTATTAAATACTTGACATTTATTGTAGACAGAGCAAAGAAGATTTTTAAGTTTTGCTTACAGGCGTTCTGTGTGGTGGTTTGCCAGCAAAGACGTTTTGTGAGGTTGAGATTTCCTCTCTATTGAACTGTATTCGGATTAATTTTGAATTTACACAAAATTTTCTGTATTAAATACGTTTGAATTGTGAACACTTCCTTTCCGTAATGAAGAGGTTATTAAATTGATAGGAGACAAGAAGTCTGTCGCCAGTGGCGGATTTAGAAGGTAAAAACTGGGAGGGAACAGACAAAACCCAGACTATGATAGGTACGTTATGAGCTTACTATAAACTTTAAAAAATATATAAATATTAGCTTAAATCATTTTTGTGACTCAAAAAAACTGGGGGAACTAGGTCCGTTGCACCGGATTAGATCCGCCATTGGACTGTCCGAATACGTATCTGAGAGAGTCTGTGGAATAAACGGGTCCATCCGTTAATAATATTTACAGGTTGTATCAAAAAGAAATTTACAACTTTGAAAACTCATAGTGATTGATTCATTAATTTTACAGACATGGTTTTGGTGTCATTTTATAACAGACTCATTTAGTACACTAGTCAGAAACAAACCAAAGCAATAACGGCAATTCCAGCAAAGATGGTTGCCTTTACTGGTACCGAGAGTGCTAGCTGTATGTTTTGGTTTGAAGAATCCAAGTCTGCGACAACTGTGCAACTTAATTTTCGTACAAAGCATGGTAGAGATCCTTCCAGTAGGCCTTCTATTATCAGTGGCTTAAGTGTTTAATTCAAATTGGATGCCCAATAAGATACAACAAATCTTCAGGTCGTCCCCCTACGTCTGAAGACGTTGTAGAGAAAGTGAGACAAAGCTTTGTGAACAGTGCTACAAAATCAACCCGGCGTGCTTCCCGACAGTTGGGCGTCCCACATATTACAGTTTGGCGTGTGTTGAGAAAACGGTTACATCTCAAACCATACAAATTACAAACGGTGCAAGAATTAAAAGACAGTAATAGAATTGCTCGTAAGGAATTTTGTGTTTGGCAAGAAATCTACTTCAGACGGGATGTGTGTACCGCATCACCAATGGAAGTCATATTGAACCTCTTTAAGTATAAAGTAAAACACTTGATGTATTTTGCTACAAAATGACACCAAAACCATGTCTATAAGCCAAATAAATAAATCAATATGAGTTTTCAAAGTTGTAAAGCCCTTTTTGATACACCCTGTATATATATATATATATATATATATATATATATAAAATCAATACTCTATTTGCTAGTACTTTCTACTTTCCACCACCTGCTACCCTTTCCAGATTTTATAACAGCCCAGTGTTTTGTAATGTTATGAAAGAAAAGAAATACGTGTATATTATTTGAATTATACTTTGCTATCAATAGGGCAACCGACTGTCTGCGTGGCGATATTTAAAATATACGAAATAATAATACTAACAAAGAAAACCTATATAATAGAAGTTGTAGGCAATCCAGTGCCAAGAGGCCACCAAATAACCAACATAATTCCGTTGGAGGTAGACTTCGGAGAAAAAAAAATATTTTAAAAAAGGGGAAAGTTTATGTCCAGTTGAGGTTGATTTTCATAGTTACCTGTTTTATTCGTGTCTGCTGAGACTTGAGAGCGTTTTCTAGAAGGATTGTGTGGCAGTTGGGGAAACGCAGAAAAGACGTCCGTGTGTTCCGATTCGCCTCCGAGAAATGAATATATGCATGAAGGCCTCGTTATCCCTTCGAAATGTCAACCCCTGCGTCTAACCACCCTCTTGTCTATTGCAACCTTAAAATAAAAAAGAAATGTTATTTTTTTCTTCATCCGTGTACTTCCCCTGTCTTTCTACCCACTTACCCTGCTTCCTGCTGCCGTTTTACCTTTGTCTTTGTCTCTCTTCTATGTTCTGCTTTGTTTATTCTTCTAGTTTTCACAAGAGACGGATGTAATTCTTCAAGACACAGTCAAGGTCGCTCATTGACATTTTTATACAAGTGTGGGTCACTCTGATGTACAGTCGCGGGCCACGGTGACTCAGTGGTATGTCCTCCCCGCTGGCCTAGTGGCTAACACGTGCGCCTTTGGTGCACGGGATTCTGGGTTCGATTCTCGGTGGGACAGCCCTTGGAATTTTAACTATCCTCAATGTTTCTGTGTTTGTATCCCTGTCGTTCAAGGTTACTGGAAAAGCTAGTAAAAAAAGTAAAACTAAGTAAAGAAAAGTGGTAGAGCGTTGGGACCTTGGTTCGATTGCAGCTCTCGCCAAGTGGACTTTGTGGTGGACAAACACCGCATGTGTCATTTTTCTCGGTGGTCTCCCACTTCCTTCATTCCACCATTTGTTATTCATTTCTCATCATCATCGTCTACTGTAGCCTCACCGGCATAACCGTCGGACATAAAACTTAAAGATTTCATTTTATAGAATTTCTTATGTACAGTCAGCGACAAAAGTTATTTCTGTTTGATAAAGTTTATTTTTGGTAATAACAGCGGTAGGGCTGGAACGTATAGAAAGTTACATTCTCATTAATTTACTGAAAACTGTACTCAAACTGTCCTTCCTGTTAAACTTTGTCATACCTCTTTCTACCTAGCTATAATATAATTATCAATATTTAAAAACAGTTTACCATGTGTTACTATAGCCCTATATTTAACTCGTAACTTGTTTACACTAGATGTATCAATAGTGTTTAACCTATAGACTCACACAATACAAGTCATAATTGCAAACTTACAGATAAAGCTTCACTTCTTCTTCTTCTTCTTTAAAAGAAGTCATTTGCACTCAAAAGTACAAAAAAAAAAAAATGTTCATATAAATATATGTTCCAACTCTGAGGTCACATCGGTTTTGTAGGTGGATCTAGGATCTGAGAAGGAACTGACAGCGACCTCCTAGAAGATAATACCCGACCTTCGCCTTTTGGGAGTGAAGGAAACCAGGGAAAACCTAGTCGAACTAATGATAGCTTGCCGACGTACCACCACCAAAGGTCATGTTCTGGGCAACCTAAGTTTATTTGGGGTATTACTACTTGCTTTCCAGGCAAAGGATACCATAATTACAAGGATATACTATGCCTCACTGCTGCAGGATTCTGTGAAATCCCATAGCGTAGCATGCTGACAAAAGGTGTCCGCCGCCTAGAAAAACAACGCTCACTGCTCGAATGTTGACCAGACAGATGCACTACCCTGGGTATGAAATCCGTTACAGTTCGCGTTTTCTCTTGATCGCACACCATCTTCATTCCACCTCTTTCCAACCATACAGTCATTTCCTAGGGGCAAGTACTTCTGCGATATTGCCACGCTGCCTTCTTAGACGCAGTAATGGATGGATTTTGGGCCACTGAGCCTTACTTCACGTTCGGACCTATAACACAGCAACGGTGCAGAGTTACGAGCTGTACTTTACCACATGATCTACATAGTTACGCAGGAATACACGTGTAAAATTTCAAAGTTCTACTGTGTGAGGAAGTGGGTCAGGGAAAAACTTTCTCGCGTACCTCTCGTTAGCCGGGAAATTTCAAAGAAATCACATATGTGCGAATTACTCAGAAACTATTGTTTTCCGACCCCCGGTTCATGTAGGTGAAAATGTTCCAAAGTACTTGTAGAATATCCCCTTGAGAGGAATGCATGGAATTACCAGTCACCTTATATATATATAGTCTACACCAATGGCATTTCATCTTCTTTTGCCCTACAGTAAATTCAATCGAGACGTTCAAGTATTTCCCCTCTTTCCTTCTATCTCTCTTTATCTATCTATCTTTCATATATATATATATATACACACACACACACTCTCATACTTATATACACCATAACATATATGATATTCGCACAGCAAAACTGAGACATCCTAAAATACATATATCCCTGACTGATCGTATTTTTCTCGTTTTCTATTAGAGCTCCTTTGTGGCAAAGCGGTTAGCGTACACGCCTTTGGCATGGGAGACTCAGGTTCGGTTCTTGGCGGGAGCTCATGTGGTTCGGATTCCATGTTAATCAGTAGGTCCACGTCTCATACAGCCTCGCTTCTGAAAGGGACGATAAACCCAAAATCAACTCAACTCAACTCGTCTTCTATCAGAAAACTTAGGTCTTTCGGGTATATTTTACTGGAAATATGCAGTCTACTAATATTCAAAAAATGTGTAGGTGGATAAAGGACAAATATACACATCGCTATATCCACACACACACACACACACACACACATCCAGACACAAATAGAAACAAAAGAACATTTGGCTTTTTCAAAATTCTTCCCTTCTTCAAGTACCTACTTTTCACCCTCTGTCGACGTTTTCTAAACCTCCCTTCACTTTCTTTTTATTGTTTTGTGTCTTTTTTCTTTTTTTAAAAAAAAATTCTTTCATGAAATATTCATATAAGCAATAACAACAAGATGGAAAAAATAAAAAGAAGTTGAGGTTTCATATTCCGTTGCAGACAATGATGACAAAGTATATTCTCTCTTTTCTCCTGGCTTCAGCGTCAACACTTCACTTCATCTCCTGCTCACTGGTATTTTAACAAAACTTCCTTTCTACGGAAAAAAAAAAACTATAAAAAGAAATCTGTTCTCTACCCTCCAACCAACCTAGTCAACCTTCATACTTTTCATTGTCTTAACATAATTCGTTTGCTTTAATAATAATAAAGATTATGTCTAAAAAATAAATTTTAACTTTTAACGTTTTAATATGCAAACGTAAAATATCTCCCAAATAAAGGGTTTCACAAGATCGTTACATTTTTAAAAAAATTATTTTCGTTCCTAGTGTTTATTTTTTTTTTAAATACACACAGGGCCGGCCCCAAGCAATTTGCCTCCCCGTGCAATGCCAACGTTTGCCGTCCCGTTCTCTCCAGAAAGAATAAATCTTAAAAGCTATGATTTTAAGTGTGCTACCCTATCATGAACAACTAAGGGGAGGGGGGAAAGTGCACTTGCACTCAGAAAGGCCTAAACACTACAAATACAAGTAGACACTCGTTGTGTCTGATTTTTTTTCTTTAAACAATAATCTATTATGTTAGTGAAAGATAAGGCAAACATACATGAAGAGGAAAGATTATAATCCTTTTTATAGAGTTCAATATATAGCTTTAATCTCAATATATCAGTTTGCAATTCCAGTGCTACTAGTACTTTCATCGTTACTTCTTGATTTTCCATCTACACCTGTTAAAAAATTAAAAAAGAAAACTTGTTTCCACCTTCAATGATAAAGAACTTGTCTCTGACAAATATACAACTTGTTTTCATATCAAAACTGTGATAAGTAACTAAATGGAACAGGTGTTTGCTACTGTTCGAGAATTGAGTTCTTGTATTTGACAACAATCAAGCAATTCATGCTGAGATTTGTTTGACCATTTACTTTAGCATTGTGCATATGACCTTAAACTAATGCAACCTATACATGATTTATTAATGTAGTATTCAAATAGAAGGTCAACTTAGTAAATTTAACTACCATCATTATGAAGTCTGTTTCCAATAAGAAATATTTATTTTAAATAATATAATTATGACAGATTTCGCCATCGCACAAAACTTGCCGCCCCCTGTGCAAATGTACGTGATTTACATATGGCAGAGCCAGCCCTGAATATACGTAATTCAGCTGTTTCTTTATTGTTGCTTCTATAAGCTTTCTCTATGTACTCGTATAGTCATGCTCTGTTACACAGTTAATTAGGGAAGATAGGGATAGCTAAAACCTGTCCGAGAAAACTATATCAAAATGTCATTACTCGCTATCATCGCTTTAGAGTTTTTGGTCTATGGCGATAAACGTTGAAACAGACACTGGAACCAGCGCCGTAACTTAGATTTTTTTTGGGGGGGCCACTAATACGCGTAAATGGGCCTCTTAGAAAATATTTTCGTAATTCTTGGGCCCGGTCTTCCCATCTTTTTCTTACTCTTTATAAGAAACCTCCTCCCGGAACCTGTGGGCCCTTCCACATGACAAGGTCTGCGGGGCGTTAGTTACGTCCCCGGGACCGTTCCATACATGACAAATTAATTAAGGGAACAATATTGACAAATCTCAAAGCCATACAAATAAATATTATTTTTAGGGCCCCTAATATATATCGAAATGGGCCCACGATTTATTTTTGTTTTATTTACCTTTTGTGTGCTGTTTTGTTTATATAATGTACTGAACCTGTTTGATGCTTCATTTATAATTTCGTGTTCGTATCATATACGGAGTAAGAAAATTTTGTCTTAAAATGGGCCCCCTATCGAACGGCGGGAAGCTTCTCTGGGTGGCAGTTGCCCCCTGCGCCCCCCTCCACAAGTTACGGCCTTGAGTGGAACTGAAAGTAATAGTAAATTTGAACTACTTATGGATAGCCATAATAGCTTGTTTTAAGACGCTAAATTGTTTGGAGAAAACACCTTCTTATTATCTGTTGCCATTTTTGTTCTATGGCAATAAACGTTGAAACCAGAAGTGAAAAATTTTAACCACTTTCAGTTTGAATAGAACCTTAACAGTGAAGACGGAACCTAATCTTGGGACGCTAAATCGACTGCAAAACAACACGTCTTGATAGCATTAAATGCTTTTTTTTTTTTTTTTTTAACTCTATGCAAACCAATATTGAAACCTGAAATAAATAGTAAATTTGAACAACTTCCGGTTTTGGCAGAGTGTTGTAGATAGTCATGATCTATCTTTGGGACGCTGAATCGATTTACAAGAAAGCACATCTCGATATCTGTTATTATTTTTGCTCTGATGCCTGTCGACAGACAGACGGACGGACAAAGCCGTTCTATAAGTCTTCCGACCCCAATGGCAGAACTTTCTTTGTCTTTCTGCGATGATCTTTCTTAACTCAAAAGTTTCCTACAGGAATTCTGCAAAACGTTTCTGCAGAAGAAACACTTGTGATCCTTAGAAATACGCTTTACGCGACGTAAAAAAAAAAAAATAGTTCAAACTATATTTATGAGAGTAGTCCGTCCATTTAAGACATCTACACATAACAGGTATCTTTTTATACTTTTCTGTTGGCTATTATTTTTTCTCTTCTGGCAATTTTTCTGCACAGGCGCGGCAAATTTTCTGCGATCGCGGTATGTTCTGCTATGGGGCTTCCGACACTCGTGCATAACAGTTTTGTAAACTAAAATGTAGACAGAAGAAAAATAGGCAACAAAACGTTGAATACTGAAAAGTTGGAAAACGAAGAAAGTAAGAAATCTTTTCGTTGAAAAATTCGATGAAAAATACTCACATGAAGGAGAGGATAGCTGCAGGTAGTAACAGTCGCTAAGAACATATTAAACTTTGTGTACAGCAGGCTGTAGAAGAAGTAGCAGGTTACCGCGAACAGAAAACAACTAAGATGCTCAGAACAGATGTTGCAGAAAATGAAGGAAAGAAAGACGTGGAAACAGCTTGATACAGAAGAGAGCAGAAAGATGAACACGAAGTTAAACAATGAGTTACGAAGAAAAACAGACAGAGCAAGGGAGGAGTTTTACAAAAGAAAATGTTAGAAATAGAAGAATTGAAAAGAGTTAGAAAATATGAGGAAATGTACAGATCATTCCACAGAAATTGATACAAGACTGTTACTGAAATTGATACAACAAATTGTTTTGCAGGTGCATAGGCAACCCAACTTACATCCTTAAGTAATGAGTTACGTCTACTTCTCAATTCCTTCCGCTCCCTTTGCCTCATCTAGAGCAGTCTCGCCAACTCATTGCTGTTGTGACGTAATATATTTTTTTTTCCATTCAGATAAAAATTCGCCTGGAAATATTTTAGAATCCAGCATTACAATGTGTTGATCAGATTAATACGTTAACTATAGATATACTACATTGATTGACACCTAGTATTCCTTCTGCTATCGGCTGAAGGAATTCCATACCCTTTGGCTAAGGCTCTGTCGCTTAGCAACAGCTGAACCCTTATTCGCTCAACCGTGGGCCTGTCGAGGATGTGAGCTTTAGTTCGCATATTGTGAGGTGCAGGTAGCTATAGAAGAAAACTATGCATACCACAAGTACACCACAAAATAAAAATGATAATATTAAGTGGCGTGGCTAGGGATATTCAAATTAATACTGAAAATCTAAATAAAATGCAAATAGTATGCATTAGCATAAGTAATCCCTGTTTGGAGATAATGGTGATCTCCTGTGGAAGCCGCCACTGCCACATTTATAAGTCGGTAGAGCATAAGTAAATGAATAAAACAAACAAGAATCTCAGGGTATTCTCTGACATCAGTTATGGTCTGAAGTTACTTATAGAGAGTTTCAGAATAAACAAAAGGTTAAAAAAATTTTTTTGAAGCCAACAGGTAGCAGCCTGTTAATTACTCTCTATCAGTGTTGGGCAAAATCAATTGAAATCAATTGCAATTGATCAATCAATTGAAAGTAATTGCTCTGAAAATCAATTGCAATTGATTTCAATTGCAATTGATTTCAATTTGTAATTGACAATTAATTTCAATTGCAATTGAATTCAATCATAAAATTAGCAATTAAATTTTCGTCAATTGTTAATTGTTAATTGGTCACCAGGCAATTGAAACTTTTAATTGTTAATTGTCAATTGCAAAGGGTGCAATTGAAACATTCAATTGTTAATTGCAATTGACAATTGAAACTTGTAATTGTTAATTGTAATTGTTAATTGCTATTGAAATCAGCAATTAAAACTGAAGATAAGAAGATGTGTGTATATTGTATTGTCCACTTGTTACTGTTTTACATATTTCAAATAAGGTACTTATAAGAAATGCTGGATACCTACCATCCCTTTCGCCCCCCCTGGGAAGATAGCCGTGAAACTAAGTATTTTTTAAATATATTATGTTTATGGTTCTATCCCCCTCACAAGAACTCTATATGCCCGTCATGCATACAATAGGAATGAGCACGAGCGAGTTCGAGCGAGTTTTCTTTAAAACTCGACTCGACTCGAAGCAGACATCTTTGAGTTCGACTCGAGATCTCGGCTCGAAAAATTTCCCCCAACTCGACTCGAATTCGGATCGAGTTTCCAGTCGAGTCGAACCAATTCGAGCTAAATCCTTTGTGTAGTTCCAAGTACTACTATCTTCAAGAATCCTACATAGACAATATAATTATCAATGATACTACTACTACTACTATAACTAATTATTATTATAACACCGTGTACCTGTATAACCATGGAATATAGGCGATTTGTATCGGAATACTAAAAATTAGTTAACTGTCGATCTCGGTAGTCAAGAAATCTTCAGGAGGCAAGGACATCGGTCACGAGGTTCTTGGTTTGAGTTCAGGAGGAGCAAGTATTCGGGCTCGAGCCAAAAATTGTTAGAAGTTATGGGACTCCAGCCAAACATGTTTAAAACTGCTCGACCCGGGTTTAGGGTTGTCAACGACTCAAGCGGCTCGCTCACAGCTCATTCACTTATCGAGCCGAACCGAGAAGTAAGCCGAGCCAACAGCTCATCCAACCGAGCCAGCTCGAGCCGAAGGCTCACACGAGCCGAACCGAACCGAGCCGGTTCGAGCCATTGGCTCAGTTAAGCTGACTTGAACCCAGCCTATGGACTCGTTTCAACGGAGCTGGTTCGAGCCATTGGTTCCAATCGAACCGAGTCGATAACTCGTCCTTATCAAGCCGGTTCAAGCCATTGGCTCAATTGAGCCCAGTCGATGGGTAATCCCAATTAAGCCAGCTCAAGCTGTACGCTCAGTTGAACCGAGCCGGGCCGGTTGACATCACTATTACGGTTGGGCTTCTACTTTGGCTAAAAAATTGGACCGTGCAGTTCTCAGCCTTGATGGTAAGAACTACAAAAAATGATATGAAATCTTTAGTTTTACGTCCCACGCTTATGCCGGTTAGGCTAAAGGAGACGGTGATGATGGGAAATGAATGAAATGAAGAAAGTGGGAGGAAACAGGAGAACCCCGAGAAAATCCACGAGCACGGTGTTTGTCCACCACAAAGTCCAAACTGCGCGAGCTGGGATCGAACCAGGGACCTCAAGCACCGGAGGTGAACGCTCTACCACTGACCCACCGCGCCCCCTGGTAAGAACTACAGTATATACTTATATTGGTGCTCACGGCGTCATTAACTTGTTCCGCCACCAACGAATTTCGAGGTACTTTGTTTTGCATCTTTTGTGCGTGTTTTGTGTCGCTTTGTGCGCCTATTCCCACATTTTGTGCATCACCGGAAGTGGGTCAAAATGGGCCTACAAATATGGGGGAACAAATTATTGCTCTTCCGCCACCAATGAATTTCGAGGTCGTTTCCTTCACATCGTTTTGTGCCGTTTTGTGCATCTACATCCGTTTTGTGCGTCATGGGAGTCCTTAAGGTGGGACGAAAATGACCAAGAGTTCCGTCACTATCGAATCTCGAGATCGTTAATTTCACACCACGTACCCTTTTGTGCGTCTATTTCGACGTTTTGTGCGTCACTGGAAGACGGTCAAAATGGGCCTCAAAGGTGGGACGAAATTGACCCACTGCTTCGCCACTACCAAATTTTGAGGTTCTTCCTTTCGCATCGACTAGTAAATGTTTCGTGCCGTTTTGTGCCCCTATTTTCACGTTTTGTGTGTCATCGAAGTGGGTCAAAATGGGCTTCCAAGATGGGACGAAAATGACCAAGAGTTCCGCTACTATCGAATTTCGAGGTCGTTAATTTCACACCACGTACTAGGGATGCGTTCGAGTCGAGTCGAGGCAGAATTTTCCTGACAAAATTCGAGTCGAGACACAGCTCTTCCAATAGAAAAATATACATTTTTCGAGTCGAGGCATCACTTTTACAGCAAATTTTCGAGTCGAGACAGACTCAAATCTTGTCTCGTGCGCATCCCTACTACGTACCCTTTTGTGCGCCTATTTCGACGTTTTGTGCATCAATGGAAGACGGTCAAAATGGGCCTCGAAGGTGGGACGAAAATAACCCACTTCTCCGCCACTACCAAATTTCGAGGTCCTTCCTTTTGCATCGACTAGTGAATGTTTCGTGCTGTTTCGTGCCCCCATTTCCACGTTTTGTGCGTCACCAGAAGTGAGTCAAAATGGGCTTACAAGATGGAACGAAAATGACCCACTGCTCCGCCACTATCGAATTTCGAGGTCATTAATTTCACATCGCGTACCCTTTTGTACGCGTATTTCGACGTTTTGTGCGTCACTGGAAGACGGTCAAAATGGGCCTCGAATGTGGGACGAAAATGACCCACTTCTCCGCCACTACCAAATTTCGTGATCCTTCCTTTGGCATCGACTAGTGAATGTTTCGTGCCGTTTCGTGCCCTTATTTCCACGTTTTCCGCGTCACCAGAAGTGTGTCAAAATGGGCCTCCAAAGTGTGACCAAAATGACCCATTGTTCCGACACTATCGAATTTCTAGGTCGTTTCTTTCGCATCGTTTAGTGCCTATTTTTTAAAAAAAGTTTTCTGTACCTACTTCCTCGTCTTGTGCGTCACCAGAAGTGAGTTAAACGGGCCTTTAAAGTGGGAGTTAAATGGCTCACTGTTCCGCCACTATCGAATTTCGGGGTCGGTTCTTTCGCATCGTTTAGTGCCTGTTTTGTACGTTTTGTGCGTCACCAGAAGTGTGTCAAAATGGGCTTCCAAAGTGTGACGAAAATGACCCACTTCTCCGTCACTACCGAATTTCATGGTCCTTCCTTTCGCATCGACTAGTGAATGTTTCTTGCCCTTATTTCCACGTTTTGCACGTCACCAGAAGTGTGTCAAAATGGGCCTCCAAAATGTGACGGAAATGACTCACTCCTCCGCCACTACCGAATTTTGAGGTCCTTCCTTTCGCATTGACTAGTGCCTGTTTTGTTACGTTTTGTGCCCCTATTTCCACGTTTTGTTCGTCACCAGAAGTGTGTTAAGATGTGCCTCCAAGGTGTGACGAAAATGACCCACTGTTCCGACACTATCGAATTTCTGGATCGTTACTTTCGCATCGTTTAGTGCCTTTTTTTTTAAAAAAAAAAAGTTTTCTGCACCTATTTCTCGTCTTGTGCATCACCCGAGGTGAGTTAAACGGGGCTTTAAAGTGGGAGTTAAATGGCTCACTGTTCCGCCACTATCGAATTTCGGGGTTGGTTCTTTCGCATCGTTTAATGTGTATTTTGTACCGTTCTGTTCGCCTACTTCCACGTTTTGAGCATCACCAGAAATGCGTCAAAATGGTCCATCAATGTATGAGGAAATAGAGCCATTGTCACGCCACTATCGAATTTGGAGGTCGTTTTTTTCGCATCGTATAGTGCCTGCTTTGTACTGTTTTGTGCTCCTATTTCCACTTTAGCGCGACAACGAAAATGGGTCAAAATGGCCTACAAGTATAGCGGAATAACTTAATGCTGTTCCGTCACCATCGAATGTCAAGGTCTTTCCTTCACAGTTTTTATGCATGATTTGTGTCGCTTTGTGCATCAGTGGGAGAGGGTCAAAATGGACCTTGAAAGTGGAATGAATATGTCTTTTTCTGCCATATTTGTAGGTCGTCTTTGACCCATTTTCGTTGGCCTACAAAATGTGAAAATATGCGCAGAAACGGTAAAAACATGCACTAAACAATGCGAAAAACCAACCTTGAAATTCGATACTGGTGGGAGAGTGGATCATTTTTCTTCCCACATTGAATGCAGATTTTGACTCACTACCATTGATTCACAAAACGTGGAAATAGGCTTACAAAACGGTAGAAAACACGCACAAGATGATGTGAAGGAAACGACCTCGAAATCGTTCCTGACGGAACAGCATTAACTTGTTCCGCCATATTTGTAGGATAACATTGACCCATTTCCGGTGATGCAGAAAACGAGGAAATAGGCGCACAAAGCGACACAAAAAATTTCCATGTAATTAGGCTAAATTTCCATTTAAGTTTGTAAGCTTAATTATATGGAAAATTTTATACATTTTTTCTTTACGTTGGTCTACTTTACGTTGATTTGGGACTTTTAAATTTTATTCAGTTTTCCACTGAAAAGTATCTATAATTCAACAAGGAAATAATTATTAATTATAATTATAATTATTATCTATATAATTGAATTCATTGTAATTTGTTCCATGACAAACACTTTACCATTTCGTACTAGCTGTTATGCCCGTTCTTCGCACGGATCAGATAAAATATCAATGTAAACGAACTGAACAACGGGAGAACAATTAAAAAACAATTCTAAAATTGGATATATTTTGTGTAAATATATATCCAACAACGTAAATGTGTTTTCATTGGGAAGGCCGATGGGGGCTGAATTTGAACGTATACACTATCGGGGGTGTCACTATACGTCTGAGCAACCCCAATAAATATGGATTCGACACAAATTCTACTACTTTTACATGTCCCGGTGAACCCCTTCCCCCTCAGACTTCCTTGGTTCGTATTGTGAAAAAATCTCTTCTGGTCCCCACCAACCCCCAACCAATACCGCGAAAACTATGAATGTGACATTAACATCTGCCATTTTCTACTACTTTTTAAATATGCCGGTAAAAGTCCCTATGATATAATCCTCTGGTTCCAATTTTGAAAAAAACAATGCCTCTGGCCCACAGCAAATGGGGGCTGTATTTGGAAGTCAACGCCTGTGGAAGTATCACCATTCACCTCAGCGACAGCGAAAACTATGGATTTGACACTAATATCGGTCACTTTCCATTATTTTTACATGTCTCGCAATTCCCCACCCCCGGTGACTCCCGGCCCGCATACAATGGTGGCTAAATTTGAAAATCATCGCTAATGAAAGTATCACCATTGATATCAGCCACCGCGAAAACTACGGATTTGACATCGGTCATTGTGGATTATTTTTACATGTCTCGTGATCACCTTTATAATGCCCCCCTTTCTTAGCTGATGGGGGCTAAGTATGAAAGTAAATGCGGTCTTGAGTTTCACCATTGAGCTCAGCTATCCCGAAATCTATGGATTTGACATTAATATCGGTCATTTTCGATTATTTTTACATGTCTCGGAATTTCCCCCTCTGGTGACCCAAGGCCCGCATACAACGGTGGATGAATTTGAAAGTCATCGCTAATGGTAGTATCACCATTGATATCAGCAACCGCGAAAACTATGGATTTGACATTAATATCGGTTATTTTGGATTACTTTTACGTTTCGGTATTCCCCCCCCCCGTTGACCCACGGCCCGCAGCCGAATACGGTGAATTTGGAAGTTAATGCGATCGGAGTTTCACCATTGATCTCAGCAACCGTGAAAACTATGGAATCTACACTGATATCGTTCTACTTTTACATGTCACGGTAAACGCCCCCCTGAGACCCCCTGGTTCGAATTTTGTTGAAAACGCTTTGCCTTGGCGTTGGACCTGGACCAAAGTATCTTTGATCAAAATTTGGTAACTCTCGGTCGACTTTTCTGGTCCCCAGGCCGGTCCCGGTAATTGTCCCATGGAGACCCCTTAGTAAGCAATTGAAAAAAAAAACTCTTCGCCTTGGTCTGGGGCCTAGACCAAGCTACCCGTGACCAAATTTTGAAAAGTTTCGGTCCACTCATCTCGTCCACAGGCCGCACAAAGATAGACAGACAGACACACGAACAAACTCTATTTTATTTATATTAGAAAGGTCAGATCCGCCGTTATTGTATTAGTGCGGTGCTTGAGCGATTGATCGTAGGAATTCAAACTCCGATGAGTGATAATTTTATAGGCTTGTTTTATTACAAATTTTAACTCTTTAGTCAGTAGAGAAGAGGGCGTGAATCATGGGTCAGAGTTGATGACAATGGGTTTTGGTGGGTCTGTGGGTCACAGTGGGTAAGAGTGGTTTATGGTGGGTGGTGGGTCAGAGTGGGTCACGGTGGGTCGTGGGTCACGGTGGGTCGTGGGTCACGATGGGTGGTGAGTCAATTGGTCGTGGCTAACGTTTTCATTGCCCCACGCCCTCTCTGAACTACAGCGTTGAAAATTAATCAGTGAAAATCAATTGCAATTGATCAATCAATTGAAAGTAATTGCTGTGGAAATCAATTGCAATTGAATCAATTGCCAATTAATTTCAATTGCAATTGAATTACAGAATTCAATTGCAATTACTTTCCTCTGCAATTACTTTCAATCGATTGATCAATTGCAATTGATTCTCCTTTTTTAATGGCCAACTGCAATTAACAATTAACCATTACTTATTTCAATTGTTAATTGCAATTAACAATTAAATTTACAGATTAATTGTTAATTGTTAATTCAATTGAAATTTGCCCAACACTGCTCTCTATACTCATAACTGTGTCCTGTTCTTTGGGCGTAATTCTCCCTGGGCCCCATTCAGGAAGATGGTCAGAGGTACACTAGACAAGGAAAAATGTTTCCTTGACTCTCACTCCTGAAAACAAAACATAGGAATTAGTATTCAGGTACTCACCGTACAGGAAAACAGACACCCAGGAAATACTTTTGATAGATGAAGATTTATTGTTGTTATGGTAGACCATTGATGAAAGTAGAAGGACATGACACCTTCATGGTAACTAGACACACATACATTGACTTTACTTGTAACTTGGTGCACCACACACTATTGAAATACACACAATTTCCACACTGAAACTTTATAAAAAAAAATGATTATAACTGGAGATATGTATGATCTCTTGAAAGTTCCGATAAACAGAAACACCACATTTTTACACACTCCTCATATTTTCAAGTTCACAGTCTCTGACGGTCTTTCAGAGAGGAGGCTGATAATAGCAATAAAATTGGTTATACACAATTTATCATGAGAGAATTGTTAATTATCGATGTATATGTACGATGCACTGTTCATACGGAAATGGTTGATGCACAGTCCCTGAGGGAAATCACAAATATAGTCTCCACATCCTCATTCCACTAAACTGGAATTGTTGGTGATGATGCTGACTAGATGGATAGTCACAATGATGATGGAACTGACGTAAGGAATGTCAGCATAATAGTAAAATTAAGCAACTGCTTGTCTCCTTGTACTAAAGTCCAAGGATGGCACTGCCGTAATAGCGTGACAGGCCTAGTTAAATCTCATATAGAGATTTGACAGTGAAATACTATTCCATGTCCGGAATTATATAATAGTGCCACTGCACCTTTAATAACGTTGTAGGCAGAATGCCTGTTACGTTGTAATGCTAGCCTAGACCTAGCCAAATAACCATAGTTTCAGACACTATGTCAAACGATTATGTTCTGGTGAAAGCACACAAGCATAGCTGAAGTTTCAAATTTTGAAGGATAACACTTGAAATAATTTCACCAATAAAAGATATTTATGAACACTGTCCACTAATAAGAATAGTTAACCGATACATGCCGGTACATGTATATTAGACACAGGACATCCTGGGGAGACGTTCTCACACCTTCCTGGGTTATTTTAAACTTCACACACGATAGTTCGAAGTGTACTCTTCCGTGTCTATCCAACCACTTCCCTTGCTCAGCACACGAACAAGGTTATTAAACTCGACTATTCTCAGAAAATTGTGGACTCGCTCTTCTCGGAATTTTCCCACAAAGGGTTTGATGCCCCAGGCAAGATATCGTAGGTGGTCTCCTCTATCCAGCCCACAGAAACTAGCTCCTGCCTGCACATTCTGCCAGACACCTCTTGAGAGGTGCTGCCCTCACGTCAGAGAGCGGTCACTTTGAAAGCTTCCAAACCAAGCAGAAGTCCATTGCAATAGCATGTAAACATTATTATTTTCACTTAAAAACAACACTTTGCATTATAGTTTCACATGATAATATATACAAAAATAAAGAAAAAATATATCTAGAATACATTGGTACATATATACAAAACTGTCATCTCTCTTGGTATTAGAAGGAAGTCTCTCTTCCTATGGCTTCCCTCAAAACTGTCTGCTACCAACCCCAGTAGCCTTGTTTGCAAGAGAGAGAGAGAAACATTTTAGTTTACTATTAATTTTGAAAATATACAAGATCCAAATGTCTTGAACGAAGGGAAACACGTTGACAAATATAGTCATGAATTTTGAACGGTCTTTCCAAGAACTAGTGAGCGTAATACGTTAATATTAATATTTTACATATAACATGAATCAAAATAAAATACAAATTTTCAAAACTGCAGTGCATCCTGGGTAAATTACTTAGGTCCGCTCGCAGACGGCCAACGAACTAAGGGTGGGGTGACGCTACGAGCTTGCTACTCGAGAAATACTTTTAAAAGGTGTGAAAATCTCACCTTTACAAATTCAAAATCTATCATGTTGACGCTAAAATTTTTACGACTTTTTCAACAAAGCATGTTGAGCGTCAGTCAGCAATGTATCCATACCAGCATTGCTATACAAGAGGAAGTGAACAGGGTACTTTCTATCCTTAATGAGTCATCTTCTCTTGCTCATTCAGTGATTTCTTCACTCGTGAGTTGTCATGGACCTCACATGCCGTTCTCGATGCAGACAAGTGTCGCCGAGAAAAAAAATCTCTGTCCATTGCTCTGTAGCCCCAAACTTCAAACTTCTGTACAAGAATCCATAGTAAATGATATGATTTCTCCATTAAATAATCGTATGTAGAATAGTATGATAACTATTTCACTTCATTAACATATGTACTATATACAACATAATGTCCCAGTAATGAGATGCACGCAAGAAATAAATGTTTCGTTAGTCTATAAAGGAAATAACATACATAATAAAATACACTATACAACAATATTGTATTAATACTCTCGTATTACCCTCGGTGTTTACCCATTAATATTCATAATAACAAGACAATATATAACATGAATGCTAATTACGAAGCAAGAAATTTGACCACAAATTAATTTATATTTAAATAATGATATGTAAATGTGCACTCATCTGCATTTTGATATGCAGATGAAGGAGAAGGAACTCGGCCTTCGACAATATTTGCCACGGCTCAAGACATTTTGTCAGCACTATAGTAAAATGTAAAGTGATTTTGTCACGTTTGAGAAGCTATTTGTGAAAAGAGCACGATTATTTTGAAAAAGACCTGCAGTATAAACTCAAGAAGAAACGTAAGTTACTATCTAAGTTACTAAACGTACGTGTTTAATCGAAATTCGTGCCGGACGACAGAGAGAGAGAGAGAGAGAAGGAGATTCAAATCTCGGGCAAAGAGGAATACATTCACATATACAAGGTTAGAATTGGAGAAACAAATGACAGGACAATATTAATATTCTAAGTAGGGAAGGGAACGAGTGAGTTTTCATTGAAATTCGACTCGACTCGAAACAGACATATTTGAACTCAACTCGAGAACTCAGCTTGAACATTTTTTACCAACTCGACTCGAATTCGGGTTAAGTTTTGAGTCGAGTCAAGCCAAAACAAGCCATATTAAGCTAAATCTTGTGTGTAGTTTCAAGTACTCTCTTCAGCTATCCTAGATAGGCAATATAATTATCAATGATACTACTCCTATTACTACATCTTTATTATTATTATTATTATTATTATTATTATTATTATTATTATTATTATTATTATTATTATTATTATTATTATTATTATTATTATTATTATTATAACAATACCGTGTATAACCATGAAAGATAAGCGGTTTGTATCTGAACATTAAAATCTAGTTCACTCCCGATCTCGGTTGCCGACAAGTCTTCAGGAGTCAAGGACATCGTTCATGAAGTTCTGGGTTTGAGTTCCGGAGAAACAAGTATTCGGGCTCGAGCCAAAATTGTTAAAAGTTATAGGGCGCAGACCAAACATGTTCAAAACTGCTCGGCCGAGGTTTAGGGTTGTCAACGGCTCGAACGGCTCGGCTCGCAGCTCATTCACTATCGAGGCGAACCGAGAAGTGAGCCGAGCAAACAACTTAAACAACCAAGCCAGCTCGAGATGATGGCTCACCTGAACCTAACCGAATCGAGCTGATGGCACAGCCCAACCGAACCGGTTTGAGCCATCGGCTCAGTTGAGCCGAGTAGAACCGAGCCGACGGGCTAGTTTCAACGGAGCTGCCTCGAGCCGATAGCTCATCCCAACCGAGCCGGCTCGAGCCATCGGCTCAATTGAGCCAAGTCGGTGGCTCGTCCCAACCGAGCCGGCTCAATTGAGCCGAGCTGATGGCTCATTCCACCCAAGCCAGCTCGAGCTGTTCTGTCAGTTGAATCAAGCCGAGGTGGTTGACTTCACTAACCGAGTTGAGCTAGGTTTCAGCATTGATGGTAACAACTACAGTACATACTTATATTGGTCCTCAAGACATTTGAGGCGATCTCGTAATAAAAATCTATTGTCGTCTCGTTATCAAGACAAGACGAGATGCGAGTAAAGTCCCCTCTCGTGAGCAACACTAAAAGTACTCCACATTACTGCTTACATTTCTCATGGCTTTCGCTTTCCAGTCTAATCATACCATGATTTCAAAACGAGTTAAAACGATCTGAACAAGCGAGCCATTTATCAGGTTCAACTCGACTCAAAACTCAACCTCAAAAACAGTGACTCGGCTTGGAACTCGACTCGTGCCCATCCCTAATTCTAAGTAAAATTCTGATTTTGTGAAACAAGAGAATCAAAGTTTCTCAGTCAAACCTCTGAGAATCTCACTCGTAGTTGTCGAATGAAGATGGAGAACTCTTTTGTGGAATATCAAATGATTGCGTAGGGAGAGAAAGATATTTTTTGGTGAATGAAGAATCTTACAGCGGTTTCGAACCCAGAACCTCTGTGTAAAGAAACCACAACGCTAAGCATTCACTCACGGAGACTTCTTCTTGATAAATCATACATGTTCTTAATTTTTTAATTAGGAAAAAAATTTGCAATTCGAAATTAGATGTTTTAAACTCTTCTGCTTTTTATAGATTTTTTTTTTTAAATATTGGCTTAGAAAATATTTTTCATCTTTGGCCAATGGTTTATTTATATTGCATAAAATGAATTGAATATCAAAAACATGAGACAAATCAACGGAATAACAGTATCTGGAACAAAATAAATATATCTTAACATTATAATAGAATGTGTAATGGAACTTTAAATGGATCCATTACACCATGTACAAATGAAATGAAATCTTTGAGTTTAACGTCCTACGTTATACATGCTAGACTAAAAGAGACGATGATTAAAGCAAGAAAATGATGTTGAAAGAATTGGTGGAATGAGAAACTGGGAGGAAACGGGAGTGCTCCGAATAAACCCACGGACATGATGTTGTCCACCACAAACTTACTTGGCCGGGGATCGAAACACGAGCAGAGGTAAATGCTCTACCACTAAGCCACCATGCCCTCACTACACCATAGTTTCCTATAGTTTTGAAATGGCTAAATAATTAGCGTACGCGTGTTTGGCCCGGAAGATCCAGGTTCGATTACCAGTGGGAGCTCATCTAGTTCGGATCTCACGCTTAGTCAGGAGCGAATCCAGAGGGGGATGATCGAGGTGATCGTCTCTTCCCCCAGAAGAGGAAACTTAATTATTTTATATATAAATAAAATCCATTCCTGAGTTTGGAGCTCTTAAAAGTAGCTCTAAGTAGCAGTATTACAATCCACCCCCCAGAACCAGAGGTCTGTCCTGGATCCGCCCCTGCTTTTAGTTGTACGTTTATATTTTATATAGACTTGGTGTTAAACGGGACGCTAAACGCTGTGAACCAACCAACCATTATTTTGAAGTCTAAAAGAAAGAAAAGAGTTACACCTATTTTCTTCCTGTGTTATTATTATTTTTATTAAACATTAATTATGCATACAGATAAAAGAGAATTATTGGGTTTGTTTGAAGTTTTAACGTTGCTTTCCAACACTGACATTACATAAGACGTGGACCAACAGCTTAACGCTGGATTAAATAAGGTTACCTTTCACCAAGAATCTATCCCGGCCCATCTACGTCAATAGCGCTGGTACGAGGGAGAATCAGAAACTAAGGTTACAAAGCCGATATTTCTGGAGTTTCGTCTGTTATAGGAGAATGAAGAGTGTGCGGTAATTTTAATACATGGAGTTGGCAACTGTGCAGAGTTTCAGTCAACCGCCACCTGTGGCGCTAGTTGTAAGTAAACACAAATAGCGACTCGTTTGGAAAACTGGTCTCACATAGAAGTCCACTCAATTATTCGATTTCTGTGGGCGAAACATGTAACTGCTGACTGCTATTGTGAGATCTTCGACACGATTGCGCGAAGCAATCAGGAGGAAACGGCCAGGACTTCTCTCCGAGAGTGACATCTTCCTTAACGACAACGCATGCCCACATACAGCCCAGAAGACCACAACACTGTTGAAGCAGTTTCCCTGGGACATCATCGACTACCCTCTCTACAGCCCCGATCTCACTCCAAGCAACTTTCACCTGTTCCCGCATTTGAAGGACCATCTAAGAGGTCGGCGCTTCGCTTCAGACGAGAAGGTAAAAACACTTCGTGACAACGTGACTGAACATGCAACGACAGGATTTTTACCAGGAGAGAATCTTCAGCCTCAACCAATATGGAGACTATGAGGAAAAATAACCTAATGTATGCACTATCTGTTGGCTGTATTGGTTGTATGAAAAACATGTTTCACTGCAGGGTTTGTAACCTTACTTTCTGATCACCCTTCATACCAATAATATAGACACGAAGAAACTCTGACCTTTCTGATTGGTCTAGTGGCTAGCGCGTGCCTTTGCTGCGCAGGTTTCAGAGTTCGATTCCCGGTGCATGTAAATTAGAATGTATTACCATGATTTATATTCTACTTTAAATTGAAAATACATGTGTTGTGAAGACTCACTGCTGAGAAAGGACGCCAAACTTCAAAAGTATATGAAAAACAACTTAGAAACTCCGCACAAAATTAACGAATAATCTACTTACAACTAACTTCCTGAAAAGATGAAAATTGTATTTTTTAAAAAAAGTATATGTATCGAAAAAATATAAGAAATAGAAAGAAAAAAGAGAAAAAAAGCTATAGAAAAAGGGGAGAAAATATGTCTTGAGCGAAGTGGAAACATTTGGCTTCAAACAAACGTTTATCTTCTTACCGACCCGAGCAATCAACTTGATTGGTATTGATTAATAATTTATGAACCGCTCTTGAAACCTTTAAATGATCGTAGAGGAGGAGGAAGAAAAAGAAGAAGAAGAACGAGAAAGGTGGAAAGAGAAAAGGAAGGAAGAAACAGAAAGAGAAAGAGAGAGATGAGAAAATATTGGTGAATTTTCGTCGTCTCGAGGAAAAATCATTAGACTTCAGAAATATTTTATGGTTCTGGGAAAATTTCTCGTTCGTTCTCTAAATATAACGTGGGAAGAAAATTTTTATTTCATTACGAAAACTATTTTGTGTATACAGTGTGTGAATAAAGTTCCCGGGCTGAAACAAAAGTAATTTGCATTATGTAATATCTTTGACAGTTTTCTCAACACACACAACCCAAAAAATAACATACAAGGAGGAAGTGAAATGCATACAATGTATCCCAGAGCCTAGTCGAGCAGAAATCGAAATTGCTACAAAGAAATTTAAGAAACACAAATTTCCGGGTGTACACAAAATCCCAGCTGAGTTAATCTTACAAGGAGAAGGCACACTTTGGTAAGTGAACTTCGGGGCCATTTTTTGCGAGGTGGTAGTGCACATTTAAAGAGTTAATATTACAAACTGGGAGGGCGCAATGGGCAAAAATGACGGAGAAAAACAGTCTTAAAGTTTTCTACTGGACGACGATGTATCGTACGACGCGCAAACTTATCAAGTGACGGCGTGGCAAAGTGAGAAGAATCAGCGACTCAAGTGCAAAGGGTCCCGGGTTCGATTCTCATCAAACTTTGGTGGCTCAGTGGTAGAGCGTTCACCTCTGGTGTTTGGGGTCCCGGGTGCGATCCCAGCCCCCCGCCAAGTGAACTTTGTGGTTTACAAACACCGTGTGCGTGGGTTTCCTCGGGGTTCTCCCGTTTCCTCCCACTTTCTTCATTCCACCATTTCTTTCATTACTCATAATCACCGTCTCCTTTAGTCTAACCGGCATAATCGTGGGACGTAAAACTTAAAGATTTCATTTCATTTTATTATCTCTCTCTCCCCCTTCTCTCTTTTTTTGTCAACATCCTATAGAAACATCTCAAATATTGACTCCACGCATAAATGAAATTATTGGAGATTATCAGGATGGATTTAGGTGAAATCGATCAACTATCGACCAGATATTTACCGTTCGTCAAATACCTGAAAAGAATAGGAAATACAATACTCCTGTACATAAATTATTTATTGATTTCAGAAAGGCCTATGGGGGCACAGTGGCTCAGTGGTAAAGAACTGACCTCAGGTACGTAGGATCCTTAGTTCGATCCCCAGACAAGTAAGTTTGTGGTGGACAACATCGTCTTTATGGGTTTTCTCGGGGGTACTCCTGTTTCCTCCCACGTTCTCATTATACCGATTTTCCATCATCGTCACTTGCCTTAATCACCCGCCTCCCTTAGTCTGCATGATCTTGGGAGTTTCATTTCAATTCTTATTATTCTTCAATTCTTATGACACAAAAATTAAAATGACTTATATAATTATAGGCAGTGACTAACATTATTACTATATAATTCTATTATGTATTTGTGTATTATTATTATATTGGGGTTTTTGTGGTTCAGTGGTAGGGGCTTTGTAGATGCAAGGAATCCTTGGTTTGACCCCAGAACATGTGAATTGTGTTAAACAACACCGTACGAGGCCTGTCGAAAAAGTATCCGTTCTTCTTTGGTTTTGGGAAAAACTACACGGGGTAGGTCGGCCAAATTTTGAGTCATAAAAGAGCGATCGATGATGTCCTTAGCTTGTAGATGACGTTACTTTCATTTACATCTTCTGTTGTAGAGGAATGGTTACGTTCGCTGGTTCGCTCTGTGGTCTCGGCGCGGCTAAAATGGTAAAGACATTAACGTGCGGATAGGGTGCGTGAACGAAGTCACAATCGACTCCATGGATACATAGGACCTTGCCAAGGCGTGATAAAGCTCGCACAAAGACCCAGAGAAGATCGTCAGGTGAATAGCAAAATCAAATCAATATTGATTGTGTTCTTTGATTGCCGTGACAATGAACAACATGAGTACCTACAGGAATGACATACAGATACAAATAATTTCTCTTCAGATTATTTCCCGTCGTCTACGTCACGCTCTTTGTCCGAAATAAATAGATATGTGGACTTCAAAGCCTCGAAGATTGCAGCAGAATATTGATTCCATTCATGCTGCTTACGTGGTTGTCCTTTCCACCACAGCACAAAATTTCAATGTTTCATCAAGCCCCTACTCTCTTGGTATAGCCTCGTGAGACTTTTGCTTCTTCCCAAAAATCAAAAGGGTACCAGAGAGGAGATCGTTCAACGCGACCGGCTGTTCTTCTATCACTTTCCGATGAAGGGGTTTTAGGCCTATTTTCAGCAGTAGAAAAGCTACCAAACTCCGTGCATTGAAGCAGGAGGGAATAGTTTGAAGGGGATTAGGACGAAGAAAACGTCAGGTGAGTGTATTGGTTTTCCGAGACCATGGTCGGATACTTTTTCGACAGACCTCGTATATATAGGATCTCCCTTTTTTCTTACATTTTCATTCCACCAATTCTTCCATAATCGCTTACTTTCGTTGGTCATCCATCTCCTTTACCCTGAAGGGCATAAACCTAGGAATTTTATTATTATTATTATTATTATTATTATTATTATTATTATTATTATTATTATTATTATTATTATTATTATTATTATTATTAGAGTGGCGGTTAAGAGTTGCCACAGATTCTTACGAATCGGTGTGAACTTTCTGAATGACACCACAGCATGTAGGTAGATAAGGAATCTGCACCGTCCTCCGTCTACCAGTATAATTCAGAATAACAACATTATGTCTTTCCTGCCCTACTGGAACAATACCGGTCAGTTGGGAACCCTAATTAAAGATGGCCACTGTTCTGTAGAACAATTTTCTCCTAGGTTTTTGTAGCTTTTTTAGTCATTAATAAGGTTGAGAAAAAAACTTCACTCACATTAAATACATAAAGTAGTTTGAAAACTATGTATAATCTTAAACTGTAAAATAATTTTTTATCGATCTTAACTTCTTGCAACGGAAGAATCCTGCGTGTTGACATAAAATTTAAGCCTACCATTTTCCTTATTACAGCTTGCTTTTTTCCCGCCATCGAATGAATGCTGCTTTCTGTCACAACTCACAATCTCTAAAAGAGAAACCGGTTTTGAGGGATAGTTATAAACAAGAATTGCTGTTTTATAGCAGGTAAACATTTAACCAAAGAAAGAAAGAAAAAAAAGACGATCGCCGTTTAAATAAAAGAAAATGGTTAGGAAGCGAAAAGGGGAAGAGTCCAGTTAAGCTGTGGTAAATGGATGTCGATCGACAGTAAAGGTAAAATGGGTAAATAAGCATCTAAATGGTGCCTAGCAGCATCTGGTACTCTTCTTTTTTTTTATTTTGAACGCTGAAAATTGGCGATCGAAAGAACTAATATGGCCGCTGCAACCTGCGCCTCTACTATCCTCTCATTTTAAAAGGTTGAAAAAAAAATGTGATTCCAATTTCATGTTGGAGATGCTCATTTCTGGATGACGGTCTTTTCTACTTCGTATTCGTCCCTCCCTGTTTCTGGTTTATCCCATGTGAGCACTCAACTTTCATTGCCGCTTCTCCAAGAGACAGAATTGGCCATCGTCGTGAGAGTCTTTCGTTCCGTACACCATAGCTAGTTGTATTAACTGCTTCTCGTACCATCAGCAGAGATAGAAATGCATGCGTTTTTGTTGTTCTTGTTAAGCTGCGCTTAATTGTGAGGTTCTCGCTTTTGTTTTTGTCTACAATTACTTTATCAATATTCTGGTCGCTTTGTTTGGTAAAATTTTAGAACAAGCTTTAGCAGAGATCGTACGAAGGAAGTGGTTTGACACTCTGGCAGACTTTTACATATAATATTATAAGATTATACAATGATTTTCCGTATAGCTTATTTGACTAACACATTCATCTTCAACGCATGTGTTTCCTGGCCACATTGCTTGGATGAGATGAACGGTCAGCGATCGGCGACCTTAGTTTGCCTCAGTTTCACCAGGCAAATATTGGGATAATACTTTTATTAAGAGTCTTCATCCCGGCGAAATTAGAATACCGCTAATTTTACAGTAATTATGTGATATCTTCAAATAGATAAAAGATAATCGAAATGTGAAACAAGAGCGCCCTAGACAATATTATATTACATGAGAAACCGTTATCACGACTCACTTATCTGCTTTCGATTTCGAGCCATTTTGAAAATCGGCATTTATTTTCGCGTTTCTAAACAGCTGAAAACGGAAAGCCGCTAGGTGACTTGTGATAACGGCACCTCACGCAAAATAATATTGTCTAGGGCGCTCTTGTTCCATATTTCAATTATCTTTTATCTATTTGAAGATATCACATAATTACTGTAAAATTAGCGGTATTTTAATTTCGCCGGGATGAAGACTCTTAAGCATAAGTCCTGGCATACTTTTACCTAAGATTCCTTCACATGTTTCACTCTTACGGTTGTCCAGTGAAGTGAGTTCACAGCTGTATCTGGAAAGAGTAAACAAAGGAAATGTAGATGGATTATCAGAATAATAGAAAAACCTAAAAAAAAAAAAAAAAAAAAAAAAACTTACCAGATTGATATGACGTTAGTTTCAATTCTCTCTCTATTCATCCTGAATCGAGGTCCAAAATATGGTCCATGCGAAACTCAGAAATAATTACATTCACACTTGCTGTTGTTACGACACACATTTTATTTAATCTCCCACAATTATAATAAAAGAAACTAACGGGCATTAATCTGTATTATAAAATTGAAAGTGACTATGTTTGTGACTCTTAACCTTTAGAACCGCAGGTCCGATCTCTATCAAATTTTCAATGTAGATGAGGTTCGGGACTTGCATGATTTTTCACTTTGACGGAGCAATGTAGGGGAGGGGGTGGAGGGGGAGATACACAAAGACGAATAAATATAAAAATAAAAGTGACTATGTTCGTGAATTTATAACTTTTGAACCACCCGATCGATCTCAATCAAATTTTCAGCATATATGAAGTTCAAACTTGAGAAGTTTTTTTTTTTATATATAATTTCATTTTGACAGTAGATCTTAGGGGGAGGGGGAAAGGAGAAGGGGAAATATATGAACATGATTAAAACTAATTAACTCTTGAACCAGCCGACCGATCTTGATCAAATTTTCAAAATAACGTTCGGTTCTGAGAAGTTTTTTTCACTTCACTTTTACAGTGCAATGAAGGGGAGGGGGAAGAGGGAGATATATATGCCAAAAAAGTAAAAATAAAAGCGCCTGTCTTTGTGACTTCATCACGTTTAAACCACCCCACCGATCTTAACCAAATTTTCAACATAGATGAGGTTCAGACTTGACGTGGTTTTTATTCTATCACTTTAACTGTAGAACTTAGGGGAGAGGTAGGGAGGGGAGAAATCTATAAAAATAAATAGAGCTTAGTAACTCATGAACCACCCGACCGATCTCGATCAAACTTTCAACGTGGATAAGGTTCGGGCCTGGGATGTTTTCTTCATTTCACTTTTACAGTGCAACGAAGGGGAGGGGGAGGCGGATGTATATATATATAAAGTTGCTGTCTATCTATGTGACTTAACTCTTGAACCACCTGACCGATCTCGATCAAATTTTCAACATACACGAGGTTCGGGCCTATGATGGTATTCACTTTGACGATAGGACTTATGGAAGGAGGTAGGAGGGGAAGATATATAAAAATAAATAAAAGTTAATAACTCTTGAACCACCGGACCGATCTCGATCAAATTTTCAACCTAGATGAAGCTCAAACATGAGGTGATTTTTGCCATATCAGTTTGACGATGTAACTTAAAGGAAGGGAAAGACATTTACAAATTATCGAAAATGACCGATATTAGTGTCGAATCTATAGTTTCTGAGGTTGTTGAGATGAACAGCGACACTTCTGATGCCATTTAAATTCAAATTCAGCCCCAATCGAAATGACCAATTTCAGTGTCGAATTCATACTTTTCGGCGTCGCAAGGAGCGCTTTAGTAATAGTAAAAAGTAACTGACTAACGAAACATCTCTATTACTATTTTTTCTTAATTTAATCCAGGGAAGCGGGTACTTGATGCTAGTCATATATAAAACTACTTGAACTAACATAAAATAAAAGGGTACTTCTGGTTGATGTGGAAAGTTGAAATTTGGTAGAATTGTAGCTTTCCGGGATATTTTTAACTTTTAAGGGGTCTAAAGGAGTGATGAAGAATGTTCCCATGCTATTTAAAGTGACCTCTTTATGGATCTATAATCTTATGTTTTAGATATTTGGAATTGGAATAAAAACTTGAAATTGAGTATGCTTATTCGTCTTCGTTAGCATTACCTAAGTATACCACTAAAACTAAAGACTTCTAATTTTAGAGTGGTTTTATGGGGAACTGAAAAATCATCCCCATGTTATTTATATGGGATACGTTTCACACCCCAAAATTATTAGGCACTTCCAGTAGGGCTACAATAATGAAATTTATCATGATTGTAGCTTTTCGGGATTAACCCACAGGAAAATTGCCAAAAATGAATATTTTTTAATTTTTAGGGGTCTGAAAAGGAGATGAAGAAATTCCCCCCATGTTATTTAAATGGGTGTTTTCTTGGGATACAAAATTTTATTTTTTTAGATGGTTGAAATACGAAAAGAAACTTGAAATTTGGTAGAATTGTGGGTTTAAGAGGCGCGAGGCCGCAGGGAGAGCAAACGTGGGGTTCTGGGGGCGGAGTCCCCAGCTTGCCAAAGGCTAGTCTCTTTACAAAGTTTCTCGATGTAAGGAATAAAAACCAACAAAGTACATCTTTCATGTTGCAATGTCATACTTGTAATGAAAAGATTAACGAACACTATATCTTCTTATGTAGTTCCGCACAGTTATGTAAAACGATCAAACTTGCCTTTCATGTAGTCTGTAACTGTTCTAGCGAAGCTTACGAGCATATCTAGTACGAAGTCTGTAACAAAATAGTAACAATAAAGATCAATATGCATGGTCTATAACAATTATGGCAAAATATTATCAAACACGCCTTCGAAGTATCTCACAGTTAGTGCCGGATTTAGATTTGATGGGGCCCTAAGCTATTGAAAGGGGCCCTTTATGCGTCAAGATTTCTTTTTCAGCGACAAAATGTCGCCGTTTTTAAGGTTTTAATATGTGCTATATGCTAATTTATGTACCTAATGGATATGTAAATGGAAACAAGGATCCATTACAAGCAGGGCTGGGAAACGGGGGCTCCATTATAAGCGGGGCTGGATAACAGGGACCTCATCAAAAGTGGGGCTGAGAAATAGAGTCCTGTTACTTGTTTCATAAAAGCCTAGCACATAACAATACAAAACACCATTGTTGTTACTTGCTTCATAAAAGCCTAGTACATAACAATACAAAACACTATTGTTGTTACTTGCTTCATAAAAGCCTAGTACATAACAATACAAAACACCATTGTTGTTACTTGTTTCATAAAAGCCTAGTACATAACAATACAAAACGCCATTGTTGTTACTTGCTTCATAAAAGCCTAGTACATAACAATACAAAACACCATTGTTGTTACTTGCTTCATAAAAGACTAGTACATAACAATACAAAACATCATTGTTGTTACTTGCTTCATAAAAGCCCAGTACATAACAATACAAAACACCATTGTTGTTACTTGCTTCATAAAAGCCTAGCATATAACAATACAAAACACCATTGTTGTATGTGCATTTTATCTTATTTGCTTTTCCTTGTTATTTAGAAATTACAATACAATAGGTTTTTCTTTAAATTTTTAGGGCCCCCAAGTGAGTGGGGCCCTAAGCCATAACTTTTTTAGCTTATACATAAATCCGGTACTGTTCACAGTTATAAGTGAAAAGTTGACAAATAGATTTTTCATGTAGTCTCATATTTATGGCAAAAATCTAACAATCACACCTTTCATCTTATTAATCTCTCAGTTATAATAATAGCAAGCTAATAAATGCAGTTTCAGTTTTTTGCATTTTTTTTCATACGTCACCATAAATTGTGCACAATCTTTTTGCTTTTCCGCAATCTTAAACAAAGGAAGCAGAAAAAAAATAGGTAAACGACACCCAAGAGTGTAGTGTAAAGAGTGAAGAAGGCAAATCAGAGTGGGAAAGTTAAAAAAAAAATGTTGAGAAGGTGGCAGGCACAATGAAAGGAAGGAAAGAAACGGAAAATAGAAACTTGTAAAAACGAAAAATGTTAGCAAAAACCAGAATATTCTAAAAAGGAAAAGAAAGAAAGAAAGAAAGAAGTAAACGAGAACGAAGAGTATAGGAAGAAATAATAATAAAGAAGAGAAACAGTTGGGTTTTTCAACAAAATTAAGAAAGAGAGAGGAATGGCCAGACGGGGAAAATGTCGTCATGAAAAAGACTAAAAACTTTAGAAGCCGAGATAAAATTAAATTAAGTCGAAGAAATTTGAGCAATTTCAGAAGGTTCTGTCTAGAGAGAGAGAGAGAGAGAGAGTGAGAGAGAGAGAGGAAGAGGGAGAAGAGTTTTAAGGGTGTAGAATAAAAAGAAGCAAAGTAAGATTTTCATGGATAAAAACAAAAAAAGAGAAGAAGAGAGAGAAAACAGCAAAAAGCCATCAGGAAACGAAGAAAATCTCTCCGGTTAATTTCGAGTGTCAACTTCATCATATAATTTCTGACCACGAAAGAATTAAAATAAAATATTTGATTTAGAAAGCAGGGGCACGAGCCCGTCTTCTGGTTTTTCTTCGTTCTTTTTTCCCCCCAAATAACAAAGGAAGAAGACAGAAATATCCTGAAAACGTACCGAATATTATCCTTCACTTTCTTTTGAATATTCTTGGCAAAACCAAGAAATATTGACTTTTCGTTTATTACGTTGGTTATTTCCATCAAGTTAACTTTATGGAAACAAAATAGAATCTGGTAGAAAATACAGATAAACTAATTATATATTTTTCTACTAATTAAAAAATTAGTTACGAAGTTCTGTGTAAAATTTAATGAAACCACAACATTCAGAAGTTGCAGTCGAAATATGTAGTTTTAGTCACAGATCAAGAATATATACTACGATTATACTTACCTTACTGAGCTTACTCTAACTAGTGGGTCAAGCTTACTATCCTGAATAAGGCTCGTGCTAGTTCAATCTAGCGCTCATTAACCTTACTGAGCTTACTCTAACTAGCGAGTCAAGCTTACTATCCTGAATAAGGCTCGTGCTAGTTCAATCTAACACTCATTAACCTTACTGAGCTTACTCTAACTAGTGAGTCAAGCTCACTATCCTGAATAAGACTCGTGCTAGTTCAATCTAGCGCTCATTAACCTTACTGAGCTTACTCTAACTAGCGAGTCAAACTCACTATCCTGAATAAGGCTCGTGCTAGTTCAATCTACCGCTCATTAACCTTACTGAGCTTACTCTAACTAGCGAGTCAAACTCACTATCCTGAATAAGCCTCGTGCTAGTTCAATCTAACGCTCATTAACCTTACTGAACTTACTCTAACTAGTGCGTCAAGCTCACTATCCTGAATAAGGCTCGTGCTAGTTCAATCTACCGCTCATTAACCTTACTGAGCTTACTCTAACTAGCGAGTCAAGCTCACTATCTTGAATAAGACTCGTGCTAGCTCAATCTAGCGCTCATTAACCTTACTGAGCTTACTCTAACTAGCAGGTCAAGCTCACTGTTGTCTGATGTCAGCTCACTGTTATCAGGTCAAGCGCACTGTTACTAACTTTAATTAGGTTTATCATAGCTCAGTTTCGCAGCTGCTTCGTATCTTCTCTTCGTATAAAAATGAAAGTGACTTGTGACTTAATAACTCTTGAACCACCCAACCGATCTCGTTTAAATTTTCAACATAGACGCGGTTCGGTCCAATACTCCACATTTAGCACTTGACTAACTTCTTCCATTCCAACATTAATCCTGCTAGTTAAGAGTAATCTTTTCTTGTTGAATGCTTCTTTAGTTATGGCAATTCTGGCCCTAATATCTTTGGTGCAGTAAGGGTCTCTCGTCAAAATACTTTCTAGATATTTGAAATTATCTACGACCTGTTTTCCTTGTTCCATTCTGACCTGTAAAGACGTGTTTCCACGGAATATTCTGATGACTTTCGACTTTTCGATGTTGATTTCGATTCCATATAGTTTCCCAGTGCCAACTATTTTGTCTATCATCTTCTGTAGTCAATCTTTGGTTCCATCTACAGTACAATAACCAAATGATCAGCAAACTTGATCTTGTTAATGATCTGCCCTCCAATCTTGAAATCTCTAGTTCCAATTAACGCCTTCTTCATTAAACATTCACTGTAAATGTTGAATAGTTGTAGCGGCTTACTTCACCCTTGTCTGACTCCTCTTACAATCTCAGTACTATTGGTTTCTGTTTGATTCAAGCGCAACTTCGCTCGTTGTCCTATGTACAGGTTGCGGATGAGTCGTCGACTGCTTCAGTTGACCCTGATTTCTTTAAGTATTTTCAGAAGTTTGCTCCAATTGACTCCGCTGAAAGCTTTCTGACTATCGATGAAGCACAAATTAATCAATATTCAAACCAGAAGTTGTACTAGTTTTTTTTTTTACCGTTTTCGGTTTTAGTAGATGAACAACACATGAGACAAAATATGTATTATTGCGATACTCAAACCATTATCATTTTCGCTCTATGGGAATCTACATTGGAACCGGAAGTGGTAGCATATTCTTATTACTTCCTGTTTTTTTTTAAGAAAAGAGAGAAAAAATCTAAGGATGTTATAAAATAGAGGATCTGCCTATACAACAAAATCATGACGCCATACGTCATATTCTCGTCACCTCCACTCTGCCCGCTCCGCCCAATAAGATCGCAACTTTTTGAGCCAACATTCATGGCGGAAACGACAGTAACCAATCAGATGTGCCGATGTTGGGTTGTTTTCTGGCTTCATTGAGTTAACAGCATGAAGACATATATGGGGAGATCATCTATTTTATAACATACTTGATAAAATCCAAGAAGGAATTTATTGACACGGTAGTGGATCCAGATGAACAGAAACTGATTCTTGCTATATTACCATATATTTTTCACGACGGCAACCAGTGTTGAAACTGAAAATCGTAGATTTTTACCACTTTCGGTTTGTACAGAGGGATAAAGGTCAAGTTGAAATTTATTCCTGGACCCTTAGCTCTTACCATGAAAACAACTACTTCTCCCTATCTCTTGTCGGTTTTACTCAATGGTGAGCAACATTAAAACCGGATTTGGTTTGATTTCATCCACTTCCGGTTTGTATAGAGCGTTAAGACAGAAGAGGAACATTGTATTGGAACGCTGAATCGACCCAGCCCCCACAAAAAATCGCTTTCTGCTGCTTCGTACCGGTTTTGGCTCTGATAACAAGTGGATTATTTAGCCAGTTCGCCCAGTCTGCCTCAACCGGTTGTTCAGGTTCCCGAAACCGGTTGGTATAAGTGTATCTTCACCTCAAGATCCAGTATTTACGAAAAAAAAAATTAACTCACTAATACAATTTTCGTTAATCAATGTGGAAAATAGCAATATAAAGATGCTATCAATTTATGATGTAGTTCTAGTCACTATTGCTAGTATCATATTTTCACTGAAAAAAAAAGTGAAACGAAATCCTTCGGTTTAACATCCCACGTTATGGTCTTTAGGCTAAGGGAGACGGATGATTAAGAGTCTTCATCCCGGCGAAATTAAAATACCGCTAATTTTACAGTAATTATGTGATATCTTCAAATAGATAAAAGATAATCGAAATGTGGAACAAGAGCGCCCTAGACAATATTATTTTACATGAGATACCGTTATCACGACTCACTTATCTGCTTTCGATTTCCAGCCATTTTGAAAATCGGCATTTATTTTCGCGTTTCTAAACAGCTGAAAACGGAAAACCACTAGGTGACTTGTGATAACGGTACCTCACGCAAAATAATATTGTCTAGGGCGCTCTTGTTCCATATTTTAATTATCTTTTATCTATTTAAAGATATCACATAATTACTGTAAAATTAGCGGTATTTTAATTTCGCCGGGATGAAGACTCTTAAGGGATAAATGATGATGGAACAGTGTAAGGGGAGACGAGGGTACCCAGAGTAAACCCACCGTCAAGAAAAGCTTCCCTTACCGAGGATCGAACCAGAGCCAGGACCCTACGCACAAGAGATATGCGATTTACCACTCAGCCACCCATTAGAAAAGATAATAATAAGTAATGATATTAATACTAAGTCAACTTGCAGTACCGATTAGGTATATAAGATAAAACCGCTAAGGCTTAGGGTTAGGAATTAGATTTCTATTCTTTCGGCGGGGCCGCGGTGGCTCAGTGCTAAAGCGTTCACCTCTAGTGCATGGGGTTTCTGGTTCGATCCCAGCACGCGCCAAGTGAACTTTGTGGTGGACAAACACCATGTGCGTGGGTTTTCTCGGGGTTCTCTCGTTTTTCCCCCACTTTCTTCATTCCACCATTTCATTCACTTCTCATCATCACCGTCTCCTTTAGCCTAACCGGCATAATCGTGGGACGTAAAACTCAAAGATTTTATTTTCATTTTTTTTTTTTAAATTTTTTCGACATCTATGATCATGTTAGCCCGTCGTAGGAGTGATGGCGAGGGGAATTGGAGAGGAAGAAAATTATGGGGAAGGAAGGAAGCGATCTTTGACCACTATGTTAAGCACCTTCCCGGCATTTGCCTGGTATAAATAAGGAAAATCCGGGAAAATATCACTCAGGATGACTGGCCTGAGAAAGCTTTTTGACTGAATGACTCTATCGGGAATCGAACTCGGGACCACTAGCACCTACGATGAGCAGGGTCACTATAGAATCTGTTGTTAAAATACTATCATAGAGTTGGTTGTTAAATGCTTTGAATAACACTACAGCTGATATCTATCGACAGATAGAAGATCAGACAAATATAGCCAGTAGCGCTATTCAGCCGGTTCGCTAGAAGGGGTGTTTTGAAATATTTTTAGTTCGCAGAACCGTTTATTATACCCAGACATAACAGTAAATTTTACCCACTTATATCCAGGAACAACAAATTTTAGTTTAACTCTCTTTGTTTTTGTGGGGCCTCGGTGGCTCATTGGTAGAGCATTCACCTCTGGCGCTTGGGGTCCCGGGTTCGATCCCAGCCCACGCCAAATGAACTTTGTGGAAGACAAACACCATGTGCGTGAGTTTTCTCGGGGTACTCCCGTTTCCTCCCACTTTCTTCATTTCATTCATTACTCATCATCACCGTCTCCTTTAGCCTAACCGGCATAACCGTGGGACGTAAAACTCAGATTTCATTTCTTTGTTTTTAGAAATTTTCACAGCTACAAGTTAAACATACGATCTCTCAGAACAAAGTATAAGCGTTTATTTCTTAATCTCAAATGTTCAGATATCAAGAATAAAAACTGGGTTCATACGAGTGTAGTGGTGAGGGTTATTTATATTTGAAACGCATACATACCATTATCAATAATTGTCTATCCACTGCTGGGTGAAGGTCTTTCCAGTACTTTTTTTTACAACCATCTATCTTGGATAATTTGTTTCCAAGATATATCCGGTGCTACCTAATTTCGTCACACCACCTTGTAATATTAGGAAGCTAGGTAGGTTGCTACTTGTCACTTGTGGCATACATTAAAAACTTTGCTTTTGTCTAACTTGTATGATTTGCTTAGGTAAGAGAGTTATATCTATCTATCTACCTATCCATATCTATCTACTATCTCTCTCTCGCTATATAGATAGATAGATAGAGAGAGAGAGAGAGATAAATAGATAGATATAGATATAGTACAATAATTAAGACTTCTTTATGTTATTATTATAGAAAGAATGGCAAAATAATAAAACCTTATTCCCTTTAGTAAAATATGAAAATGATTTCTTTATTTTCTTTTTTTTTTTTTTTTTTGAAAAAAAAAGAAAGAACAAATTCAATCATTCCATAATAGGGATCACGCTGTTTGATGTTCGTCGAATCGGATCATCTGCGCTAGGCAGGTGTTTAATACGGTACATTAGACTCGCATTCAAGCTTCAAATTACAGGCGACGTGACAAAATACGCTAGTACAGCAGATAACGAAGGTTTCTACTTCATCATACGCTAGAATGACTGTTTCGTGAAAATTCCATCAGATTGATATGTTCCGATAAGTTAGAATGGGGGCTGGGAGGGGGGAAGGGGGGGAGGGAACAGTTCACGGCAGGAGAAAGGAAGTACAGACAGAAGAATGAAATGGGAACATAGAATGGACTCAAATGCTTTTTTTTTGGGGAGGGGAGGAAGGGGGCGGATATGTACTTAATTTTATCATTATTATCCATTCTTGCGAGTAGACGATTTTTACTTCACAAAAGATAATGTATCTTTTTTTTTTTTTGTTTTTTGTAGATATTACGGGAGTAGAAAAAAGCAGGCGAAATGCAGGACAGAACATAAAGGATGAAAAAGCAACTATTATATCAGAAAAAGAAAATTATTTTTGATAATATCAACCGCCTGCCTTCTAATACGACATCATCTAACGGTTAAAGAAGTCAAACACGTGTGAAGCGTTATGTGGTAATGGTTTCGTGGTTATCTACACCCAACAGAAACCATTAATTTCGATCATAATGGATAATCGTTGTAACGGAAATCGTTCGTTCTTGGCTAGATAGTTAACTTCGCTTCTTTATAATCTCTCTTAGCTATTAATTATTATCTTTTATAATTTTTAATGAAATAATCAGTTAGTACATTTTTTTTAGGATGGAACATCTTTTTAAATACATATACAAACTAGTTGAGAATACTCCAGAACGAACTTTAAAAAATAGAGATGCAGTGGGAAGGATAATTGTGATTCTTCCTACATGTAAAAGTAAATCATTTTATCCTCACCTTCTTCTATTTATCGCAAAAATTCGCAAAACGTCATCTCTCTATGACTTACAGTTCCCGAGATATGGCTCCTGAACTCTCCCAAAATTCGAACTTTTTTTGGCCAATATCTGGGGAATAGGGATGCGCACGAGACAAGATTTGTGGCTGTCTCGTCTCGAAAATGTGCTGTAAAAGTGATGTCTCGACTCGAAAAATGTATATTTCTCTATTGGAAGAGCCGTGTCTCGACTCGAATTTTTTGAGGAAAATCCTGTCTCGACTCGTCTCGTGCGCATCCCTACTGGGGAACGATGGCCAGTTGGCCACTGGCCAGTGGTTAGTATTTGGTACCGAAATGTTCATCATCGTCTTAGGTATTGATCAACATCAATATGATTTCTCTATTACTTACGGTTTCCGAGATATGACTCCTTAAATCTCCCAAAATCGGAACTATATTTTGGGCAATATCTCGGGAACGGTAAGTCATAGAGAGATTATATTGGTATAGATCAATACCTAAGAGGATGGTAAACATTTTGGTTAAACTATTAACTGGTGGCCACTGGCCAAACCAGTGGCCACCCGGTACTATTTGCTACCAAAATATTCACTTGATCAACTCCAATATCGTCTCTCTATTCCAGAAATATAGCTCATTAAATCTCCCTAAATTGGACAATTATTGCCCGGGAACGGTAAGATTTAGGATTTAGGATTTAGATTTCTGGGCTTTCGGCATCTGAGGCCATTTAGCCCGTCACGATTTGAGGGATGACGTCCCTCGGCGAGCACACAATCCGGGCAGAGGGAAGGAAGGAAGGAAGCGTCCTGAGACCTATAAGTTAGGTACCACCTCAGCATTTGCCTGTTGTGAATGAGGAAAACTCAGGAAAACCTCATTCAGGGTGGTTGGCCTGAAAAAGCGTGTTACACTTTTTCGACCGAGTGACCCCACCGGGAATAGGGAACGGTAAGAATGACGCGAAAAAAATCCACCATTTTCTCAGTTAGTTTTTGATACACTATCGAATGGAGGGTTCGAAATTGAAATATTCATAAACAACAGACAGAGAGACACACAGACATACAGAATTCTATAACGAACTTTTTAAATTCGTTGAATATATTGCAGTTATAAGTACTACTGATACTATTACAGCTTTCGTGATTACCGCAATAGCAGAAACGATGTACAAAAATATCTGGTGACGTAGTTTTAAACAAGAATTTCCTCTAAATCAATTTTTACTATTACAATTTTTAATGAACTGACTACTAAGTAAAATCAGTAAACCTTTATATATAAAAGAAACTCTGACTGATTAATTGACTTAACAATGCCCAGGTCAAATTGCTTAAGCTAGAAACTTAAAATTTGGACAGTGTATAGGATTTGTAAAATTAAGTTAAATGAAATCTTCCAGTTTTACATCCCACGATTATGCCTTCTAGGTTAAGGGAGATGAATATTTAAGGTAAGTGGATGCTGATGGACTAATTAGTGGAATTATAATGTGGAAGGAAATGGGAGTACCCCGAGAAAACCCACGGACACCACAAATTTACTTTGCCGGGGATTGAACAAGGGACCCTCATTCACCAGAGGTAAGCGCTTTAGCACCCAGCCGACATGCTCCTTTACAAAAAAAAAAAAAAAAAATGCAACGTAAGATACCACAAGGACGCAGTGAGACAGGGGTACAGCGTTCACCTCTGGTGAATGGGGTTCGTCATTCGATCCCAGCTCGCGCCAAGTGAACTTTGTGGTGGACAAACATCGCGTGAGTGGATTTTCTCGGGGTTCTGCCGTTTTCTCCCACTTTGTTCATTCCACCATTTCGTTCATTTCTCATCATCACCGTCTCTTTTAGCCTATCCGGCATTACCGTTGGACGTATAACTTAAAGAGTTCATTTCATTTCATTTCGACGGAAAGGGGGGAGGGATGGGGTGGCAATTATTATGTTAAAGATGCATATCTCGGAATCTCCGAAGAGTAAAGACATTTCTTGATATTTCCTTTAGAAGGGAAGAGAAAAGCGGGGAGTAACAAGTAAATGAAATCTTTCAGTTTAAGGTCCCACGATCATGCCCTTTAGGCTAAAGGAGACGATTATTAATGCAAGTGAATGATGATGAAAGAATTGGTGGAATGAGAAAGTGGGAGGAAAAAGGGAGTACCCCGAGAAAACCCATGAGCACGATGCTGTCCACCATTAACTTACTTGGCCGGGAATCGAATTAGGAACTACACGCACCAAAGGTAAGTGCTCTAATCACTGAACCACCGTGTCCACTAGCTAAAAAGAAGAAGGTTGGAGTTTGCAATTGTTATGGTAAGATGGCCATATCTCGAATTTCCTTAAGATTAGAGGACATGTTAAGGACGTGAAACTTGGTATATAAAGCCCCTATTTAAGACAAATATTCGTATGTCACTGCATTTCTGAAAATTTCGCCACAGCCTTTCCGTAAATTCTGCTTTTAACGAGAGAAGGGATCAAATTTGTATTTCCTCCCCCCCCCCTATATATAATAATTACTTCGAAATTGTCAGACTCATCATCAGAGGAAATCGAGTGAACCATTTGAAATGAACTTCTAAACACAATTAGCACTTACAGCGGTTTTTAATCTTCTACTTTGATTGTAAGGTGGCGTGTTGCTTGTCACGGTGTCGTTTGCCACAACCCAATTTTAATGTTATTTGCCAATACGATTTTGCCACAGTATTTACATTCTAGTTTTACCAGATCTTATTATCGTACAGATTCACACAAGCTTGATGTAGATGTTTCCAGGCACCTCAATTTTTTGATCCCTTTTGAATCAGGAGAATGTTTTCGTCTTTGGGGCCGAGAGAGGTCTCATTAGATTAATTACTGAAAAAGAATATTATGCTCAAATAAATGAACACAAAACATCATTATTCTCAGAACAGCTTCATAAATTGATATACATCAGCGGACATACATCGAATCTTTCCCTATATTCGCAATTAATTGTTTGCTTTCTTTTTCTTAAGCTAACATCCAATTATCAATAGTTTAGAATTTATTTTAAGCAACCGTTAAAGAGTTATTTTGTTTAGATTTGCAATTTTGTATATGACGCTGCTATTATTATTAAATCAAAACTTTCCAGAGTTATTTAAAGTTAGTATCCGATGTTGAACAAGATGAGTTCACTTTTAAGACTTAATTTAACCTCTTTGGGGCTCGCGGTGGCTCAGTGGTAGAGCGTTCACCTCTGGTGCTTGGGTTCGATCCCAGCCCCCACCAAGTGAACTTTCTGGTGGACAAACACCGTGCTCGTGGGTTTTCTCGTGGTTCTCCTGTTTCCTCTCACTTTCTTCATTCCACCATTTCACTCATCTCTCATCATCACCGTCTCCTTTAGCTTAACCGGTATAAGCGTGGGACGTAAAACATAGATTTCATTTCATTTCATTTAACTTCAAAACATAGAAATACAGAAAACGTAAGACGTCAGAAGGAAATTTTCTTAAGATATGTGAACTTGTTCATTTCAGTTTCAATGTTTTATCATTTACGTAACAGTATTGTGAAATTTTATGTTGTCATATTATTTACTCAAATTGCTTTTCTTTTTGAGCAAAAAATGTTCTTGTACGCCTTATATCTGGAGAACTATATATAGTGTAGTCAAACCCAAACTATCACTTAACTCAGTATAATGTGCTTATTTCGTAAAGAATACGAAAATTTGATTTAGGGGCCGTTTAAAAATTTTGTAGAACCTGATGCAAGAACTAATTATTGGCCAAGATCACAATCTTTTGATGTATGTTTCTCGATCATTTCTAAAATTCTTGGCCAAGATCGCATTCTTTTGATCCATGTTCTTGGATGATTTCTAAAATTCTTGTTTTGGATCATTCCTAAAATTCTTGGTCAAGATCGCAATCTTTTGATCCATTTTCTTGGACGATTCCTAAAATTCTTGTTTTGGATCATTCCTAAAATTCTTGGCCAAGATCGCATACTTTTGATCCATTTTTTTGAATGATTCCTAAAATTCTTGTTTTGGATCATTCCTAAAATTCTTGGCCAAGATCGCATTCTTTTGATCTATGTTCTTGGATGATTCCTAAAATTCTTGTTTTGGATCATTCCTAAAATTCTTGGCCAAGATCGCATTCTTTTGATCCATTTTCTTGGATGATTCCTAAAATTTTTGTTATTTATTTATTTTCAGTTTCACTCATTAGTAATACTTAAAAATAAACACAAGCACTTCTTTTACTTTGTTTGCAATTCTAAAATTAACTCATTATTATTTTCGCTTTGTTTTTTTAGGTGTCCTTTGTCCGTGTTGTTTAGAAAAGAAAATATAGCAATTACTACGGAAGAGAAGAGAAGGTTGTGACGTCACACTATTTCAGTCAATTTCTGTATTAGGAACAGCATGTAAAATAATCACCATAAATATTTTGCCGTAACAACCAGGACACAACTTGCAGCAAGTTGAGAAACTTCCTCAGCTAACTGCTCTCTTCAATCCTGTTTTGCACTGTCGTGTTAAAAAGTAAAGTTCCGTCTTTCATGAAATGTCTAGGGATGCGCTCGAGTCGAGACATGTCTCGAATATCGACTCGACTCGACTCGAATTCGAGTCGAGATTCGAGTCGAGACACACTTTGTAAAATTCGAGACGAGTCGAGACAAACGTATTTCTCGACTCGAATTTTCGAGTCGAGACACGAGTCGAGTCGAGACGGCTCTTAAAAATCTCGACTCGACTCGAATGTCTCGAAAATCTTTCTATAATTTTTAATATTATTTTGAATAAAGTATTCACTCAGAAACAGCCTTGAAACCAATTCCAGCTTTTATTCCTTCAGAAAGGTACAGAACGCATAAAATTAATAGTTAATCTTTAAAGATCAAGATTTAATTTTCAGCTCAATTCAGTTAATTAGAACTAATAGTTAATGTCGTTGTATTTGGTTGTACTGCAAATATAATGATAATAATAATAATAATTGATTATCTAGTTTGTATAAAACTATTGCGATAAAGTGAACTTCATAAATTCTCTGAATGAGCAGTTGGTAGTCTATAGTAATTTAGCATAGTTATAATTATTGTGTTTTCGTTCCCATGAACGCAATGGGGTTACATAACTTCTGGATTATTCGCTTACCCAACTATTCTGAGGCTTTAATGTGTTGCAGCATATCACGAGCTACGGATAATATATAATGTAACATTTGTTGTAAATCACATATTATGATACGAGACTATTTTACACAGTATATCTTATCTAATATAAATAAAATAAAGTGTTTGTTTGTGTGTTTGTCTGTCTGTCTGTGTGCGACCTGGGGACCAGACGAGTGGACCGAGAGTTCCCAAAATTTGGTCACGGGTACCTTAGTCCAGGCCCCAGATCAAGACGAAGCGTTTTTTTTTAAATTTCGAACCAGGGGGTCTCGGGGGGGACGTTTACTGGGACCGACCTGGAGACCAGACAAGTTGACCGAGAGTTACCAAATTTTGGTCACGGATACCTTGGTCCAAGTCCCAGTCTAAGGCGAAGCGTTTTTGTCAAAATTGGAACCAGGGGGTCTCAGGGGGGCGTTTAGCGAGACATGTAGTAAAAGTAATCCAAATTGATCGACATTAGTGTCAAATCCATAGTTTTCACGGTCGCTGAGATCAATGGTGACACTTCCATCAGCGATGACTTGCAAATTCAGCTACTACTGTATGCGGGCCGGGTGTCAGCGGGTGAGGAATACCGAGATATGTATAAATAGCCCATATTGATTGATACTAGTGTCAAATCCATAGTTTTCGCGGTCACTGAAATGAATGGTGATACTTCCACAGGTGTTGACTTCCAAATACAGCCCCCATGCGAAGAATGGGTATATTAAGCTAGTATTACAATAAATGGACTGCTTGGATACCAAGAACTAGTACAGATAAGTACCATTCACTTCTATGAATAGGTATTTTTTTAAAGGATTTTTGTAAACACTAAGTTATAAAACAATGAATTACATACAGTAGTTATGGTTTTGGTTCCCAACATAAAAGAAATATGAGATATTGAACTTCAACTTTCACTCCTGGAAAATTTCAATTTTGGAGTTAGGCCACTTGGCATCAAAGCAGTTCACTGTAAGATAAATACATTCCGCACATTAGTAACATGGTTGTTCAGGGGCCTTCGATTTCCATCCTCTCAAATGAAAGCTGAACGATTGCTTGATACATGCTGACTATATAGGAGAAATAGTGTATTAGGTTTTCGAGCTTTGGTGCGTATCCGTATTTACACTCTGATATAACTTTAAGTTCACACTCAAATCGAGCTAATTGTTTAATGCATTTCGAAAGCTTTTGTTTTTATGCAGCTCATTAAGGAAAAATCTATTTCATAATCGTAACATTTATGTACTAAGAAACTATATGAACGTAAAGTGGACTCGACCTAGCCCCGTGGCCGCTGTGACTCAGTGGCACAGCTCTCACCCTTGGTGTGTGAGGACTCTGATTCTGTGTATGTGTGTGAACTCCGCGGCTAGTGTACGTTTCTTTGCCGTGGAAGACTCGGGTTAAATTCCCGGCGCGAGCTCATGTAGTTCGGATTCCACGTTAATCAGTAGGTCTACATTTCATATATCCTCGCTGCTGAAAGAGACGGTAAAGTCAAAATCAACTCAACAATATATATATGTGTGTGTGCTTATGTGAATTTCCTCGTGGCTGTATGGTTAACACATACGCCTTGATCGCGGGAGACTCTGGTTCGATGTACGGTGGAAGCTCATGAAGTTGTTACCGGTATCCCACTTTAAACTGTAGATCCATGCCTCATATAACTATAGATATAATATATATGCCTTTGATACACTTATTTTCCGACTTGGAAGCCATCGAAAATTTCCGGACACAGAGTCCCGTAGACCGAAAATGAGAAACATGGGTACAGAGTAAAACAGCCATAGAAATTTAAGCTTTTTAGGCTAACTTAATCCTTACATATAATGCAACTAGCTTGGCCAAGTTATAATGGAGGAAATGCTATCATTGCAACACTCCGAGAATAGAAAATGTTCGTCAGGTATTACTATCCCCTCCTCTCCTGCAGAATGAAAACCCTGACTAAAACTCAATATATATATATATATATATATATATATATATATATAACTATTTTGTGTAATGTAACAAACAGTGGCGGATAGTATTCATGTTTCCTTGCAGAGGTCCTTACGAGGGTTCGCTTCCATCTTCCTCTCCCCAAGAACTAAAATAAATTAAAAAATTGCTATTACTTGTGAATCTTGTACAATGGACGCAATTAAAGTCCCAGTGTAACACCCCTTCACATTCAGATTTTTCCCCTGGAAGAAAACCAGTTATTATTGTTTCTTGATTTCTCAGTCTCACCTACATAAACATACGAATAGAATTACAGGATAGGACATGTTTAGAGTGCTTGCACGTGACATCTAACTATATTTCTCATCAAATGTGTCACAGATGAAAATTTCCGTTTGTACTGCCTCTATTTTCTGGTACATACGTTTCATTTATGTTATGTTGCTAAAATTCGTTAGGAAACAAGTACAGACTGCGCCTGTGTGCCTGACAAAACGTAAATGTACTGGATAATTATTTCTTCATTTTCTTCTAGAAAAAAAAGTAACCAGCCAGCAATTACTCTTAAAACAATTGGACACCAATGATACTGAAGTTATGAATATTCCGACTTCATCTCATGTCGGCTAACAAAAGGAGGTAGCGGACCAAAGATAGCCGTTGTTTACCTAAGGTCGTTACACAGCAGGGGTTTCATTCAGTCAGAGGGAAAAGAAAAAATAATTTAAGGTTTCTACATTTGTTTTGAACTGCAATATACTTCTTCCTTTTATTTTAAGAACCATTTCCTTCTCATTTGTCTGCATCAGAAAAAAATGCAAAAAAATCACTAGAATGTGCCTATTTACCCAAAGTACGTACTAGATCACTAGTTCAATAGTAAAATCACTAAATCTAGTACGAAATCATAAATGTGGCATCCCTGGGTTGGAGCGAAAGTAATGGTTGGAGTAAAAACTAGTCCGTATTTCTACTGCGTTCTGTTGTTGAATTCACAGAAATGTTCAAAAATAAATTCAAGAAGTAAAACACGATCCTACAAAAGACTGTTTACTTACTCACTGGTTTTCGTATTGTGAACTGAAACTCAAGTGCGCAGTCATGTTGAATACTTCTGTCCCTTTCTACTTTACAACTTGAGGTGGGATGAGGGTCAGGTTAGATCTAGTGATATACCGCTAAAGGAAGTGCTTCAGTACAGAGTCGGAAGCGGTATGTATTGTTTATACTACTTACAACATTACCCCCCACATAAAATATAAATTCACCCTTTCTCCCTTCCCTTTTTCGAATACAATGAACTGACTCTTTTGCTGCAGAAAGATGCTAAAAGAAAATTGAAACATCTGTGTCTAAACTTTCTTTGAAGCGCAGTCTTTTGTATTTGTAAGGTTTTGCGAGTGTTTTCGAGATAGCCAAATCTTTTACCATGGACTCCTGCTGCGAACTGACCGTGAGTAAACACCCGATCTCGCTGTGCTCAATTTCTCTCGCACACGTGAAATGGGTTTGTTGTTTCCAAAACAAATAAAAAGTTACCTTGTGCTTTTGCATTTCTGCGCGCACACAGGTACCATTGTTGTTTTAATGATCAGAAGAAATATCAAAACCATCCGATATATAAGATACGAAACAGCTAACAGAGGGAGACAAAGATAAAAGTAGGCCTATACCAAGTTTTCCGCGTGGTACCATTATGGAGAATAAATATTTGATAAACTCACGTAGACGCGCTTAAACCTATTCCATCTGTCCTTATAACTTTTCTGGTCTCATCAATTTCTCAGGAGAATACGTACAACATATGTCCAAATTCCATATATACTTTTTCTAAACTAATGAGTAAACTCATTAAGAACACCAACTGATATCAATAAACAGGAAAGAAAACAATACTTTATACTTCTATCATTTGGTACACATCTCTATGAAGCACAGCTTGTTTCTTTTCGAAATAGCTCCTTCGTGTCACAGCTGTGGTTAGTTTTGTTTTGTGTTAGGATGAAAGAGAGAAATGCAACATTTGCTTCGCGGTGAAGTTATATATATTATTAAGATGAGCGGTGATAAGCGAGGTTTAACAAAGAGTGCCTTTCGGATGCACAATTTAACGGGTACTTGCAGTCCGTGTTGAGAATCGAACCAAACTATGTAAGACATGTTATGACAAATCCAAAAGGTGTGTTGTATCGGTGCAGTACCAGTTTTTCACGTTTTTCAAAATGTTCCAAAACCCAAAGAATAATCGATATTAGTTGATAGTTAATTGATATTTTAGTCGTCACAAATTACAATTTTATAATGTAGTCAATGTTTATAATTACTGGGCAGTTGGACGTTTAAACTAATGACATCATAATAAAGTCAAAACCATAATTTTGAGTTGAATTGATTCTGAGTTTAACGTCCCGTTCAGCAGCGAGGCTATGTGAGACGTGGACCTACTGATTAACGTGGAATCCGAACCACATGAACTCCCACCGGGAATCAAGCCCAGGTTTCCCATGCCAAAGGCAAGTATGCTAACCGTTAGCCACGAAGGAGCTCCACCATAATTTTAGTGGGCGATAAGAAATATCTCGCCAGTGCTTTTACAATAAATAAAATTTTATAAGTATTAAAGAATAGTGGTAAGAGATTTTATAATAGCTCTTTTATTTATGAGATATGAGTATTTTGAAAAAAAAAACAACTAAAGAATAGGTTGGTGGAACCACAAAAGACTCGTAAAATAAACTTTCTAATAAATACATACGCACCTTACTCACCTTTTATAATTACCATGCTTACGTTCTCCATAAAAACAGAAATTCTCTTTTAGTGATACTTTACACAAGATCATGAAGTGGGTTCAAATTTAATTAAAGGCAAAATACAATACAATAATCCACAAATATTGCCTCAAGTGAGTTTAAAGATTTCTAAATACTAGTGCGAAACCGGGCTCTGCCGTTGCGATCGATTTACAGGTCTTGAGACGAAAGCAAGAAGGGACTTACGCACACAGTAAGTAAAAACAATTAATATGCCTGTAACTTTCCCCCAAATGGTTATCTTAAAACTAACCTCACCATTATTTTTCTAATTAAATTCTAGCCCGAAATTATGTATCATATTACCCTATTCCCATTTTGAAAACTTGACCTTAATTCAAAATGGCGGATTTCAAGATGGCTGCCATCAAGGTCATATCTACCATACGACTTCCCCCCAGGACTTATATGTATCCACATGGTTTTTCTTCACTTTTCTTCATTAACGCTCCGTTTACAAAGGGTAGTAAGGGACTTCTGTAGTAATCTCTAATAACTACATCACAATTCTTAAAAGTTATTTTAAAAAAATAGAAAACATGCACCATGGCAAAAATTTGTCATCACAAGTAATGATGCATACATGCCTTCTATCAGCAAAAAAAGTTTCACTGAAATTGGAGCCGGACATTTGAGTGATGTCCCTTGTTGGATATGATTGAACGTGACGTCAGAACACATCGCCCCCCTTCCCGGAATTTACGGGAATTAGGTGACCTGAGTGAGCACATGTGTGCCAGCTCTCTCCAGCGACCTATCAAGGATCATTGCGTGTATGCCAAGACGTGTCGCCGTTTTTATCCATGCCAAAAGTCGACATACTGACAATTAGGTAGGTAGTCATGATGGTCTGGCTGATGTGTGCGTATATTTTAACTCGTACATTTTGTCTCGACTCGAATTCGAGTCGAGTCGAGACAGAGACTGTCGAGTCGAGACACGAGTCGAGACAGAAACATATTTTCGAGTCGAGACACGAGTCGAGACAACATTTTCTCGAGACGAGTGGAGACAGGCTTAAATCTCGACTCGACTCGACTCGAATGCATCCCTAGAAATGTCAAATCATAGTAGAGGTTTGCAGTGGCTCGGGCCTACAAAGCATACATCACTTGGGGCCCGCGCCGGGCGCGGGCCGTGAATTTTTAAATATACAACCATAGGCCTTTTTGGGCCTAACTTTCTAAATATACTGTACAACGATATATATAGCACCGTTGTTTCTGGAGAACTTTTAAAGCACAACTGCAAAATTAAATCTCTGTAAATAAAAGTACAATTTTGCGTTAATTAAGTTTCTGTAATTCGGGCTTATTTCGAGCTCATTTGATTATCACACAAGCTGGGGTCGGGCTTGGACCTAAATGCTAAAACATATTTCGGACTCGGGTTGGGCCTCACCTTGTCCGGGCCGGGCCCGGGATATAAAATTCCGGCCCATGCAGACCTCTAAATCATAGATAGAACAATTTGTTACTTTAACTAGATTTTAGAAAAATAAAAACGTACAAAGAAGATACTCGTTTATTTGAATTAAATTCTACCCTTGGACAAGAATAAAATGCTTTTTAATTTATTTTTTTTATTTGTGTGTGCATAAATGCAAATTTACAGCGTTGTTTCTGAAGTCGAAATCGTGGAACTATTATATAAAATAATATGTAAGTTATATTTTCTTGTTAACAGGTTGGCTTGTATCTAGAGCTGGTTTTTGTGTCTAACTATTTTTTTCTGACGAAGTCCATATATTATGTATAATTACACTGAGAACAATGTCTATATATTGTAGTCAGTGGCGTATTTAAGGGGGGATTTCCGGGCTTAAGCCCTCCCGAAATTGTATTTATTATATTAAAGTACATGAAATATTTTGCAGAATTTTCACATTTCCAGGAAGAAAGTTAGCCAAGAACCCCCCCGAAACAAAATCGTAAATACGCCACTGTGTACAGTATATATTGATTGTAGTATGTGGGTCCAAGTATTGATGGAAAACTAATTAAAATTGAATTTTAAATTAAATATTAATATAGAAATGTGAATAGAAAAACAAAGGAATGTACTTCTAATCTTAATAAACTACAATTGGCTGAAACTAAATTCAATCAATTTCTGATAGATACATCACATGTAACAATTCCTTGTATTTACCTACTCTTGAAAGAAAAAATATTTAATATACCTGCACTGAGTTAAGAGTTGGTGTAGGAAAAGTAAATAGATCTTCATTTGCTCGAGTCTTGAAAAATGAAGACTAATTATCGTTAGAATCAATTTAGTTCCTGATGTCAATATTAGCTGTACCTCATATTGCATGTTTCGCCTACATTTTATTATATGTTGAAGTTGAAAACATAGATAGAGCTTCGTACATTTGAACTTTGAAGGATGACTACCAGTTATAGCTAGATTTAATTAACTCCTGATATCTATATGAGACAGTGGCGTATTTACGATTTCGTTTCGTGGGGGAACTTTTCTAACTTTCGGGGGGGCTTTGCCCGAAAATGTAAAAATTCTGCAATATATTTCATATACTTTACTATAGTAAGTAAGATTTCGGGAGGGGCTTAAGCCCAGAAGCCCCCTTCCTAAAATCGAAAAGTGGAACAAGACCTCCCTAGACAATATTATTTTGCGTGAGATACCGTTATCATGAATCATTTATCTGCTTTCGATTTCCAGCCATTTAGAAAATCGGCATTTATTTTCGCGTTTCTAAATAACTGCAAACGGAAAGCTACTAGGTGACTCGTGATAACGGTACCTCATGCAAAATAACATCGTCTAGGGAGGTCTTGATCCACTTTTCGATTATCTTCTATCTATTTGAAGATATCTCATAATTACTGTAAATTTAGCGGTATTTTAATTTCGCAGTGATAGGGACTCTTAAGACCATATATGTCAGTACTACCAGAAATATGTATAAGTAAAATCTTTCAATCTTTTCGTATCTTTACGCAGTGGTAAAAGTGGATGTGAAAAGGTACGGGTACGCATTACGTCACGTCGTTAACGGCGCCCGATCTTTGGCATTGTATTTTTCTAGGAAGTGGGTATACGACGTTTTCCGGCGTTCCCCCTCTCTCTTTTACTCCTGTCTTCACACATAGATATAACTGACTTAGCATATATCACCAGAATTTTGATACATCTTTTATTACAATTTTGTTGTACTCCTCCATCATAACATTGTAGCTTTTCTTCTCTCTCAACTCACTGAAATTTAACTGTTTCTTTTTTTTTTCTTTGAGACAAACTTGTACAACATTTATTAGCAAAAGATTTGAATTGATTGATCTGTATTTTTTGTCCTTTGTTACCAACGAGACTATATACACACACAGGGTGTTTCAAAAAACACCGACAACGTTTGGGAGGTGATTCCTGACACCGAGATAAGACAAAAAGTATAGACCAATCTAAGTGCAGAAATCCGTCGTTTTCGAGTTATAGGCTGCCAAAAAACATAAAAAAATGAACTTTAAAGGTCCACAGCTCCAATACTATGAGACTTATCGTAATCGAGTTAAGATTTCACCTAGAAACTAATATGTGTGCTATCCAAAAATACATGTTTCAGAATCCTAAGGTACTCACGCAACAGTTTTTGTAGGGACTGTTTGGCTACTGGGTATATAATTTGAAGTACTCACCAACTACCTTTATAAAAATTGTTGTGGAAGTACCTCAGGATTCTGAAACATTAATATTTTAATAGAACACATACTAGTTTCTGAGTGAACTCTTGACCCGGCTACGGTAGATCCCATAGTATTGGAGATATTGACCTTTAACGTTCATTTTTTTCACGTTTTCGTCAGGCTATAACTCCGAAAGGAAGCATTTGTGCACTCAGATTGGTCTATGCTTTTTGTCTTATCTTGGTGTCAGGAATCACCTCTCAAACGCTGTCGATGTTGTTTTGAAAACCCCTGTAGAAGATTATCGTTTAGACTAGGGTCAGAATTACTATAGTATGTTCAATTGCCTTAGAATAGGAAATGAAACTGGTAATCTTGTTTACTAAGGACACGCACCAGAACTACTTCACAAGGAATGAAGAGAGCTCATTAGAAAAAAAAAACTAATTAATCACGGATGTAACATAATTAAAATCTTTTACTCTAATGATTTCTTGAGAAATATACAATTTTCTTGTGATCTCATTTTAAAATCTGTCCGATCAATGATGATACAAAAAGATAGAAACATAAACGAAACGGTAAGATTTGAGAATTAATTTCATCTGCTTTCCATTTCACTTTTTTCTTTTTCTTTTCTTTTTTTTTTTTTTTGCTTTTAATCTTTCGATTTTTCGTTTTCTTTTTGTTTAAAGAATGTTAACATTTTTTTTTGAATTTTTGTTTCTAATTTCATTTGAACTTCAACGTAATTTTTATACATCAAATTGAATTAGACAATTACAAAATAAAAAAAAAAAAAAAACAGAACAAAAAATTTGGATAATAATGAAAAAGCTACTATATATATATATACAATTAAGTGTAAAACTCATTAGGAAAGGATAATGCGAAGTTAATAATTAGGAATTAAGATTTTTTAAGGGTACAAGTCATGTTGAAATAAAGGGTGAATATTGTAATATTTGCGTCGGTAGAGACAATGACAGTCCAGGATTCTAGCCCTTCATCTAATTTGTTTTATAAACATATTACAAAATGGTCCTTGTGTTTACAAAGTGAATATATAAGGTGAATAGAAAGTGAATATACATATATAAAGTGAATATCTTAAAATCTTCCTTATGACCAGTGAGGTGAATGAAGGAAATGTTTTCAGGAACCCTTTAGCACATAGCAGCTTCCAGGGCGTCTTGCAACGACTTCAAGACACCGTTCTTTTCGGTAACCTTCTTGGCTCACGGTAGCCTCCAGAGGTTCGAGTTGTGGATAGCAATCCCCTTAGCTCAGGGTAGCCTCCAGGGATTTTAGGCAAGATAGTACCCCTTCGTCCAGGGCAATCTCAGGAGCAAGTGTGGATTAAGTGAGCACTGGTCAACTGATGCATCTCTCCTTTTCGGGTCCATTTTTATAGGCCATTTCTTTAAAGCTCGTACCTCTTCGATTCCCGTCGTTGCTGGCTTCGAGCTGTAAAGAAATGGCCTATATCTACGTTTTCTTGGTTTTATAAAGGTAACAGAGAAAGTTCTGTGCTTTTTCATCCATCACCTTCAAACATAGATATGTCTCATAAGGCGTATCTAGAAGATAAAAAATAGTAAACATCAGCATCAACGACCTTCTGCCAACGTTCTGGAATGCCATGGATTCCATCGGAGTAGAACTTGGTGGGCCGTGATGCGATGAATGTATCAAGTACATTTTGCACCTCTACTAGGGATTTGAACTGGTGTCCTCTAAGATGATTGTCCAAGGAATGGAATAAGTGACAATCGGACGTTGCAATGTCCGAGGAGTATGGTAGATGCAATAGTATTTCCCATTCAAGACGTATAATGGTGTCCCGGGTCATCCTAACTACGTAGGGCTTAGCGTTGTCCTGTAACAGGAGGATCCCTTTGCGATTCAGAAGTGTTGGCTCCAGAGTTTTGAGTTTTTCTTGAACACAGCTTAACTGCTGATAGTACTCAGTTGCATTGATGCTCTGACCAGCTGGTTGCAGTTGCGGATACACGATGCCGCGAGCAGTCCACCAAACACACAGGACGATCTTATTCTGGTGCAATGCTGGTTTCGGCTGTTTTGAAACTGGTTCATGGGATGCCAACCAATGATGACGGCGCCATGGAGCTTCATACAAGACCCACTTCTCATCACATGTCAACAACCTGTCCAGAAATGGCTCCTTCCACAGACGAGACAGCAAAGAAACACAGTTGCCTTCTGGCCCGGAGTCAAATCATGTGGGATCCATTGACGCAACTTGTAGTGCTTCCCAAGTTGATAGAGGTGCTGTCGAATGGTTAATCCACTCACACTGAATTGTACTCCCGGTTCCTCACATGTCTGGCCACTGTTCGTCTCAATTGCTACCTGAAGATCTTTATTTTGTGCACGAGTTGGTCTTCCGGCACGTGGTGCGTCTTCGAGTGTTTCGTTATCGTTCTTAAACTTATTAAACCACCACTGCATTGTTCACGTAGTCATGACACCATCACCAAAGGCCTAGCATATCTTCCGCCCCGCTGCAGCCACATTTGACTCCAGTTTCAACTCGTACAGCATACACGCCCTTCTGACGCTTTGTTGAGGTCCCTTGTTCACTCTGTCCTTACTCAAGTTCATGGTGTAATTGAACTAGGCAGTATGTTCGATATACCCACACCAACAACTGACCTTCGCCTTAACTCCATTCTTATTCAACTTACGATGTGAGAGCCAATTGAACACAGACCTCCACAAAATGCGACAAAACTTTCTTGGTTACCTTTGTATGTGTATCGTCTGCTTTAATAATGCTTCAAAGCAATAACACATGTTGCTTGAATAACACATGCTTGCACTGAAAGGTGAGGATCCTTACAATATAAACCTAATATTGAAAGTGGCCTTAATGTTATTGAGTAAAGAATGTGACGAAAGCGAAAGATATGCTAGTGTAGATTAGTGCCACCCATTGAAAATGGCGGTACGAAGGAAGAGAATCAAGGGTCATACCCTTCCTGCCTCTCGATTTTCAAATTTCTTTTGTGCTAATAATAACTTATGACTATTAAGGTACATTTTATTTTTATTTTTCTAAGGATGTAACTATCAGTTCTATTAGTAGGACGGATGATATGGGAATACTATTATATCTCTACAAATATATACGAGGAAGCATCATAACATTTTGAACTTTGTTAACAAGAAAGTGCTTTGATTTTATGTTCATTCATTATTACTTTGATAAAAAAAGCGCCCTGGCGCAACGGTACAGTCCTTCCAGCACTCCCATCACGTGCCAAATACGTTATTGAAACTTCCTTTTAGGAGCGAGCCAAGCACCTCTGGCAATTGGCGCCCAACTTGATAGCTACTCTTGAGTGGGATCTTTATCTTCCAAAGCATAGGGTATGTGAGAAAATGATTAATTTTTGTTGTTGTCAGGAAACTCACGTATCAGGAGATCTCAGCGTCAGGGTACAATGCCGTCTTAGAGCATTCAATTTTTAGAGCGTTGCAGATCCGATCACTTTCACCAAACGTTCTCCACACGTTCGATCTGAAGTGGAACTCTTGGCGCATTCTACAAATGTTAAAAAAATAAGTCAGCATCTGCTTGACGGAGGTGGAGACCTGCTTCACGTTTTAAGGTCGTGGAGACAATTTACCCTTCCACTGTGATGGCTGTTGTTTTGTCGCTGTAGCAGATGTACCCAATTCAACGTAGAATTTCATGTTCTCTTCTTATTCGAAATAGATGTGCACGATGAAATCACAGACTTGGTAAATACACGGATATGTTGTAGCTGAGGACTTCCTGGTCAATTATTTATATGGGACCAACTCCCTATGACCAACTCTGTGATGTCCAGAGGTCACCAAAAGTCACATCGTGCAAAAAGCATTTCCTCGTCTGTCCGATTAGGGTAATTTTTGGATATGTTGTAGCTGAGGATCCCCCCGTCCAATTGTTTATATTTGGCCAACTCCTTATGAACAACCCTGTGACTTCCATAGGTTACCAACAGTCACAACGTTACGTGGACTATCCACATTTGTCGTAGCCCAGTATAACACACAACTACTTTTTTGTATGCCAAGTTTGAACCCGTTCTAACAACACCCATTGTGTGACCTTTGATGACCTCTGGAAGGCACAAGACTTGTGGTAGGGAGTTGACCGCATATAAATAATTTCCCGGGAGGTCCTCAGCTACAACACATCTAAAAATCTTCCAAATCGAACAGACGAAGAAATGCAATGCTGTTTGTACGGCAAGACCTTTGGTGACCTATAGGGAGTTGGTCCCATATAAAAAATGACCAAGGGGTCCTCAGCTACAACATATCCAAAAATCACCCAAATCGGAGAGACGAGGAAATACAATGCTTTTTGTACGGTGTCCTTTGCATATGTACATCGTTTCACACTTTCTTTCATATCTGATACTTGTCGTTCGACATCTCGCGTAACCCCATTCGGACCATTTCTTGGTCAGAGCATGAAGATGCATGATCTGCTCTGTATGTAAAAATCGAATAAATTTTACATAGTTTATGATGCATAATTGTTTTGATTGCATATGGCTAAATTTGCAACATGAGGCGTATTATACACCTTTACTCATATTGATTTGCCACCTCAAATAATACGTTTATTTTGGAAGATGGAAGTAAAAAAAAAATCCGAATATTTTGGGAGATTCAAGTTTCATTAACGATGGGTAAATTTTACGATAGTTTTTGTGGTACAGACAGACCAGTAGTCGCCAAACTTGCGAAGCTTCAAATCTGCCATACAGTTTCTAATTTCTACTGTGAGCTACTAACCTAAAGAACTACTAATTTGAAAAAAATCTAACATTTGTTTACTGCCTATAAATTTACATTTCTAGTAAATATGAAATCAAACTCTCCAAGTTAGCAAACGTCTAATATACACACGAAAAATATAACGTTTAGCAAATGTCTAGTATACACACGAAAAACATAACGTTTAGCAAACATCTAATATACACACGATAATCATAACGTTTAGCAAATGTCTAATATACACACGAAAAACATAACGTTTAGCAAACGTCTAATATACACACGAAAAACATAACGTTTAGCAAACGTCTAATATACACACGAAAATCATAACGTTTAGCAAACGTCTAATATACACACGAAAAACATAACGTTTAGCAAACGTCTAATATACACACGAAAAACATAACGTTTAGCAAATGTCTAATACACACACGAAAAACATAACATGCACAACCCCACGCTTATACAATCAACTGTGAGACGAGGCTGAGAATGGTAGTTACGCTGGAGAAACAAGCAGTTGTTATTATTAGCTTCTCCTGTCGTTAGCGTCAACTCAGTGGAGGAATCAAGGTTAGCCGACTGGAGCGTTAACGTGATCTACCGAAAATGTTTTCGCGAGCTCCTACTAGCTCGCGATCGACGGTTTAGCGATCACTCAGACAGACACGCAAATGTTGATCGTGTCGAATTGTGGAAGCTATTACAACTTTCCATTCCTCCACGGTACGGAAAAATGTAGCATTCCAAATTACATAAACCAAAATTAAAGAATTATGGTCTAAAAGATAGTTTAATCTCTTAAATAACTTTTCAGGAAGGCGATGAATCATCTGTACTTAAGGAGAATAGTTGCATATGTCTAAATGTACTAAGGACTTCTCTGTATCATCAAGTTATTAACTTCCAAGCAGAATCCTGTCTTCAGTGTTATATATACGTATATAGTCACAAGACAAGGCTGGTGGGAGAGTGGGTACGAGAACAGGAAATATGAAGTTTTTAAAGGAAAAAAAAATGAGCTGAAACTTTGTAAGTCAGTAACGTTTCCTTCTTCTTCCTTTCCTGTTCCATTTCCAAACCGTTTGGCATTCGCGTCTGTTGAAATTACGCTTCGATGAATTTCGACTTCTAAGTCCGCTTGGCTGGGCTTTCCTAGTACTACTACCACTACTATTGCTAGCTACAAAATTGTAGTCACAGTATATATATCTATACATGCTTCTTCCTTAAGAAGAAAGTAAATGTAAGAAATACTACGAGAATAAAGAGAACAACTCCATAAAGAGAAGCAGCAGAAGTGGTAGCAGAAATAAAGAACCGAAAATGAGTGAATAAGATACTAGATGGTTCTTAATTCGATTCTTACAAACATATTTTAGCAAGGATTTTTGTTTTCGGATAAGCGATTCTCTAAATTATTCGTTCGAAAGGTCCAATATAGTTCAGGCAAAATTTTTCTTGTAGGCCTTATATCTGGAGAATTACATTTAGTGTAGCCAAACCAAAACTATCACTTAACTCGGTATAATTGTGCTTATTCTGAAAAAAAAAAAAAAAACGAAAACTCGATTTGGATGCCGTTCAAAAATTTGGTGGCCCTTGGTTCAAAAAATCCAATATATTTAATTCAATCGAAAATTTTGTTGTGGGCCTTATATTTGTAAAACTACATATAGTGTAACCAAACCCGAACTATTACTTCACTCAGTATGATGTGCATCTTAAGGAAATAAATACGTAAATTCGATTTAGGTTCCGTTCAAAATTTTTGTGGTTCTGGCCAAAAAACTAATTATTGGCGAAAATCACAGTCTTTTGATCCATTTTTTGGGGGGCCATTCGTAAAATTCTTGTTTTCTGAGAAAGCAGAGACTAAGTTGAAGCATCTAAAACATTTGGAAATACGTGTATTAGGCTTTGAGAAATATATCCTTAGCAACGAAATATATCAATACGACTGTACTCTGAAAGTTTTGGCAATGGGCAACAATGAGTTATCGTAGTTCATTAAAACTTTGATCAGTGTTTGAGTGGTATATAGTTAAAGAAAACGTTACATTTGAAAAGGTTCAACAACCTATTTGACTAGGGAAGGTCGCGGGGTGCTGCTCTGACTTCATATCGATACTATGCTTATTCGACTCCATTTGGCATATGAAACAATTAGGCAAACTGAGAAATGCTCGATCGCAAGCGTGTCTGAATTGGAAGCATTAAAATTTCAAAATTTTGAACAGATTTTGCAAAAAAAAAATTCAAGTAACCATTTTTTTACATAGAAGATTCATTTTTGGTAATGGGGGGGGATTTTCTTGGGTGCCCAACACAGTGTTGAGATCAAAACGTATACATTTTCCAAGATAATGACACTCATTGGAGAGTGGGTAAAGAATAATGGCGTTTTACAACTTGCAAATTGCCTTCCGTTTGGCACACCGGGTCGTTAGGCTGATAAAATATATTGATCACTTCAAACTTTTCGTAAAATCTGTTCATTTTTTTTTGTAATGTTTAACGCTCGTAATTCGAACACTTGTAATCGAGGATTTCTCTGGTTGCTTAATTGTTTCATATGTAAAAAGGAATCGAATCAGCATGATACCCCATGAGTCAGGACGCCCTGTGTAGTAGAAGCAGGCCGTCATTGCGCGTTCAACAACAATGGACGTAAAAAGAGAACATGTTTGTGTAGATTTTCTACGATTATAAAGTATGGTTAGACAAGAAAGCACCCCATGAAAAAACTGGGGATAGTTGTACTTCACAAGTCACTGTCTACCGCTGGTTAGCAGACTTCAGGAAGCAGAGGGACTCCCTGGAAGATTATTCTGGACGGCCCACAACAGCAACTACAGATTTTAATGTGATGAAAGCGAAACTGACGTTAAGAGATCCTTGATGCGCACATGCTTAGATCCAGTACTCTCTCAACATTAGATAGGTAGCAGTTGGAGAAATTCTGCATCAGAAACTTAATACAGTGACACCTGTCTATGTTGGTCACCAACGGTTCCATCGAAAAGCGGCCAACTTAGACAGGTGGTCAACTTACAGAAAACAAGTGTGATTGGTGTATTTTTAGAATAGGATTTTTATTATTATTTGATTGTAAAATTTTAATAAGCAGTGGCACGACAGCTACTTATAAATAATGTATATAGAGTAATCAAAAAATATACAGTACTAGAAAATATTACTATAGTATGTTTAATATATGTGTATACCTTTCTCTTCCTGAAAACTAGTCTGGTACATTGGATTATTCGGATTGAAAACACAATAACACAAACAACCATGAAATAGAGGCGTATGTACGCAATTTATTGTACTGAATGATGGTTCATTATAGACTATTTGTTTTATTCTTTTTGGCAGATATGCACATTCTAATATTGTAGTTAACTAACTACCTCTTGTTAATGAGCTAGAAGTGTTTCCCTCGGAGGAAAAGATGTTTTGAGAAATTCAGAGGGAATTCATATCTCAAAAACTCCGCTATCTTTTGACAAGCCGACAGGTGCCAATAGTTGACAATTGAGATATTTAGTTTTAACTTTGAGAATTTTCCGGAGTTATTAAAGCTCCCCACTGATGAGAGGAGCTGATATAGCTAATGGTTTTATCAAAACAGACAGGGTAAACAAATACGTACAACCATTTCCTGAATTCCTGTACGTGCTTTTTCTTATTCACATCTTCCTTCACCACCCCTTTATCAGGGTAGTGTTCTGGCCATTGACCTCCAAGAGCAAATCGCGAGAATCCTTATACAGAACATCTGCCTCTCATATGGGAATTCGAAAGAGTTAAGAAAAACAACAAAACGGTATTTTGCGTGACCAAGATACGCAGGTAAATTTATCATTATCATCATAGGATAAACATTGCTTCAGTGTGGCCAACTTTCAAGATAGACAGGTGGCCAACTTATAGAGTAGTAAGTAACGAATGTCTTATGGGAAAATGCAGGTTCAAGACGAATTAGGCCAAGATAAGCAGGTGACCAACTTAGAGAGGTGGCCAAGTTGACAGGTTTCACTGTATCAGGAAACTCTGCAGTCGTTAGTTCCCACACCAACTTACCAATGAACAGAAAAGGACACGAGTAGATTGGTACCGCGAAATGTGTGATAGATTCGACGGAAGGCGGTCAGAAAACATTTTTAACATCGCCGCAGATGATGAAAGCTATCGTGGCCACCGATAGATATACCAGTACGATCCAGAAACGAATCAGCAATCATCAGTTTGGGGCTTCCCAGGTGCGGATCCGCTCCCCAAAAAAGTGAAGAAATCTCGAAGCGTTGGAAAGAAAATGATTTGCACTTTCTTCTCACCCAATGGCTCGTTCGTCACAGTTTTGATAGAAGAACAGAAAACAGTGACGACAAGACGGTACCTGACGAAATGCCTTCTCAAATTGTTTGGAGCTATGAGGATGAAACATCTAAAGCCAGATCTGCATGGCCTCCTCTTTCATCATGACAATACATCTGCGTAAACCACTGGAAAAACAACGACGATTCTGACTCAGTCAAGAGTGAAAACCTTGTCCCACCTGCCTTACAGTCCTGACTTTGCCTCGTGTGTTTTCTTTCTTTTCCCTACAGTGAAAGAAACAATACGTGGTCATCGATTTGAGTCACCGGAAGGTGCTGTATCGATTTACGAGGAGCTCCTGACAACCATCCCTAAAGAAATATGGCACTCGACATTTCAAAAATGGTTTCAGAGGAGAAACCTTTGTATACAATGTGGGGAAGAATACTTCGAGAAGATGTGAGAGTTTGGAAAATGTATCTTTTGTTTCATCTTTCGTTCTCCAAACTTTCAGAGTGACCCTTGTATTTCATCCAGTTCTTGAAGAATTGATCCTTAAACCTTACAAGTTTCCATTGCCTTGCTTGTTTAAATCGGTATCCCTTTTCATCTTCCAATGGTATTTCTTTTTTCTCGTAAAGGGTGTCGAATCCCCATCGTGTTCATTGATGGACAGATCGTATCTTGGAAACGAATCGGTAAATCGAGACTGCTGACTCTGAATCTGAAGTCTGTTTCTCGATAGCTCTTTTTGTTCAATAAAATCATGTTAAACTTCCTTAGCCTTCATTGGTTGACACATTATGATATTGAACATAATCAAGTGAATTGAGGCAGCTGATTTTGGAACCTGTAGTATAGTTTTTGATAGGTCTTTTTTCTCTCGCAAAGCCGCTCTTCCCATGGCATTCACTAGCAGACATATCATGACATTGAAAATGATCGGGAATATCTAGGCTGTTGATTCCAAATCTGAGTTTCTTAATTGTTCTTTTTGTTCTCGAAGAATGTCGATTCCCCACGACATTGGTACATTGACATGAAAAACCAAAGAGGCCGCGGTGGCTCAGTGGTAGAGCGTTCACCTCTGGTGAATAGGATCCCTGGTTCGACCCAACTTCGCGCCAAGTGAACTTTGTGATGGACAAGTACCAGGTGCGTGAATTTTCTCAGGGTTCTCCCGTTTCACTTTCTCCATTCATTCTACCATTTCATTCATTTCTCGTCATCACCGTTTCCTTTTGCCTACGCGGCATAAACGTTGGACATAAAACTCACAAGATTTTATTGAACTCCTTCTTGGATAAGCGGTTAGCGTACGCGATGGCGTGGGTGACCCGGGTTCTATTCCCGGCGAGAGCTTATGTAGTTCGGATTGCTCGTTAAAAAGTAGGTTCCGTGTCATATAGCCTCACTGCTGAAAGGGACGTTAAACTCAAAATTAACTCAACTCAAAGATTTTTATTTCATTTCATTTCATGAAAAACCAGGAGGGGACAATGAGAGGTTCTATTTCCAAATTGGTACATTATTTTTCGATAGAAATAAGGCTTTACGTTCCTTGTGGCAGGTAGACAGCAAGCAAAAAAGCTGGCTTCTGCCTGGGAAGCACCTAAGAATAATACATTATTGATTTATTTAATGACTTTATTAAACATAATGTTGCAACACTGGTATCATAAGTAGAAAAAAGAAGATCGTTTATATTGTGTTCCTTCTTTTCTTCCTTTTTTATTCAAGGAATATAGCATCCAACACAACTTAATCTTTGCTTGGAACATAGATGGAGACGCCCTAACTCGAAGAGAAGCCCAGACGTATGAATATGAACTTCTTATATCCCAGGCATAAATTGTCTGTTATGCAAATCGAAGCATCTTTTGTGTCATAAATTGGAGGGGACGCGGCTTCAAACTATGCCATCATACAGGGTCATAAACCGCCTTGTGATGCCTATTAAAGAGGGTCTTTCTTACCGTTAATTTCCACTAATAGCGGATCCGTCCCGCCTTATCCTTTTCTTGCCTCCTCGTTCCTCTACTCAAGATTCTTTAGTTTGCTATTGTGTCCGCACCCCCGTTGCTGATGAGGACAATGATGGAGCCTCAAGTAACGTATCAAGGTTCAGAGGCTATGAACAAAATGTGTTTCCTTGTGTACAGGATATAATTGCGGTTTATTCATCGAAGTTAGTAATGAAATTTATGTAAGCCTACATAATATTAAACCAATTGTCTATATACGTAGAATTCTCGTTAACGATACATAAGCATTGTAGCTGCTGACTGCAGAGATTTGTGTTGAGATCAATTTTAGTATTATTATTATTAAAATTAATTACTGAGACAGTCCAAAAATGTTTTATTAGGCTACTATGCCGTAAAATGAAAAGAGATTACTACTTACGTAGTTATGAATACTGGAATCAATTTTGGGGATTACAGCCATTAAATGACAGGAGAAAACTTACTGTAAGAGATTCTATTCAGAAAATACTAGAAAATAGATGTCATAGTAATACCGCTTACATAAAATAGATATAAGAGTACCAATGTATTATATGAGAAATGGATCAACTTTAGTTTCCCCGAATCCAAAATCTGTAATTTTGAGAAAAATGACCAATTCTTTTAATCTAATTTAAAATATCTATTTTTATCAGTACTGAAGCATAAATTTTGAAGTTCAACAAATATTTTTGTAGTATTTTTGACGATGTATGTATTTCGAGACCAAAAATATTTGGTATTAATTCTTTAGGTTGTAATAATTGGTATTGGACAATTCTTCTAATCTAATATGAAATATCTATTTTTTTTCAGTACAGAAGCATGAATTTTAATGTTCGACAAATGTTATTTGTAGTATTTTTGACGATGTATCTATTTTGATAATTTGACAAACAATTATTGTTTAATCCGATACTATTTTATTTTATCATTATTCTTTTTCCTTGTTTCAGTAGGTAGGTTACATTTTATGCAATATGTATTTATTTTTGCCTGATAAGGTGCTGTAATTTTGCCATTAGACTGTTCGTGGCACAGAAATATATTATTATTATTATTATTATTATTATTATTATTATTATTATTATTATTATTATTATTATTATTATTATTATTATTATTGAAGCAGTGTGACCATTATTTGTGTCCCTATCTGTCTATTCCACGATAACTTGTTCAAAATTTATTCAAATTTCATGAAACTTTTTTATAATGTTAATATTTTATGTTCCATCTTAATAAAACTATGTTCCATTAAAAACTATGCAGTGTAATTATAAGGGAGAGAGATAATAATAAACTTGATAGTAACACAATTTTATTCTAGTGTAAAATTTCAATGAATCATCGACAATTTTTATATCAAAGACATGGCCTTTGATAACGTTGGCAGAAGGCGGTCGATGCTGATGGGGACTATTTTTGATCTTCCAGATACGTTTTAGGTGACATATCAATGTGCGGAGGTGGTGGGTGAAAAAGAGACAGAACTTTCTTGGTTACCTTTGTAACAAGTGATTTTCATTTCAGGTTGTGGAAGCATGATAGATTTCCAAACTATGATTTCCTCGTACAGAGAGCAAAAATTTGAATCTAAAAGTGAGAAAGATCTACCACTTCCGATTTCAATAGTAGTATGAAGACAATGAATCTCAGACTCTATCACTGGAATATTGGATTTGTATCAAATTAACATTTCTAACTATTTCTGATGGTTTTTGCTCTATGGAGTTCTGGATTGAATATTGAAGCCGAAAGTAGTTGAATGTAGCTAGAAGAAAAGCCTTTGTGTTTCATGTGTGCCTCTTCTGGCGCTGCTGTCGATGTGTATTTTCCCGTACCTCCCTCGAAAGAGGAGAGACAAGTTGCTGTGGCCGACATCTTTCAATTGTTGGATCCGGAAGCGTTGTCACAATGAATTATTTCACGGATTTCGTTGTGCTCTGTCTTGTTAGCCATTCTAAGTAGCCTGCGATCTTCACTCGTCAAGACCAAACGACTAAATGACAAATTGGCAACACCGCTGAGGTCATTCACTTCTTTTCCCTAAGCAGAAGGAGGATTTCCTCCGTCAGAGGGCGGCAGGGTTGGGACCGAAGTATGTTTCGCATATTTTTCGAGGGCACACCTGAAATAGACAGACTCTAAAGAATTTATCGTAGCTATATGGTTAGCTACATGCCTTTGGGACGGGAGAACCAGGGGCGGATCCAGGACCGACTTCTGGGGGGGGGGGGAGGTGGGTTGTCATACTGCTATTTTTAAGGGCTCGAAACTTTGGGATGGGTTTTATTTATATATATAAAATAAGAAAGTTTCCTCCTCTGGGGGGGGGGGAAACGCCCCGATCGCCCCCCCCTGGATCCGCCCCTGGGGAGAACCGGGTTCGATTCGCGCTGGGAGCTTGGATCTCACATTAAGTTGAAATTCCTGATCTGATATAGCTTCGGTGCTGCAAGGGAGAATATTCTCCAAAATAACTTTCAATTTAACTGTTAAATTTACCATTTCCTGTTTCAGTAGAAGGATTACAGTGGTGATGTTTCTCGTTTCCCCTTACCGTTTTATTACTCTACGGGGATTCAATCTTGAAGCCACAGGTGGTCAAATCTATCTCTTTAGGTTTCAATAGAGAACCAGAATGTAAATCGGATATGCGAGGTGTGTTCAAAAAAAGACTGAAGTGTTGATGTAACGCGTCAACCAGCACAGGGAGCTCATTGCGACTTCTAAGTATCTCAAGTGGTAGAGCGTTGGCTTCGCATTCGGGAGGTCTTAGGTTTCCTTCCCTCTCCCGACCATCCTGACTGGGGTTTGTAACGTCAATTCTTCCGTTACATTCCCTGGTTCCAAATATATTGAATATTTATAAAGTACACGAGATTACAATGAATCACACAACACAGTTATGCACTTTTGGATATATATATTTTTCAACGTATACCGTATTTGTCACATTAAAATAATATACATCCAATTCTAACAGTATGGTTCTTCGTTCTATCTTTTTCTAGTTATCTTAACAACAAGATAAACAAGTTATCATAGCAACGAAAACAAGAAATATATCGATATAATCAAGGATGTTATAATAGAGGATCTGCCCATATGTATCTTCATCCTATTAAATCGATGAAGGCAAAAAACAACCGAGCATCTGCACGTCTGATTGGCTATTCTCGTTTCTGCCATCGTCTGATTGGCTACTTTCGTTTCCGCCATGATTCTTGGCTCAAAACATTGCGATCCTATTGGGCGGAGTGGGCAGAGTAGGGGCGGCGAAATTGTGACGTATGGCTTCAAGATTTTGTTGTATTGTATTGTATTGTATTTATTTCTTTTGTATGAACTTACAAGTACGAGGAATGTCCTCAAATAAGTTGTAAGGGCAGATCCTCTATTTTATAAGATCCTTGGATATAATACAAAATATTTTAAATTATTTCTTTATATATTTTCTTCTTCTTAACCGCTTGTGCTTTTTTAAATAGCACTTTTGTCCGTAAATAGAAACAATACTTATAAATACATACAATATATATATATATATATATATATATATATATATATATATATATATATATATATTCCAAGGTTTTCCTCAGTCTGGCCAGGCAAATGCCGGAATGGTACCTACTAAACAAGCCCTAGTCGATACCTTACCAAATCATTTTCATTGTTATTGTTGTTGTTAGATATCCAGTATAAAATGTCCTCTGAGCTATATCTGGTGATTGTCAAATAAATAAATAAATAAATAAGCGCCTCTAGCGGCAGGTTTAAATAACAAACTCCATTTGCCTCGTTTCGTTATGACCGTTAGTTGGCGATCTACAAACGCCGAAATGAGCACGTGCACTATCTGTTCGTCGGAATAGTGACAATGGAAGGGCTTGAAGAATAACGTGTGTGCATTAAATTTTGCAACAAACTTGGCAAAAATTTTAGCGAAACATACAGAGAAGACTGTGTGAGTCGAACACAGGCTATGAGTGATTTAAGCGTTTTGAAAAGGGCAGAATGTCGGTTGGTGACAATCAATTCCTGGACGAGCTTCCACATCAACAGCTGACAACCATGTCTACAGCGTTCGTGATGCGATTCGTGGAAATCGTCGTTTAAAACTGTTCAAGAAATTGCTACCGAAGTGGGGCATCAGCTGAACTTCCGCCGAGAATCGAACCCGGGTCTCCGTAACGAAGACGCGTATACTAACTACATAGTCTCAAGGAAGCTCATGATGTTCTTCGTATATAATTGAATTGTGGCTTGATTTATAATTATTTACTTTCAGGAAATTACTTGTAAATTGACAGTTCTATAGACAAAGAAAATGAACTCGAGACCCTTCCCGCCGGAACCATTGAACTCCCGTCCTCCATTTAAAATAGAATCCCCTTACGAGGTTTATTAAATATTTCACGAGAAACCCATATTCCTAGACCAAAACATCATCTGAATAAAGCCTTAACACGATATTCTCATCTGTAATTTCCTTTTCGCTGTTCAGTAGCTGAGAAAGGGGTTACCGAACACAATTGTCCACCACTAATCTCCCCAGTCGCCCTGTAATCTTTTAAGCCAATCGACCTTGCTTGTGCTGGTCGTCTTCTGTACCAAAACAATCGATCTATATACAGACACACTGCCTTTAGCTTTGAATAATTCCTGTCTCGTTAAAGGGATGCTGTTATGATTTCTCTTCTTCGTGTTTTTGAATTAAACGAATTGAATTATACAAAATCAAACAACACATTTAAGAATTAAAAAAAAAGAATTATAGGGGTGATCAGAAAGTAAGGTTACTAAGCTTGCAGTGAAACAGTGTATATATTATTTCATACAACCCATACAGCCAACAGATACTAAATACAGTGGGTTATCTTTTGACATAGTCTCCATATGTTGAGGCACTTGTAGCATCGTAGGATGAGTGTGAAGATTCCTTCCTGGTAAAAAAATCGTTCAACCACGTTGTCACGAAGTGTTTCACCTCCTCGTCTGAAGCAAAGCGATTGCCTCCTAGGTGCTCCCTAATGTGCGGGAACAGGTGAAAGTCGCTTGGAGCGAGATCCGGGTTGTAGGGAGGGTAATCGATGATGTCCCAGCTATGTTCAAATCTGTTGGTGCAATGCTGGGCCGGCCATTGCTCTCCTCGTCGGTTACGTTTTCTCTAGGGGAGACCGGGGTAAATTGATACAGTTTACACTTTCGGATTTTTTGTAATTTATACTAATCATATTACAAACCTTAAAGTATACACAAATTATAGCTTCATACTTAGGCTTTTCAAAAAGCCTGACATCTAACCTTACACCAAATTCCTTGAAACATAGAAACAATTTTTGTTTGATAAGTCGCAACGTATCAATTTACCTCAATAGCGGGGCAAGTTGGTACAGTTCATGGGGCTCGTTGATACATTGCTATATATTAACGATATTTCCATATACTAATCATAATCCAAACATAATTATGAGCTTTTGAGAATTTAAAATGTTTGTGACTGAATATCAAAAAAGAAAGATGAACTGTCTAGTAAAATCTATGGTGGATTGTTGAATTTAAGCGGGGCAGGTGAAAAGGAATATACAAATTTGCCATTTTCCTTTATCCTGTTTCTCACAAACGAAAGGAGGTGATGAAATGTAACTTACCTCAAACATGGATATGCCTAATGATGTTCAAACCAGAAAAGTTAAGAAAAAAATAATAATTTTCTGTGTTGCCATCCGTAGAAATTTCAGTGTTTCCAGAATATCATTTAGAAAAATATAAGTTCAGGTAGCGACAAGAAAAATTAAACCAACAGCATTTCATGACATAGGCTATTATATTATCTGAACTGTATATTATGTTTTGTACTTTTCATAACAATATATAGCTACATATAATACTAAAACTAAATAAGAGTATCCCTATTCGGAATTTAATTTTCTATTATAGTTTTAACGACAGTCGTTAAATAGACCTAGCTACTTTATCACTCAGTCCTTATAAAACAGCTGTAGGCTATATTCTGTTTACTACTTTTCATAACAAAATATTTTTTATATAAAGATACTAAAACTAAATAAAAGTAACCCTATTTGAAAGTTATTTGACAACAGTTTCAGCAGTCGTGAAACGGACCTAGCTCCTTTCTGAATCAGTCTTTATAAAACATCTGTTGGCTATATTCTGTTTACTACTTTTCATAACAAAATATTTTTATATAAAGATACTAAAACTAAATAAAAGTAGAAATATTTGAAAGTTATTTGAGGACAGTTTTAACAGTCGTGAAATGGACCTAGCTACTTCCTCACTCAGTCTTTATAAAACAACAGATTATTTCTCCTCACTGTCGGTGGATGAAACTTCCAAATCTGAGATACAGTGAAGGCACATGTATGTTGGACTGTCTTCTCCACATTTGAGATGAGCCCACTGTTTACACGAAATGCACTGAATCCATTTCTCCCCTGGCTTAGAAACAGAGAAAGGCTCAAGACACCTCAAACACAAGCAATCTTCGTCTTCATCTGAGTCTGTTGAATCGTCATGTTGATTTAAACGTTTTCTCTCACTTCTATTTTGTGTGAAACCACTCCCTTTACCTTTCTTCTTAGGGCTCTCTAACAACTTTGATAATTTTTTCCTTGCTGTTGCCTTGCTTTGCTTTTTAACTTTTCTTTCGCGAGATTTATTTTCCAATCTAGCCAGCTCTGGAGTTGATGTAAGAATGGATGATGTCATACGTTGTCTGTTTCTTCCTTTCACTGAGCGTTCAGTGGCCTTTGGATATGGTCGAATATCTTGAGGACTTAGGCCTACTGAAGTTGGCCTATTCGATACCTCAACGTTGTCTTTTGCACTGCTGGTGGAAGGAACAGCTTCAAATTGTTTTCCTAAAGCCGTGTTTTCCATTAGATTCATGTTTGTGGATGTTGATTGATGAGAACTCTCACGAACATTTTTAATAGTATTTGTGCCAGCATTAGCTTCGCGATTAGTTACTGAAGATGACAGAAAATCATCATCACTGAACACTTCGGGATTGAATGGTGCTATACCGGAAGCCTTGAAGCCAGATAAAATATTTTTCTGCGTTAGAGCGGAAGGAAGAGCAGCATTCACAATACCTGGAATGTCATAGATTGTCACTGTCTTTCCAGGATTGTTTGTCATCCAATTGTCCACTGCAGCGAAATAGTATCTTTTAAAAGGCCCAAAGACTGATATATCTAATGGTTGTAAGTGATGTGATGTGTGTGGTGGGAATGACAATAATATAATACCATTGTCCTTACAGAAGTTCACAACACTTACGGATAGGTGAGATTCGTGGTTATCCAAAAGAAGCAAACAAGGACGTTCTTTTGTAGACTTCACGTGCTTATGAAAATGTTGCACAAATAACAAAAATGTCTCTCCAGTCATCCACCCGGATGGATATGCTGTCCCAATGCATCCAGGAGGTCCACTGCTAACGAAATAGTCCTTGTAGAAAACCCGAGGGAAAATAAACATTGGCGGAACTGAATTTCCAATAGCGTTAACAGCAATGGCCATTGTCACTGTTGATCCCCGCTCTGCCGACGTCACCCTACCCACTTGACGAGAACCTTTTCCAGCCACTATTTTGGCTGGCTTTTGGACTGTTTGCACAGCCGTCTCATCAACATTCCAAATATCTTCTGGTGAAAACTGACACTGATCTAAAACTTTTTTTAAATTTGCAAAAAAAATCCCAACACTGTGCTTGTTGAAACTAGTGGCGCGGCTAAGACTTGTCGCTTCAGGAGATATTAGGGAAAGCGTGGAGTGCCTTTTCATATAAGCTGTAAACCATTCACATGTTGCTAACTTCGTAGTTTTCCAAGTGTCTGGAATGTTAAGGTTATTCGCGACTGCTAATTCATAGGCCAAACGACGAACATCTTTAGGACATAACCCATAAAATAACTTTGAGCAGTGAAGTACATACTCTTTCAGCTGAACTTCAAGATCATCTGTAAGGACTTGTCGATGTTTAGAATAGCCGACTCGAGCAACAGGTTTATTTTCCCTTTTCGTTTTGTACCTTAGTAAAGTCATTTTGTCAATACCGTAGGTCTTAGCAGCCCCCCTCAATGATAATTTCCCTTCTTTCATATCGGCGTATGCTCTTTCAAATGTCTCAAGTGGAATTTCTCCTCTCTTCGTTTTCTTCACATAATTCCGAACCATCTTCTGCTGAAAAAAAAGAAAGGAAAAATTAAACACTGGTTGGGGTAAGTTGATACACCGTATCAACTTGCCTCATTTTAAACGTATCAACCTGCCCCAAATGACACCATCTTACTTGTAACGTAATACGCAAGAAACATGCTCATGAAAACAATCAACAAGAATAAAAATACCTTACCTTTGAAGGGTCCAATAAGTTCCCACGCCAGTCGGTCGCCAATGCCTAGGCTCCAGAAACTGAAGTCACACGATGTGAGAACAAAAAAATTTACTCCGGGTTATCAAAAACAATTTTTGCTTAATAACACCAGCACTTCAACGCAACGTGAACGAATGTCAGACTCAAACTGATGGCGCCTGTACAGTGTTTCTTCTTCTGGAAAACAATGAAGCTGCGGGCGCGCACTATGACGTAAGAAGCAGTGTATCAACTTATACCCTGTATCAACGTACCCCGGTCTACCCTACCAACCGCAAATTTTCGACACCATTCTGCCGACATGCTGACGAGACATTACAGTCTCTCCATAAACCTCTACCAGCTGCCGGTGAATTTCAGCCGCGGTTACATGTTTCGCCCACAGAATTCTAATAACTGAGCAGACTTCTTCGCGAGGCCAGTTTTCCAAATGAGTCGTTATTTGTGTTTACATACAACTAACGCCATAGGTGGCGAGTGGCTGAAACTCTCTGTAAAATTACCGCACATTGCTCATTCCTCTATAACAGGCGAAACTCCAGTAATCTTAGTTTCTGATCTTCTATCGTAAATAGATATCATTACAAAGTAGGAATAACGTTAACATAATCATCATTATCATCTTCAACATTAATAGTCAATTGTCTCTGGAACAACTTAGCTTAGCACAATTAAAAAAGGAAGTCAGTAAGGATCGGCCTTTTTCTTCCTTTGCTAGGCAAAAAATGTTAAAGTTTTTATATAAGTCAGCATGTATAAATATGAAGTTCAAAGCATTAAACATTACATGTAAGATGCATATGAAACATATTGTAGGAAGCCACATACAGAACAACGCGAACAAAATATGGTTGTTGATATTCTGCCAGTTTAGACTTTTTTTTTTTTTTTTTCGAACTAGCAAGAACAAATCTAGTATGATGAGCTTCAAGAACACTATCCTTCTAGCTTCAGTGCAGACTGCAGTTAATAAATTTATCAACAAGCACTCATGTAATGTGGTTCATGAAACGTCTCATATTAAAATTACTGTTTCAAGTTTGAAAAAAACAAAAAAAAAAAAAAAAAACTTCTAAACAGGTAAAATGTTGTTAACCTGAGTTAACAGGTAAAATAGTAAATATGACTTTTGTTGTACTGAGCTGTAATACAGGCGTAAGTCATATTTAGCATCTCCGCCATGTTATTCTGAGTCGTTTTTTTCTTTTAATTTACTTAGCAATATAGCATTCTTGAAAATAGAGCACTTTCAATAGACCGAGATTGATACCACCAGCTTAAGGTGAATTTTATATCTATTACCTATATTGTTCATGTTGAATGAACGCACTTAAAACGTGTTTCTGACAATTTGGAGGAGTTTTACCGCTGTTTTGAGACGACAAAGTAGAACTGTACGTTCAAATGAGAAAAATAATTTAAAGCATCAGTTAACATGAATTTTGTTATATTTTTTAGTGTTTGTGTAGCGAATATTTGTTGTGTTAGTCAAAAGTATTTGACAATTCTTAGGTCAGAAAGAGGAGTGGTTAACTCGATTATATCTTACGTAGTTGATGATGATTAAAATTTTTTGGAAGTTTATTAGTTAAGTGCAGCGGTCTTTGTTGTACACAATGTCAGTTTATCAAGATAACGTTGTTAAGTACTTTACTCCTGATTTGAATATTTTAACTATGAGATACCAGTTAATGTTTTTTTTAACTACTACTCTAATTATGTAAATGTGATGAAAAACGACTGGAAACATTTGAAATGTGGGTGTGGAGAAGGATGGAAAGAATTAGTTGGGTCGAGCGGAAAACGAATGAGAGAGTGTTAGAAATGGTGGGTGAGAAAAGAACACTTTTAGATATTGTTAAGAAGAGGAAGAGAAAATGGTTGCGACATTGCCTAAGCAGAAATTGTATCATGAGGGACGTCATAGAGGGTATGGTGGCGGGAAAGAGAGGCAGAGGGCGAAGGAGACTACAATTAATGGATGATATAAAAACAGAAAGATCATACGTGAAGACGAAGAGGTTAGCGGAGGACCGTGGAGCAGGGAAGCTTCTCAGCTGCTGCAAGTGACCTGGCAGTAAGGGCAGAATACCTATGATGATGATGACTATAATTACTCTAATTTCGACTGACTAAAACTCAGATCAAGACTTGTTCAAGACTGAATATGATGAAATAAACTGAATACAACAAAATGTGCTTACACTGGAGCTTGTAGCTCCCAAAATTTGGATTGAAATTATTATACGTGTATATGAGATTTCTTAGAAGAAACCTTAGTTACAGGCCCGTATCCAAGGGGGTCCAGGGGCCCCCTAAATGTTTACAACCTCCCTAAAATTTTCACAGTAAGCTTGCAAATGAAGTATAATATGATGATGAACTATAATATGGTTGGATCTCCCCCCCAACTTCTATCAGGGACCCCACTACATTTTTGGGCTGGTTACCGGCCTGCTTAGTTAGCAATATTTCCTCAAGATTAGGCATTCTGTCAACACTCTGAATTTTATGTAACTTACATTAATTACGCTGTCGGATGCAATATGTTTGTGGTAACAACATACAAAATTCTTACATTCACTGAAAATCTTTTAGATAACATTAACAACATTCACAGACTATTTTTATGACACTGAAATACCAAAACAAACTTTGATAATCTTCCAAACAAAAAAATAACATACAAAAATGATTTTTGACAATATCAACAACTATGATTAATTTGTGGAGTTCTTCACTGGTTATACAATGATTTTCATATGCATGTTTCAGAGATGTAACGTTTAGTAGTTGAACTTCATATTCATACGATGTACACATTTCTTATTCATACGATATGTACCCGGTACTGGCTTTTATGAATACTTTTACTTTTCATGACTATCATAGGCGAAAAACGCCGATCTTCACTCACCTTCTTTTCATCTATAGTCCATACGTTCTTCAGCAAATCACTTCATTATCAAGTAATGTCCACTTTCTATAAATTATAAACAAATCACAGTCCTCTTTCTTTTATTCATCTCTACCTCTTCCAAACCTTCTACCACATCCCTACTTTTCTCTCATATAAACTTTAATTTTAACCAGTTACAACGGTAATGTATATTTTTGTATATATATTTTTTTTCAAGCATTGTTTATATTTTCGTACAAAAGTGCTATTTTAAAGGCACAAGCCCTTAAGAAGAAGAAGAAAAAATAGAAAGAAATAATTTAAATATTTGTATCGTATCGAGAGATATTAATTTGGTTGCTATGACGACTTGTTTATCCGTTTAACGTCGTTGTTATGGTAATTGAAAAAGATAGAGGTAACGAAGAACCATCTTGTGTACACTGAATGTATAATATTTTAATGTAACAAATGAGATATATGTTGAAAGATAGTAAAGTGTATAACTGTGTTGTGTTATTCTAGATACTCTTGTGAACTGTATAAACATTTAGAATCAGGGAATGTAACTTAGTTAACGAAAGAATTAACGTTACACAGTTTAAACATTTCTCCAAATTCATGTTTGAATAAGTTTCTAAGCCAGTTTGATTTTGAGGAATGTTGTAAGCAGTTTCCATGACAACTTCTGCTCAAACTATGTTCTAACAAATTTACTTTCAGAAAGCACGTTAACCAGTTTCCGAGACAATTTCCTCTCAAATAATGCTTCAACTAGTTTCCAAAACAGTTTTCTATAAATAATCTTTTAAACAGTTTGGGAGACATTTTTCTTCTAAACAAGTTTTAACCGGTTTCATAAAACATTCAATTAGTATTGAGACTATTGTAATATAACTGAAGCGATTTGATGAAGGGCAAATAATATTTTATTAATTTTGACATTAATATTTTGTAAACTTTCTTATTTTAAATGGAAATAAATCTCAATTCCCAGTCTGGTGCTGTTAGGTCGTTCACACGTGTAAAGAAATTAAGTTAAGTCTCGTAACAATTCAAAACTATGTCTAGATAAAACATTCTTTTAATAGGAAATATAACTTATGTTATGTAGCAATGTGTCAAGGCAATAACAAACACTTCCTACTTCAAGTTATGAGGTAATTCTAAAAATGTAAATGTAAGCGGAAGAAATGATGCTACCAAAAACTAGGAAGAAAAGGTAGGTGGACAAAAACAGGAGTGAACTCAGACAAGAAGGATCAACCTCTCAAAATCTTCACTCATCAAAATCTGGGTGAGTACATGCTGGTTACAATTTGATAATACACTTTTATTATTCGACTTTGTCACCAAATTCTTTTAATTCATAACCTAACTTCAAAATTCAATATGACAGTTGTTATAGATTTTGACGTAAGGCCACAGCACCAGTTTTGGGTAATTATCTAATCTGATATCTCAATTTTTATTTATGCAATCTTAACTATCCATCTTAATCACATTAACCGCTCTACCTAAAACTAAATGGTTAAGTTTGTTATGAGAATGTACTTTAAATTGCCCCCATATTAACATGGTTGTTAATACATGAGCTATGTGTGAACATAAATTGTGTATGTTGACGCCCGGATTTCGGTCCAACAAGTTGGCATATGTTAGTATTCTCTCAAATGTTTTAGTTAATTGCTAAGGATATATTCTTTTCAAATAAATGTTTTAGCGAGTTTTTAAGGTAGTTTCTTCCCAAATAACGTTGTAACCACTTTCGGAAAACAGTTTTCTCTTAAATAATAAAGTTTTATCCTGTTTCTAAAACGTTTTTCTCTCAAAATGTTTTAACCAGTTTTCTCTCAAAAAGTGTTTTAACTAATTTCCAAGACACTTTCTCCTCAACAGCTTTCTCTAAATAGTTTTAAACACTTTGCAAGACACCCTCTCTCAAGCAATGTTTCAACCAGTTTCAAAGATACTTTATTCTCAAATAACATTTAACTAGTTTCTAAGATCGTATCCTCTCAATAATGTTTTAATCAGTTTCTAAAAACATCTTCCCAAATGACTGTTTTAACGAGTTTCTAAGATACTGTAGTTTCCTCTTAAATAAAGTTTTAACCAGTTTCCAAACAGTTTCCACTTAAATAATGTTTAAACTAAATTCTAATTGAATTTCATCTCCAATAATGCTTTAACCAGTTTCCACGGCTTTTCTTGTCAAATAATGTTTCAACCAGTTTCTAAGCTAGTTTCGTCTTAAATAACGTCTTAATCACTTTCCTAGATACGTTTTGCTCCAACTGTGCTGTAGCTATAAAAGTAACTAAAAAAGTTTTGTCATTTTTTGTGGAGGTCTGTGTTCAATTGGCCCTCACACTGTGAGTTGAATGAAGATAAGGCGAAGGTCAATTGTTGGTGTGGGTATATTCAACATACTACCTAGCAGTGCGAGTTCAGTTACAGAGTTCAGTTACTCTGAAGGGCAGAGTAAACATAGGACCTCCACAGAGCGTCATAAGGGCATGTATGCTGTACGAGTTCAAACTAGGGTCAAACAACGCTGCAGCGGGGCGGAAGATATGCCAGGCCTTTGGGAAGAGTGTCGTGACTGCGCGGACAATGCAGCAATGGTTTAACAAGTTTAAGGACGGTGACGAAGCACTCGAAGACGCACAACGTGCCGGAAGACCAACACGTGTACAAAATGAAGATCTTCAGGCATCAATTGAGACGAACAGTGGCCAGACATGTAAGTAACTGGGGCTACAATTCAATGTGAGTGGAGAAACCATTCGGCAGCACCTCCATCAATTAGGAAGCACCACAAGTTGGGTCGAAGGGTCCCACATGATTTCACTCCGGGACAAAAGGCAACACAAGCAAACACCTGTGTTTCTTTACTGTCTCGTCTGAGGAAGGAGCTTTTTCTTTACAAGTTGTTAACATGTGATGAGAAGTGGGTACTGTACTAAGATCTATGGCACCGTCATCATTGGTTAGCATTCCATAAACCGGTTCGAAAACAGCCGAAACCAGCACTGCACCAAAAGAAGGTCCTCCTGTGGTTTTGGTAGACTGCTCGCGGCATCGTGCATTGGGAACTGCTACCAGCTGGTAAGAGCATCAATGCATTTGTGTATATTCAGCACACGGAGTAAAAAGTGTATGTGGCGTACGTAAAATCGTGTTATATTTGTAAATTCTGTGGTTTTTGGACTTAACGTACAGCAAACGTATAACTAAAAACGCATGTTTTATAATACTTTCTGTATATGTGTTCCATCTGTACGTACTTTCCGTATGAAACAATATAGGCTGTCAGGATCTCATATACAAATGGACGTATATAAGATATAGCTGACGAAGGTAACATACATATATGTATGTAATATAAGGAAGACTGTTAGATATCAGCCATCCTGCAACGGTATGATGTAACATCTAAGGGCAGTGCCTGTGTAGCATACGGGTAACGTATACTCCGTACTGATTTCTACGGATGATTCCATATACAGTATTTGTACAATTTACCGCTGCCCGGAGAACAGATTTTTCTGAGTGCAGTTGAGCCGTCTTCAAGAAAAGCTCAAAAATGTGGTGCCAGCAGTTCTGAATCGCAAAGGGGCCCTCCTGTTACAGAACAACGCTAAGCCCCACGTGACTAAGATGACCCGGTGACACTATTCTGTGCCTTGGATGGTAAACACTATTACCTCCGACATACTCTCCGGACATTGCACCGTCCGATTATCACCTGTTCCATTTCTTGGAGAATCACCTTAGAAGACGCCAGTTCAAATCCCTAGTAGAGTTGCAAAAGCACTTGATACCTTCTTCGCTTCACGGCCCTCCAAAATCTACCGCGATGGAATTCATAGCCTTCCAGGACGATGTCAGAACGTCGTCGATGGTGATAGGGACTAGTTTTGATCTTCCAGGTACGTCTTAGGTGACATATCGATGTTCGAAGGTAGTCGGTGAAACGGCGACAGAATTTTCTTGGTTACCTTTATAAATAAACAAAATGATAAAATCAATGAAGGTAGTCTTATACGTACACTTAAACATAATAAAACTACACATTCATAAGAAAATGTTCCATTTTATTTCTATATGAACTCAATTCTGCTGTTCCTCGGGGCATCTAATTTGTCAATAACTCTTCTAAAGTTTACCATTTTTTCTCTGTTGATATAGCTAATCCACTGAGACAATTCTGAATTCCTTTAAATGCTTTTATATTATTTAATATGATAAAACAATCTTAAGTTCCTGTAGTGGACATACGGATATTCACTATGACTTTCAAGAGTTTTGCAATGTTTTAAAAGATTCAATGTCTTTCTACGGATTCGCCATCAATTTCATGATTCAATATACTAATGGCATCTGCATTAGACTCGAAATGTCTACTGTTTCATATACTTCAATTGCCAATTATGCTGTTTTCTTTTTTAAACTGTTAACAACAACATATATATGCAATATGCAATGCACCGAATTATTAGCCTATGACAGTTGCAAAAGTGTCTTTAATTAAGAACGCTTTGTCCATGTGTTCTTGTGTTGTTGTCTTGAGGACACATTATGATTGTTAATACTGTATTTATGTTCTCTGTCAGAGGTTAGGCTATAAAGGACAAAATTTGCAGTTTCAAAATGAGATTAATGTAATACAAATGAAGGATGTGGGGGGCAAGACATTTCATGAAGTCAATCAAACCACGGAAAAGACCAGAGTTACCTGAATCTTCGTATTCGTAATGGAGACATGCAACATGTTCAAATACACCCAAATTTGGTGCAATTAACCAAATGTGAGCGATTGGGACTTTTCTTCTACAAGGTTACTGTGAACCTTACTAGTAAAAATGATAATACAGATGAGTTCTGATAGAATATTTGGTGTGCTTACCAGGCACGTACCCAGAAAATTTTGTTTGAATAGGTCCAAAGTTTGGAACGGAGTGGTCCAATATTATAGGAATTACGTTTACGTTTACGTAATTCTACACCCGGAAAATGATAAGTACTAATTGTTAATTTATGTCATCTATATTCTCAGAAAAAAATGAGATTGTTTTTGTATAAAAGGGAAGAGGATTTAGGATTTAGATTTTTGGGCTTTCGACGTCTAAGGCCATTTAGCCCGCCACATATGAGGGATGACGTTCCTCGGCGAGCACACTATCCGTAGAAAGAGAAGGAAGAAACGATTGGGAAGAGAAGGAAGCTGCTTGGGACCTATATGTTAGGTAACACCCCGGCATTTTTCTAATGTGAATGAGAAAAACCCAGGAAAACCTCATTCAGGATGGCTCGCCTAAAAAAGCTTTCTACACTTTATCGACCGAGTGCTCCCACCGGAAATCGAACCCGGAACCGCTAGTACCTACAAAAGGGAAGATTCTAGGTGGAGTGTGAGGTAAAATCTTTAGGCTGCATCAATCATTTCGCTACTAGACAATTATAGTTATATTATGAAAGTGTACAAATATATATATCGTTACAAAGTTTCCGGAGGGGAGATTCGAACCCGGTGGGCCTCTCGCGTGGGTGTACCCCTGGATGCACACACTAGTTAAATTCAACATATTATTATTATTATTATTATTATTATTATTATTATTATTATTATTATTATTATTATTATTATTATTATTATTTACTGTTCTCATGGTCTTTTGCCGTCTCAATCACACATCCCAAGTATATTACACCTTTCAGGTTAATTGGTAATTCCCGTCAAATAACAGACAAGGAAAGGAAATCAACCGTAATTTGATTTCATAACCTGTCAGCCATTTATTTCCTTAAATCAACTTTGAAATTTCGATAAAGTTTACTTTTCACCTCCTGGTAATAGTTAACTTTGAATATGTCTGTCCTAACATCCTTCTAAACTTTCACAATGCAGTAAATGGTATACAGTAACTAAACGGAATCCTCTACACAATAGGATAATGATAAGATGTTTGCAACAAGAAAGCTTCCGAAAAATGCAGGCCTTAGACTCACTACACAGCAAAAAATGAGTTGTTGAAACAACACAAAATGACTACCACTTTAGCGTGTTACTTGTGTGTAAATTCAACACCAAGCACATCGCCTTAGAGCATATCAAAAATACCTTCTTACTGGCTGTGAGTATTTATGTTGTTTTTTATTAGCTGGTAGGCCTACAAGCAAAGCTTTGCGAAATATATTTCACATTTGTGGCAAGTAACTAAACACATTCTGTTTTCTGTAATCAGTCACCAGTGGCGTATTTACGATTTTGTTTCGGGAGGGGCTTTGCTAACTTTCGGGGGGGCTTTGCCTGAAAATGTGAAAATTCTGCAAGATATTTCATATACTTTAGTATAGTAAGTAAGATTTCGGGGGGCTTAAGCCCGGAAGCCCCCCCTAAATACCCCACTGTCAGTCACCTGTTGTAAACCTTTGAATCATCTGAAAACAGTTACACAGAGAGCAGTGCTTCCATCTATTTTCTTTAGTTGTTATTCTTGTGTCTTAGCACGTATGAACAGAAGATGACAACTGTTACCTATGTAACTGTTGTCAGACGATTCACAGGTTTACAACGATATTATTGTGACCGATTACGGAAAACATAGAACATTATTCGTTACTTGGCATAAGTGCCAAATATACTTCGCAAAACCTTGCTTATATTAAACGGTAAATACCAATGAAAATTCTTCCAGGTAGTAAAGAGTTATTTCTGATATGCCCGGAAGGCGATGTGCTTGCTGCTGAATTAACATACAAGTAACACGCTTGAGAGCATATTTTAGGATAAGCTAACACTACAAACCTATCAAGGATATAATAGAGAGTATATGGAAGTATACGGTATATACCTATCTAATATTATATAGTTCAGCGATGTAATCAACGTATAAGGGTGGCTTTATCTATGTAAGTTGATCACTTTTCAGTGGGACCAATGGTGGCTAACATACATAGGTTTCACTGTATAACGTTAGATGTTAGCTGGTAATAATAAGGATCTGTCTAGCACAGAGTTTCTCAATCCAATTCATATCACGACGCCCATTTTTATCACATCCTCTTACTAGCGACCCCCTTATAATTTCTGGTTTGTAATAAGCTTGTGTGGGATTTTAGATATACTTATTGCGGAGATCTCAGCATATCCATCTATTTCTGTAGTAAGATCGCATGGCGTAACGGCCCGATTTGTAGGCCTGAGGCGCTCCACGCCATCTGTTAGCGATTGGTGCAACTAGGTCCAACTTAGCGATGAACACGCGGTCAGCGCGTCGCGTCGCCCTATCGCTAACCGTCGTATCAGGAGGTTTCTAGACCTAATGGCCGTCACGTCTTTTATTCACGTGACTTCCCAGTTTGCCGCTAGGTGCACTGAGAAAAATGCGTTCTCCGGACAGCGGTATATTGTACAAATACAGTAGAGCGTCGATTATCCGAACGTCGGTCAACCGAACGACCGCTTAACCGAACTGTGTACTCGCTCGCACCTGTTACTCTCCCACCCTACCGTCCATCATCCCCCTCACTCCCAAACCAAGTTTCCCACAGTAGTCGCCGCACTGAGCCACCGCTGGCGGAACATTGCTTCTAATGGGGCCTTCATAAGGCGCTGCTGATCGGCCAAGCCGCCAGTCGCTGTGTTTTCAATATGTGTAATATGTACATATTTTTGTTTAATAAACTGTACCACATACTATATATTCCTACTAAAGTTGCCTTTGTACGTTACTTTGTAATCCTTAAAGAGATGCCTGTTTTTATGAATAAATTTACTGTACAGTACTTCTTTTTGACAAATAAAGTACAGTTCGATTATCCGAACAAACCAGTTTTCCGAACACCCATGTCCCCCAATTACTTCGGATAATCGACGCTCTACTGTATATGGAATCCTCTTGCTGCTAGGTGCACTGAGAAAAATGCGTTCTCCGGACAGCGGTATATTGTACAAATGTACGGAATCCTCTTGCTTACTACAGAAATCAGTACGGAGCATACGTTATCCATATACTACATACGCACTACCCTTAGGTGTTACATCATGCCGTTGCAGGATGTGTGACATCTAACACTTTTGCGTATATCACATGCATATACTTATGTTACCTTCACCAGCTATGTGTTATGTACGTCCATTTGTAAGTGAGATCCTGACCACCCATATTGTTTCATACGGAAAGTACGCAAAGATGGAACATTTATACAGAAAGTATTATAAACCATGCGTGTTCAGTTATACGTCTGTTGTACGTTAATTCCAAAAACTACAGGAATTACGCAAGTAACCTACCTTTTTAATTACGGCACCTACATTTTTTTTATCAGTGTAGACACCGAAAATTGGGGACGAAACAGCCGGGAATCGAATCCAGGACTACGCGAACATTAATCCAATGTTCTAACCACTAGACTACGGTGTACAGTAACCCACATAAGTACCTGGACCACAAGTAATAGAGTTATAACAGTCAGGGGTCCAGGTACTTATGTGGGTGACTGTATCCCTATTTCTTTAATAATAGAATCCATTTCTTGTATATAGTGGATACAGTAACTTCCTAAAAGAGAATGGATTAAAACCAAATTTAATCAGTTCATTCATATTACAAATATCATATCCGATTCAGTCATACTATTCCAAAATGATATACTGTTAGCCGGAGTGTTTTTTCTCCCATGGTAAGCATTAAAACAAAGACAAGAATTGCTTATCATTTTAAAATGACTTGATAATGTGCGTCATGAAGATTGAACCGGACATTGCCGCACAAGTGAAATGTATTTTAGTGATATTTCAATATGCAGTTCTCATTAGTTACATATCGTATCTCTTTCATATCAATTGATTTTTAAACAACTCTGTACCTGTTGAAAAGTTTAGTAGACCTATTTTTCTGTTTTCTTAACAGTATGTATAAAAATGAAAATATGCCTATCGAAACAAAATCCAAAATAATATTTAAAAATATTTTCCGATTATATATCTATTCCGCTTATCTTCGCTACCCATATGAAACCTTGGGCCTGTAGGGGTCGAGGCTCCAAGGTTGAGAAACCCTGATCTAGCATAAAGCAGGATTGAATGGGAAATTTATGCTTCTGCAGCAATGGACAATTGGATTTTCCTTTAATCTATTGCAAACAAAAGACTATGCATCCAACATTAAAAACTATATTACTCAGATATTTTGAGCATTTTGGGACTATATACAAAACACAATTTACTAAACTGAAGCCGATGGAAATACTACATTAATTCGATTATTGATTTTTGCAACATCACCTCGTATACACCATATGTATAATATACACACACTCACATATCAATAACGGAATGAGTTACTTTCTTCATTATTCCAACGTCACATGATACAAAACACACATGCCATTTCATTATATTCCCATATTACGATACAACTTCCCCAACCATTCTTTTTGTCCTACCACCTCCCAGTCAGTACCTCTCATTGAGTTCGTATGTGTATGTGTGTGTGTGTGTATTCATATGTGAGTGTCCAGCACGTAATATCCGCCACTAGAGTTTCAGTTGTTTGTATAAAATGATTGCGAGTGAAGTGTCCTAGTGGATTATTCAGATCAAATATTAAACGTTTGCACGTTTTATGACGAGTGGATATATATATACATACCAAAAAAAGATGTAGCAATTCATATATATATATATATATATATATATATATATATATATATATATATATATATAATCATGTGCGTATGTAATAGGGGAAGTGAGTGTTGGTTTGAGCCACTGGCTGCTCGCTTTCCTGTTTATTTTGTACGGCAGATGGCAGGCGTGTTTTTTTCCTATCCAATTCGAACGTTAAATATGCTGAAATATCATCCAGATTTCCAACTGTCTTTTTATCTTTAAATTTACGCGCTTTTTTGCTTGCTTTTTTCCCAGTATTTTTCCATTTCACGTACGTTTATATATATATACACTACGTATACCGTAAATGGCTTATGCTTAACTAAAATCGTTTTCCCCCGCTAGCTTGTTTACAATGATATTTGGTTTATAAGGTTATAACAGCATTCCTTCCAGGTATTGTCTCTTTCGTATGGTTATGTAGTACAATCAATTTTTGCTAATATTTGGATAAAACAGCACAGAAACCACGAAGAATGGAACAACTTGTAAAATTTGCTGAAGTTTTTACGGGAAATTACAACAGTCTCAAATATACTGTTATTATACACTTGACATATAAAACGACGCCTAATTATGAATACGATTGTTATTATTAAAATACACAAAAATTTTAGGAGTTATAAAATTTTAGGAATTATCAAAAAAAATGCATACAATCTTGGCCAATAAATAGTTTTTGGATCAGGGGCCACAAAATTTTGGAATGGATCCTACATCGAGTTTTCGTATTTTCTAAGGATTAAGAACATCATACAGAGTTAACCGATAGTTTGTGTTTATCTACACTGTATGTCATTCTCCAGATATAATGCCTACAAGAAAATTTTTGACTAAATGAAGTATAGGAAGTTCGGGTATTATGGAATAGTCGGGTAATATGGAATACCTCATTATCTCACCTGTAAGGTGTTGCTTCCAAACGGAGAGAAAAGAAACTACTACCTCACGTTCCCATGATGCTGTACAGACAGTCTCCTTGTGATTGTGACATTCGTTGTGTTGGTAGACGTGAAAATCTAATTTCTTATTCGTGAAAACTTTTACAGGTAAATGTTTTACAACCTGTATTTTCCTATTGAAATGTAATAGAACAACTATTCTTTGTTTACTATGATGTTAAACATACAGAGTGGTAGTTTGATAAACGCCATTATCCTATACGCCTTCGAATGCGTTTAACAGCCCTTTCGTTTCCAAGGTGGCGTGGAGGGCAATATGAAATACCCGCAAGAAAAGCATGTTATTCCGTATGGTATTCCGATTACAAAAGTATCTATCGGTATTGGGCAATTAAATATATATTTATGATGACAACAATGTTAAGTGTATTTTTATTATAGCAAACTTTCTGATGATACAAGGGGTGAGATTGGGTCCAGCGTTCATCATGTTTAATGTGAGCACATAATGACTGAAAGACTGTACCGATCCTGAAGCAGAGTATTATATTTATGACTTTTACAAGTAATCACATTCAATTATGGCTGGGCATTCAGAATTTTCATATATTGTCACTGTATTTATCGTATGTTCAACAGAAAACTCATTTCTTTTCTATATAGCATTTGTATTCCATATTACCCGACTATGTCATATTACCCTCCAAAGTGGTTTCTTTACAAATTATAAATTTTGCCCACCCCTGTAACGAAACTTCTTTATCAAGATATATATATAACTGAAACACGTTTTAACTATGTATTTTAAATGCGAAGACTAAATACTGGATTTCATGTCTTTAAAAGTAAAGGATTCCAAGATATGGGCATCTTCATTACAACAATTACTGTATAATCACTGCGTTTCCCTTCTACCTTATGTTCTTCACTTCTAGGTCAAATAAATAAAATATAATAAAATAAATAAATAAATAAAGAGCTTAAACAGTATTTTCTCATACAAACGAACAGTATACTATCAGAAGTGGATCCAGAAGGTAAAGACGGGGGAGGGCAGCCGGAAACTAGACTATGATAGGTATATCATGAGTTTACTACAAACTTTTAAAAATATATAAATAATAGCTTAAGCAGTGGAGGATCTAGAAGGTAAATACTGAGAGACAGCCAGAACCCAGACTATGATAGGTATATCATGAGTTTACTACAAACTTTTAAAAATATATAAATAATAGCTTAAGCAGTGGAGGATCTAGAAGGTGAAAACTGAGAGGCCAGCCAGAACCCAGACTATGATAGGTATATCATGAGTTTACTACAAACTTTTAAAAATATATAAATAATAGCTTAAGCAGTGGAGGATCTAGAAGGTAAAAACTGAGAGACAGCCAGAACCCAGACTATGATAGGTATATCATGAGTTTACTATAAACTTTTAAAAATATATAAATAATAGCTTAAGCAGTGGAGGATCTAGAAGGTGAAAACTGAGAGGCCAGCCAGAACCCAGACTATGATAGTTATATCATGAGTTTACTATAAACTTTTAAAAATATATAAATAATAGCTTAATCAGTGGAGGATCTAGAAGGTAAAAACTGAGAGACAGCCAGAACCCAGACTATGATAGGTATATCATGAGTTCACTATAAACTTTCAACAATATATAAATAATAGCTTAAGCAGTGAAGGATCTAGAAGGTAAAAACTGAGAGACAGCCAGAACCCAGACTATGATAGGTATATCATGAGTTTACTATAAACTTTTAAAAATATATAAATAATAGCTTAAGCAGTGGAGGATCTAGAAGGTAAAAACTGAGAGACAGCCAGAACCCAGACTATGATAGGTATATCATGAGTTTACTATAAACTTTTAAAAATATATAAATAAAAGCTTAAGCAGTGGAGGATCTAGAAGGTAAAAACTGAGAGACAGCCAGAACCCAGACTATGATAGGTATATCATGAGTTTACTATAAACTTTTAAAAATATATAAATAATAGCTTAAGCAGTGGAGAATCTAGAAGGTAAATACTGAGAGACAGCCAGAACCCAGACTATGATAGGTATATCATGAGTTTACTACAAACTTTTAAAAATATATAAATAATAGCTTAAGCAGTGGAGGATCTAGAAGGTGAAAACTGAGAGGCCAGCCAGAACCCAGACTATGATAGGTATATCATGAGTTTACTACAAACTTTTAAAAATATATAAATAATAGCTTAAGCAGTGGAGGATCTAGAAGGTAAAAACTGAGAGACAGCCAGAACCCAGACTATAATAGGTATATCATGAGTTTACTATAAACTTTTAAAAATATATAAATAATAGCTTAAGCAGTGGAGGATCTAGAAGGTGAAAACTGAGAGGCCAGCCAGAACCCAGACTATGATAGGTATACCATGAGTTTACTATAAACTTTTATAAAAATATATAAATAATAGCTTAAGCAGTGGAGGATGTAGAAGGTAAAAACTGAGAGACAGCCAGAACCCAGACTATGATAGATATATCATGAGTTTACTATAAACTTTTAAAAATATATAAATAATAGCTTAATCAGTGGAGGATCTAGAAGGTAAAAACTGAGAGACAGCCAGAACCCAGACAATGATAGGTATATCATGAGTTTACTATAAACTTTCAAAAATATATAAATAATAGCTTAAGCAGTGGAGGATCTAGAAGGTAAAAACTGAGAGACAGCCAGAACCCAGACTATGATAGGTATATCATGAGTTTACTATAGACTTTTAAAAATATATAAATAATAGCTTAAGCAGTGGAGGATCTAGAAGGTAAAAACTGAGAGACAGCCAGAACCCAGACTATGATAGGTATATCATGAGTTTACTATAAACTTTCAAAAATTTATAAATAATAGCTTAATCAGTGGAGGATCTAGAAGGTAAAAACTGAGAGACAGCCAGAACCCAGACTATGATAGGTATATCATGAGTTTACTATAAACTTTTAAAAATATATAAATAATAGCTTAATCAGTGGAGGATCTAGAAGGTAAAAACTGAGAGACAGCCAGAACCCAGACTATGATAGGTATATGATGAGTTTACTATAAACTTTCAAAAATATATAAATAATAGCTTAATCAGTGGAGGATCTAGAAGGTAAAAACTGAGAGACAGCCAGAACCCAGACTATGATAGGTATATCATGAGTTTACTATAAACTTTTAAAAATATATAAATAATAGCTTAATCAGTGGAGGATCTAGAAGGTAAAAACTGAGAGACAGCCAGAACCCAGACTATGATAGGTATATCATGAGTTTACTATAAACTTTTAAAAATATATAAATAATAGCTTAAGCAGTGGAGGATCTAGAAGGTAAAAACTGAGAGACAGCCAGAACCCAGACTATGATAGGTATATCATGAGTTTACTATAGACTTTTAAAAATATATAAATAATAGCTTAAGCATGGAGGATCTAGAAGGTAAAAACTGAGAGACAGCCAGAACCCAGACTATGATAGGTATATCATGAGTTTACTATAGACTTTTAAAAATATATAAATAATAGCTTAAGCAGTGGGAGGATCTAGAAGGTAAAAACTGAGAGACAGCCAGAACCCAGAATATGATAGGTATATCATGAGTTTACTATAGACTTTTAAAAATATATAAATAATAGCTTAAGCAGTGGAGGATCTAGAAGGTAAAAACTGAGAGACAGCCAGAACCCAGACTATGATAGGTATATCATGAGTTTACTATAGACTTTTAAAAATATATAAATAATAGCTTAAGCAGTGGAGGATCTAGAAGGTAAAAACTGAGAGACAGCCAGAACCCAGACTATGATAGGTATATCATGAGTTTACTATAAACTTTCAAAAATTTATAAATAATAGCTTAATCAGTGGAGATCTAGAAGGTAAAAACTGAGAGACAGCCAGAACCCAGACTATGATAGGTATATCATGAGTTTACTATAAACTTTTAAAAATATATAAATAATAGCTTAATCAGTGGAGGATCTAGAAGGTAAAAACTGAGAGACAGCCAGAACCCAGACTATGATAGGTATATGATGAGTTTACTATAAACTTTCAAAAATATATAAATAATAGCTTAATCAGTGGAGGATCTAGAAGGTAAAAACTGAGAGACAGCCAGAACCCAGACTATGATAGGTATATCATGAGTTTACTATAAACTTTTAAAATATATAAATAATAGCTTAATCAGTGGAGGATCTAGAAGGTAAAAACTGAGAGACAGCCAGAACCCAGACTATGATAGGTATATCATGAGTTTACTATAAACTTTTAAAAATATATAAATAATAGCTTAATCAGTGGAGGATCTAGAAGGTAAAAACTGAGAGACAGCCAGAACCCAGACTATGATAGGTATATCATGAGTTCACTATAAACTTTCAACAATATATAAATAATAGCTTAAGCAGTGAAGGATCTAGAAGGTAAAAACTGAGAGACAGCCAGAACCCAGACTATGATAGGTATATCATGAGTTTACTATAAACTTTTAAAAATATATAAATAATAGCTTAAGCAGTGGAGGATCTAGAAGGTAAAAACTGAGAGACAGCCAGAACCCAGACTATGATAGGTATATCATGAGTTTACTATAAACTTTTAAAAATATATAAATAAAAGCTTAAGCAGTGGAGGATCTAGAAGGTAAAAACTGAGAGACAGCCAGAACCCAGACTATGATAGGTATATCATGAGTTTACTATAAACTTTCAAAAATATATAAATAATAGCTTAAGCAGTGGAGGATCTAGAAGGTAAAAACTGAGAGACAGCCAGAACCCAGACTATGATAGGTATATCATGAGTTTACTATAAACTTTCAAAAATATATAAATAATAGCTTAATCAGTGGAGGATCTAGAAGGTAAAAACTGAAAGACAGCCAGAACCCAGACTATGATAGGTATATCATGAGTTTACTATAAACTTTCAAAAATATATAAATAATAGCTTAATCAGTGGAGGATCTAGAAGGTAAAAACTGAGAGACAGCCAGAACCCAGACTATGATAGGTATATCATGAGTTTACTATAAACTTTCAAAAATATATAAATAATAGCTTAAGCAGTGGAGGATCTAGAAGGTGAAAACTGAGAGGCCAGCCAGAACCCAGACTATGATAGGTATATCATGAGTTTACTATAAACTTTCAAAAATATATAAATAATAGCTTAAGCAGTGGAGGATCTAGAAGGTAAAAACTGAGAGACAGCCAGAACCCAGACTATGATAGGTATATCATGAGTTTACTATAAACTTTCAAAAATATATAAATAATAGCTTAATCAGTGGAGGATCTAGAAGGTAAAAACTGAGAGACAGCCAGAACCCAGACTATGATAGGTATATCATGAGTTTACTATAAACTTTCAAAAATATATAAATAATAGCTTAAGCAGTGGAGGATCTAGAAGGTAAAAACTGAGAGACAGCCAGAACCCAGACTATGATAGGTATATCATGAGTTTACTATAAACTTTCAAAAATATATAAATAATAGCTTAAGCAGTGGAGGATCTAGAAGGTAAAAACTGAGAGACAGCCAGAACCCAGACTATGATAGGTATATCATGAGTTTACTATAAACTTTCAAAAATATATAAATAATAGCTTAAGCAGTGGAGGATCTAGAAGGTAAAAACTGAGAGACAGCCAGAACCCAGACTATGATAGGTATATCATGAGTTTACTATAAACTTTCAACAATATATAAATAATAGCTTAAGCAGTGAAGGATCTAGAAGGTAAAAACTGAGAGACAGCCAGAACCCAGACTATGATAGGTATATCATGAGTTTACTATAAACTTTCAAAAATATATAAATAATAGCTTAAGCAGTGGAGGATCTAGAAGGTAAAAACTGAGAGACAGCCAGAACCCAGACTATGATAGGTATATCATGAGTTTACTATAAACTTTCAAAAATATATAAATAATAGCTTAAGCAGTGGAGGATCTAGAAGGTAAAAACTGAGAGACAGCCAGAACCCAGACTATGATAGGTATATCATGAGTTTACTATAAACTTTTAAAAATATATAAATAATAGCTTAAGCAGTGGAGGATCTAGAAGGTAAAAACTGAGAGACAGCCAGAACCCAGACTATGATAGGTATATCATGAGTTTACTATAAACTTTTAAAAATATATAAATAATAGCTTAAGCAGTGGAGGATCTAGAAGGTAAAAACTGAGAGACAGCCAGAACCCAGACTATGATAGGTATATCATGAGTTTACTATAAACTTTCAAAAATATATAAATAATAGCTTAACCAGTGGAGGATCTAGAAGGTAAAAACTGAGAGACAGCCAGAACCCACACTATGATAGGTATATCATGAGTTTACTATAAACTTTCAAAAATATATAAATAATAGCTTAAGCAGTGGAAGATCTAGAAGGTAAAAACTGAGAGACAGCCAGAACCCAGACTATGATAGGTATATCATGAGTTTACTATAAACTTTCAAAAATATATAAATAATAGCTTAAGCAGTGGAGGATCTAGAAGGTAAAAACTGAGAGACAGCCAGAACCCAGACTATGATAGGTATATCATGAGTTTACTATAAACTTTCAAAAATATATAAATAATAGCTTAAGCAGTGGAGGATCTAGAAGGTAAAAACTGAGAGAGAGCCAGAACCCAGACTATGATAGGTATATCATGAGTTTACTATAAACTTTCAAAAATATATAAATAATAGCTTAATCAGTGGAGGATCTAGAAGGTAAAAACTGAGAGACAGCCAGAACCCAGACTATGATAGGTATATCATGAGTTTACTATAAACTTTCAAAAATATATAAATAATAGCTTAAGCAGTGGAGGATCTAGAAGGTAAAAACTGAGAGACAGCCAGAACCCAGACTATGATAGGTATATCATGAGTTTACTATAAACTTTGAAAAATATATAAATAATAGCTTAATCAGTGGAGGATCTAGAAGGTAAAAACTGAGAGACAGCCAGAACCCAGACTATGATAGGCATATCATGAGTTTACTATAAACTTTGAAAAATATATAAATAATAGCTTAATCAGTGGAGGATCTAGAAGGTAAAAACTGAGAGACAGCCAGAACCCAGACTATGATAGGTATATCATGAGTTTACTATAAACTTTCAAAAATATATAAATAATAGCTTAAGCAGTGGAGGATCTAGAAGGTAAAAACTGAGAGACAGCCAGAACCCAGACTATGATAGGTATATCATGAGTTTACTATAAACTTTCAAAAATATATAAATAATAGCTTAAGCAGTGGAGGATCTAGAAGGTAAAAACTGAGAGACAGCCAGAACCCAGACTATGATAGATATATCATGAGTTTACTATAAACTTTTAAAAATATATAAATAATAGCTTAAGCAGTGGAGGATCTAGAAGGTAAAAACTGAGAGACAGCCAGAACCCAGACTATGATAGGTATATCATGAGTTAACTATAAACTTTCAAAAATATATAAATAATAGCTTAAGCAGTGGAGGATCTAGAAGGTAAAAACTGAGAGACAGCCAGAACCCAGACTATGATAGGTATATCATGAGTTAACTATAAACTTTCAAAAATATATAAATAATAGCTTAAGCAGTGGAGGATCTAGAAGGTAAAAACTGAGAGACAGCCAGAACCCAGACTATGATAGATATATCATGAGTTTACTATAAACTTTTAAAAATATATAAATAATAGCTTAAGAAGTGGAGGATCTAGAAGGTAAAAACTGAGAGACAGCCAGAACCCAGACTATGATAGGTATATCATGAGTTTACTATAAACTTTTAAAAATATATAAATAATAGCTTAATCAGTGGAGGATCTAGAAGGTAAAAACTGAGAGACAGCCAGAACCCAGACTATGATAGGTATATCATGAGTTTACTATAAACTTTTAAAAATATATAAATAATAGCTTAATCAGTGGAGGATCTAGAAGGTAAAAACTGAGAGACAGCCAGAACCCAGACTATGATAGGTATATCATGAGTTTACTATAAACTTTTAAAAATATATAAATAATAGCTTAAGCAGTGGAGGATCTAGAAGGTAAAAACTGAGAGACAGCCAGAAATCAGACTATGATAGGTATATCATGAGTTTACTATAAACTTTTAAAAATATATAAATAATAGCTTAAGCAGTGGAGGATCTAGAAGGTAAAAACTGAGAGACAGCCAGAACCCAGACTATGATAGGTATATCATGAGTTTACTATAAACTATTAAAAATATATAAATAATAGCTTAAGCAGTGGAGGATCTAGAAGGTAAAAACTGAGAGACAGCCAGAACCCAGACTATGATAGGTATATCATGAGTTTACTATAAACTATTAAAAATATATAAATAATAGCTTAATCAGTGGAGGATCTAGAAAGTAAAAACTGAGAGACAGCCAGAACCCAGACTATGATAGGTATATCATGAGTTTACTATAAACTTTCAAAAATATATAAATAATAGCTTAATCAGTGGAGGATCTAGAAGGTAAAAACTGAGAGACAGCCAGAACCCAGACAATGATAGGTATATCATGAGTTTACTATAAACTTTCAAAAATATATAAATAATAGCTTAAGCAGTGGAGGATCTAGAAGGTAAAAACTGAGAGACAGCCAGAACCCAGACTATGATAGGTATATCATGAGTTTACTATAGACTTTTAAAAATATATAAATAATAGCTTAAGCAGTGGAGGATCTAGAAGGTAAAAACTGAGAGACAGCCAGAACCCAGACTATGATAGGTATATCATGAGTTTACTATAGACTTTTAAAAATATATAAATAATAGCTTAAGCAGTGGAGGATCTAGAAGGTAAAAACTGAGAGACAGCCAGAACCCAGACTATGATAGGTATATCATGAGTTTACTATAAACTTTCAAAAATTTATAAATAATAGCTTAATCAGTGGAGGATCTAGAAGGTAAAAACTGAGAGACAGCCAGAACCCAGACTATGATAGGTATATCATGAGTTTACTATAGACTTTTAAAAATATATAAATAATAGCTTAAGCAGTGGAGGATCTAGAAGGTAAAAACTGAGAGACAGCCAGAACCCAGACTATGATAGGTATATGATGAGTTTACTATAAACTTTCAAAAATATATAAATAATAGCTTAAGCAGTGGAGGATCTAGAAGGTAAAAACTGAGAGACAGCCAGAACCCAGACTATGATAGGTAAATCATGAGTTTACTATAAACTTTCAAAAATATATAAATAATAGCTTAATCAGTGGAGGATCTAGACGGTAAAAACTGAGAGACAGCCAGAACCCAGACTATGATAGGTATATCATGAGTTTACTATAAACTTTTAAAAATATATAAATAATAGCTTAAGCAGTGGAGGATCTAGAAGGTAAAAACTGAGAGACAGCCAGAACCCAGACTATGATAGGTATATCATGAGTTTACTATAAACTATTAAAAATATATAAATAATAGCTTAATCAGTGGAGGATCTAGAAAGTAAAAACTGAGAGACAGCCAAAACCCAGACTATGATAGGTATATCATGAGTTTACTATAAACTTTCAAAAATATATAAATAATAGCTTAAGCAGTGGAGGATCTAGAAGGTAAAAACTGAGAGACAGCCAGAACCCAGACTATGATAGGTATATCATGAGTTTACTATAAACTTTCAAAAATATATAAATAATAGCTTAAGCAGTGGAGGATCTAGAAGGTAAAAACTGAGAGACAGCCAGAACCCAGACTATGATAGGTATATCATGAGTTTACTATAAACTTTCAAAAATATATAAATAATAGCTTAAGCAGTGGAGGATCTAGAGGGTAAAAACTGAGAGACAGCCAGAACCCAGACTATGATAGGTATATCATGAGTTTACTATAAACTTTTAAAAATATATAAATAGTAGCTTAAGCAGTGGAGGATCTAGAAGGTAAAAACTGAGAGACAGCCAGAACCCAGACTATGATAGGTATATCATGAGTTTACTATAAAGTTTGAAAAATATATAAATAATAGCTTAAGCAGTGGAGGATCTAGAAGGTAAAAACTGAGAGACAGCCAGAACCCAGACTATGATAGGTATATCATGAGTTTACTATAAACTTTTAAAAATATATAAATAATAGCTTAAGCAGTGGAGGATCTTGAAGGTAAAAACTGAGAGACAGCCAGAACCCAGACTATGATAGGTATATCATGAGTTTACTATAAACTTTCAAAAATATATAAATAATAGCTTAATATGTGGAGGATCTAGAAGGTAAAAACTGAGAGACAGCCAGAACCCAGACTATGATAGGTATATCATGAGTTTACTATAAACTTTTAAAAATATATAAATAATAGCTTAAGCAGTGGAGGATCTTGAAGGTAAAAACTGAGAGACAGCCAGAACCCAGACTATGATAGGTATATCATAAGTTTACTATAAACTTTTAAAAATATATAAATAATAGCTTAAGCAGTGGAGGATCTAGAAGGTAAAAACTGAGAGACAGCCAGAACCCAGACTATGATAGGTATATCATGAGTTTACTATAAACTTTCAAAAATTTATAAATAATAGCTTAATCAGTGGAGGATCTAGAAGGTAAAAACTGAGAGACAGCCAGAACCCAGACTATGATAGGTATATCATGAGTTTACTATAAACTTTTAAAAATATATAAATAATAGCTTAATCAGTGGAGGATCTAGAAGGTAAAAACTAAGAGACAGCCAGAACCCAGACTATGATAGGTATATGATGAGTTTACTATAAACTTTCAAAAATATATAAATAATAGCTTAAGCAGTGGAGGATCTAGAAGGTAAAAACTGAGAGACAGCCAGAACCCAGACTATGATAGGTAAATCATGAGTTTACTATAAACTTTCAAAAATATATAAATAATAGCTTAATCAGTGGAGGATCTAGACGGTAAAAACTGAGAGACAGCCAGAACCCAGACTATGATAGGTATATCATGAGTTTACTATAAACTTTTAAAAATATATAAATAATAGCTTAATCAGTGGAGGATCTAGAAGGTAAAAACTGAGAGACAGCCAGAACCCAGACTATGATAGGTATATCATGAGTTTACTATAAACTTTCAACAATATATAAATAATAGCTTAAGCAGTGAAGGATCTAGAAGGTAAAAACTGAGAGACAGCCAGAACCCAGACTATGATAGGTATATCATGAGTTTACTATAAACTTTCAAAAATATATAAATAATAGCTTAATCAGTGGAGGATCTAGAAGGTAAAAACTGAGAGACAGCCAGAACCCAGACTATGATAGGTATATCATGAGTTTACTATAAACTTTCAAAAATATATAAATAATAGCTTAAGCAGTGGAGGATCTAGAAGGTAAAAACTGAGAGACAGCCAGAACCCAGACTATGATAGGTATATCATGAGTTTACTATAAACTTTTAAAAATATATAAATAATAGCTTAAGCAGTGGAGGATCTAGAAGGTAAAAACTGAGAGACAGCCAGAACCCAGACTATGATAGGTATATCATGAGTTTACTATAAACTTTTAAAAATATATAAATAATAGCTTAACCAGTGGAGGATCTAGAAGGTAAAAACTGAGAGACAGCCAGAACCCAGACTATGATAGGTATATCATGAGTTTACCATAAACTTTTAAAAATATATAAATAATAGCTTAAGCAGTGGAGGATCTAGAAGGTAAAAACTGAGAGACAGCCAGAACCCAGACTATGATAGGTATATCATGAGTTTACTATAAACTTTTAAAAATATATAAATAATAGCTTAAGCAGTGGAGGATCTAGAAGGTAAAAACTGAGAGACAGCCAGAACCCAGACTATGATAGGTATATCATGAGTTTACTATAAACTTTTAAAAATATATAAATAATAGCTTAAGCAGTGGAGAATCTAGAAGGTAAAAACCGAGAGACAGCCAGAACCCAGACTATGATAGGTATATCATGAGTTTACTATAAACTTTCAAAAATATGTAAATAATAGCTTAATCAGTGGAGGATCTAGAAGGTAAAAACTGAGAGACAGCCAGAACCCAGACTATGATAGGTATATCATGAGTTTACTATAAACTTTCAAAAATATATAAATAATAGCTTAAGCAGTGGAGGATCTAGAAGGTAAAAACTGAGAGACAGCCAGAACCCAGACTATGATAGGTATATCATGAGTTTACTATAAACTTTTAAAAATATATAAATAATAGCTTAAGCAGTGGAGGATCTTGAAGGTAAAAACTGAGAGACAGCCAGAACCCAGACTATGATAGGTATATCATAAGTTTACTATAAACTTTTAAAATATATAAATAATAGCTTAAGCAGTGGAGGATCTAGAAGGTAAAAACTGAGAGACAGCCAGAACCCAGACTATGATAGGTATATCATGAGTTTACTATAAACTTTCAAAAATATATAAATAATAGCTTAATATGTGGAGGATCTAGAAGGTAAAAACTGAGAGACAGCCAGAACCCAGACTATGATAGGTATATCATGAGTTTACTATAAACTTTCAAAAATATATAAATAATAGCTTAAGCAGTGGAGGATCTAGAAGGTAAATACTGAGAGACAGCCAGAACCCAGACTATGATAGGTATATCATGAGTTTACTATAAACTTTTAAAAATATATAAATAATAGCTTAAGCAGTGGAGGATCTAGAAAGTAAAAACTGAGAGACAGCCAGAACCCAGACTATAATAGGTATATCATGAGTTTACTATAAACTTTTAAAAATATATAAATAATAGCTTAACCAGTGGAGGATCTAGAAGGTAAAAACTGAGAGACAGCCAGAACCCAGACTATGATAGGTATATCATAAGTTTACTATAAACTTTCAAAAATATATAAATAATAGCTTAACCAGTGGAGGATCTAGAAGGTAAAAACTGAGAGACAGCCAGAACCCAGACTATGATAGGTATATCATGAGTTTACTATAAACTTTTAAAAATATATAAATAATAGCTTAAGCAGTGGAGGATGTAGAAGGTAAAAACTGAGAGACAGCCAGAACCCAGACTATGATAGGTATATCATAAGTTTACTATAAACTTTCAAAAATATATAAATAATAGCTTAAGCAGTGGAGGATCTAGAGGGTAAAAACTGAGAGACAGCCAGAACCCAGACTATGATAGGTATATCATGAGTTTACTATAAACTTTTAAAAATATATAAATAGTAGCTTAATCAGTGGAGGATCTAGAAGGTAAAAACTGAGAGACAGCCAGAACCCAGACTATGATAGGTATATCATGAGTTTACTATAAACTTTCAAAAATATATAAATAATAGCTTAAGCAGTGGAGGATGTAGAAGGTAAAAACTGAGAGACAGCCAGAACCCAGACTATGATAGATATATCATGAGTTTACTATAAACTTTTAAAAATATATAAATAATAGCTTAATATGTGGAGGATCTAGAAGGTAAAAACTGAGAGACAGCCAGAACCCAGACTATGATAGGTATATCATGAGTTTACTATAAACTTTCAAAAATATATAAATAATAGCTTAATATGTGGAGGATCTAGAAGGTAAAAACTGAGAGACAGCCAGAACCCAGACTATGATAGGTATATCATGAGTTTACTATAAACTTTCAAAAATATATAAATAATAGCTTAAGCAGTGGAGGATCTAGAAGGTAAATACTGAGAGACAGCCAGAACCCAGACTATGATAGGTATATCATGAGTTTACTATAAACTTTTAAAAATATATAAATAATAGCTTAACCAGTGGAGGATCTAGAAGGTAAAAACTGAGAGACAGCCAGAACCCAGACTATAATAGCTATATCATGAGTTTACTATAAACTTTTAAAAATATATAAATAATAGCTTAACCAGTGGAGGATCTAGAAGGTAAAAACTGAGAGACAGCCAGAACCCAGACTATGATAGGTATATCATAAGTTTACTATAAACTTTCAAAAATATATAAATAATAGCTTAACCAGTGGAGGATCTAGAAGGTAAAAACTGAGAGACAGCCAGAACCCAGACTATGATAGGTATATCATAAGTTTACTATAAACTTTCAAAAATATATAAATAATAGCTTAAGCAGTGGAGGATCTAGAGGGTAAAAACTGAGAGACAGCCAGAACCCAGACTATGATAGGTATATCATGAGTTTACTATAAACTTTTAAAAATATATAAATAGTAGCTTAATCAGTGGAGGATCTAGAAGGTAAAAACTGAGAGACAGCCAGAACCCAGACTATGATAGGTATATCATGAGTTTACTATAAACTTTTAAAAATATATAAATAATAGCTTAAGCAGTGGAGGATGTAGAAGGTAAAAACTGAGAGACAGCCAGAACCCAGACTATGATAGATATATCATGAGTTTACTATAAACTTTCAAAAATATATAAATAATAGCTTAATCAGTGGAGGATCTAGAAGGTAAAAACTGAGAGACAGCCAGAACCCAGACTATGATAGGTATATCATGAGTTTACTATAAACTTTTAAAAATATATAAATAATAGCTTAAGCAGTGGAGGATCTAGAAGGTAAAAACTGAGAGACAGCCAGAACCCAGACTATGATAGGTATATCATGAGTTTACTATAAACTTTCAAAAATATATAAATAATAGCTTAAGCAGTGGAGGATCTAGAAGGTAAAAACTGAGAGACAGACAGAACCCAGACTATGATAGGTATATCATGAGTTTACTATAAACTTTGAAAAATATATAAATAATAGCTTAATCAGTGGAGGATCTAGAAGGTAAAAACTGAGAGACAGCCAGAACCCAGACTATGATAGGTATATCATGAGTTTACTATAAACTTTCAAAAATATATAAATAATAGCTTAATCAGTGGAGGATCTAGAAGGTAAAAACTGAGAGACAGCCAGAACCCAGACTATGATAGGTATATCATGAGTTTACTATAAACTTTCAAAAATATATAAATAATAGCTTAAGCAGTGGAGGATCTAGAAGGTAAAAACTGAGAGACAGCCAGAACCCAGACTATGATAGGTATATCATGAGTTTACTATAAACTTTTAAAAATATATAAATAATAGCTTAAGCAGTGGAGGATCTAGAAGGTAAAAACTGAGAGACAGCCAGAACCCAGACTATGATAGGTATATCATGAGTTTACTATAAACTTTTAAAAATATATAAATAATAGCTTAAGCAGTGGAGGATCTAGAAGGTAAAAACTGAGAGACAGCCAGAACCCAGACTATGATAGGTATATCATGAGTTTACTATAAACTTTTAAAAATATATAAATAATAGCTTAAGCAGTGGAGGATCTAGAAGGTAAAAACTGAGAGACAGCCAGAACCCAGACTATGATAGGTATATCATGAGTTTACTATAAACTTTTAAAAATTTATAAATAATAGCTTAATCAGTGGAGGATCTAGAAGGTAAAAACTGAGAGACAGCCAGAACCCAGACTATGATAGGTATATGATGAGTTTACTATAAACTTTTAAAAATATATAAATAATAGCTTAAGCAGTGGAGGATCTAGAAGGTAAAAACTGAGAGACAGCCAGAACCCAGACTATGATAGGTATATGATGAGTTTACTATAAACTTTTAAAAATATATAAATAATAGCTTAAGCAGTGGAGGATCTAGAAGGTAAAAACTGAGAGACAGCCAGAACCCAGACTATGATTGGTATATCATGAGTTTACCATAAACTTTTAAAAATATATAAATAATAGCTTAAGCAGTGGAGGATCTAGAAGGTAAAAACTGAGAGACAGCCAGAACCCAGACTATGATAGGTATATCATGAGTTTACTATAAACTTTTAAAAATATATAAATAATAGCTTAAGCAGTGGAGGATCTAGAAGGTAAAAACTGAGAGACAGCCAGAACCCAGACTATGATAGGTATATCATGAGTTTACTATAAACTTTCAAAAATATATAAATAATAGCTTAAGCAGTGGAGGATCTAGAAGGTAAAAACTGAGAGACAGCCAGAACCCAGACTATGATAGGTATATCATGAGTTTACTATAAACTTTCAAAAATATATAAATAATAGCTTAAGCAGTGGAGGATCTAGAAGGTAAAAACTGAGAGACAGCCAGAACCCAGACTATGATAGGTATATCATGAGTTTACTATAAACTTTTAAAAATATATAAATAATAGCTTAAGCAGTGGAGGATCTAGAAGGTAAAAACTGAGAGACAGCCAGAACCCAGACTATGATAGGTATATCATGAGTTTACTATAAACTTTTAAAAATATATAAATAATAGCTTAAGCAGTGGAGGATGTAGAAGGTAAAAACTGAGAGACAGCCAGAACCCAGACTATGATAGGTATATCATAAGTTTACTATAAACTTTTAAAAATATATAAATAATAGCTTAAGCAGTGGAGGATCTAGAAGGTAAAAACTGAGAGACAGCCAGAACCCAGACTATGATAGGTATATCATGAGTTTACTATAAACTTTCAAAAATATATAAATAATAGCTTAAGCAGTGGAGGATCTAGAAGGTAAAAACTGAGAGACAGCCAGAACCCAGACTATGATAGGTATATCATGAGTTTACTATAAACTTTCAAAAATATATAAATAATAGCTTAAGCAGTGGAGGATCTAGAAGGTAAATACTGAGAGACAGCCAGAACCCAGACTATGATAGGTATATCATGAGTTTACTATAAACTTTTAAAAATATATAAATAATAGCTTAACCAGTGGAGGATCTAGAAAGTAAAAACTGAGAGACAGCCAGAACCCAGACTATAATAGGTATATCATGAGTTTACTATAAACTTTTAAAAATATATAAATAATAGCTTAACCAGTGGAGGATCTAGAAGGTAAAAACTGAGAGACAGCCAGAACCCAGACTATGATAGGTATATCATGAGTTTACTATAAACTTTTAAAAATATATAAATAATAGCTTAAGCAGTGGAGGATGTAGAAGGTAAAAACTGAGAGACAGCCAGAACCCAGACTATGATAGGTATATCATAAGTTTACTATAAACTTTCAAAAATATATAAATAATAGCTTAAGCAGTGGAGGATCTAGAAGGTAAAAACTGAGAGACAGCCAGAACCCAGACAATGATAGGTATATCATGAGTTTACTATAAACTTTCAAAAATATATAAATAATAGCTTAAGCAGTGGAGGATCTAGAGGGTAAAAACTGAGAGACAGCCAGAACCCAGACTATGATAGGTATATCATGAGTTTACTATAAACTTTTAAAAATATATAAATAATAGCTTAATCAGTGGAGGATCTAGAAGGTAAAAACTGAGAGACAGCCAGAACCCAGACTATGATAGATATATCATGAGTTTACTATAAACTTTTAAAAATATATAAATAATAGCTTAATCAGTGGAGGATGTAGAAGGTAAAAACTGAGAGACAGCCAGAACCCAGACTATGATAGGTATATCATGAGTTTACTATAAACTTTTAAAAATATATAAATAATAGCTTAATCAGTGGAGGATCTAGAAGGTAAAAACTGAGAGACAGCCAGAACCCAGACTATGATAGGTATATCATAAGTTTACTATAAACTTTTAAAAATATATAAATAATAGCTTAAGCAGTGGAGGATCTAGAAGGTAAAAACTGAGAGACAGCCAGAACCCAGACTATGATAGGTATATCATGAGTTTACTATAAACTTTCAAAAATATATAAATAATAGCTTAATCAGTGGAGGATCTAGAAGGTAAAAACTGAGAGACAGCCAGAACCCAGACTATGATAGGTATATCATGAGTTTACTATAAACTTTCAAAAATATATAAATAATAGCTTAAGCAGTGGAGGATCTAGAAGGTAAATACTGAGAGACAGCCAGAACCCAGACTATGATAGGTATATCATGAGTTTACTATAAACTTTTAAAAATATATAAATAATAGCTTAAGCAGTGGAGGATCTAGAAAGTAAAAACTGAGAGACAGCCAGAACCCAGACTATAATAGGTATATCATGAGTTTACTATAAACTTTTAAAAATATATAAATAATAGCTTAACCAGTGGAGGATCTAGAAGGTAAAAACTGAGAGACAGCCAGAACCCAGACTATGATAGGTATATCATGAGTTTACTATAAACTTTTAAAAATATATAAATAATAGCTTAAGCAGTGGAGGATGTAGAAGGTAAAAACTGAGAGACAGCCAGAACCCAGACTATGATAGGTATATCATAAGTTTACTATAAACTTTCAAAAATATATAAATAATAGCTTAAGCAGTGGAGGATCTAGAAGGTAAAAACTGAGAGACAGCCAGAACCCAGACAATGATAGGTATATCATGAGTTTACTATAAACTTTCAAAAATATATAAATAATAGCTTAAGCAGTGGAGGATCTAGAGGGTAAAAACTGAGAGACAGCCAGAACCCAGACTATGATAGGTATATCATGAGTTTACTATAAACTTTTAAAAATATATAAATAGTAGCTTAATCAGTGGAGGATCTAGAAGGTAAAAACTGAGAGACAGCCAGAACCCAGACTATGATAGGTATATCATGAGTTTACTATAAACTTTCAAAAATATATAAATAATAGCTTAAGCAGTGGAGGATGTAGAAGGTAAAAACTGAGAGACAGCCAGAACCCAGACTATGATAGATATATCATGAGTTTACTATAAACTTTTAAAAATATATAAATAATAGCTTAATCAGTGGAGGATCTAGAAGGTAAAAACTGAGAGACAGCCAGAACCCAGACTATGATAGGTATATCATGAGTTTACTATAAACTTTTAAAAATATATAAATAATAGCTTAAGCAGTGGAGGATCTAGAAGGTAAAAACTGAGAGACAGCCAGAACCCAGACTATGATAGGTATATCATGAGTTTACTATAAACTTTCAAAAATATATAAATAATAGCTTAAGCAGTGGAGGATCTAGAAGGTAAAAACTGAGAGACAGCCAGAACCCAGACTATGATAGGTATATCATGAGTTTACTATAAACTTTGAAAAATATATAAATAATAGCTTAATCAGTGGAGGATCTAGAAGGTAAAAACTGAGAGACAGCCAGAACCCAGACTATGATAGGTATATCATGAGTTTACTATAAACTTTGAAAAATATATAAATAATAGCTTAAGCAGTGGAGGATCTAGAAGGTAAAAACTGAGAGACAGCCAGAACCCAGACTATGATAGGTATATCATGAGTTTACTATAAACTTTTAAAAATATATAAATAATAACTTAAGCAGTGGAGGATCTAGAAGGTAAAAACTGAGAGACAGCCAGAACCCAGACTATGATAGGTATATCATGAGTTTACTATAAACTTTTAAAAATATATAAATAATAGCTTAATCAGTGGAGGATCTAGAAGGTAAAAACTGAGAGACAGCCAGAACCCAGACTATGATAGGTATGTCATGAGTTTACTATAGACTTTTAAAAATATATAAATAATAGCTTAAGCAGTGGAGGATCTAGAAGGTAAAAACTGAGAGACAGCCAGAACCCAGACTATGATAGGTATATCATGAGTTTACTATAAACTTTCAAAAATTTATAAATAATAGCTTAATCAGTGGAGGATCTAGAAGGTAAAAACTGAAAGACAGCCAGAACCCAGACTATGATAGGTATATCATGAGTTTACTATAAACTTTTAAAAATATATAAATAATAGCTTAATCAGTGGAGGATCTAGAAGGTAAAAACTGAGAGACAGCTAGAACCCAGACTATGATATGTATATGATGAGTTTACTATAAACTTTTAAAAATATATAAATAATAGCTTAAGCAGTGGAGGATCTAGAAGGTAAAAACTGAGAGACAGCCAGAACCCAGACTATGATAGGTATATGATGAGTTTACTATAAACTTTCAAAAATATATAAATAATAGCTTAAGCAGTGGAGGATCTAGAAGGTAAAAACTGAGAGACAGCCAGAACCCAGACTATGATAGGTATATCATGAGTTTACCATAAACTTTTAAAAATATATAAATAATAGCTTAAGCAGTGGAGGATCTAGAAGGTAAAAACTGAGAGACAGCCAGAACCCAGACTATGATAGGTATATCATGAGTTTACTATAAACTTTTAAAAATATATAAATAATAGCTTAAGCAGTGGAGGATCTAGAAGGTAAAAACTGAGAGACAGCCAGAACCCAGACTATGATAGGTATATCATGAGTTTACTATAAACTTTTAAAAATATATAAATAATAGCTTAAGCAGTGGAGGATCTAGAAGGTAAAAACTGAGAGACAGCCAGAACCCAGACTATGATAGGTATATCATGAGTTTACTATAAACTTTCAAAAATATATAAATAATAGCTTAATCAGTGGAGGATCTAGAAGGTAAAAACTGAGAGACAGCCAGAACCCAGACTATGATAGGTATATCATGAGTTTACTATAAAGTTTGAAAAATATATAAATAATAGCTTAAGCAGTGGAGGATCTAGAAGGTAAAAACTGAGAGACAGCCAGAACCCAGACTATGATAGGTATATCATGAGTTTACTATAAACTTTTAAAAATATATAAATAATAGCTTAAGCAGTGGAGGATCTAGAAGGTAAAAACTGAGAGACAGCCAGAACCCAGACTATGATAGGTATATCATAAGTTTACTATAAACTTTTAAAAATATATAAATAATAGCTTAAGCAGTGGAGGATCTTGAAGGTAAAAACTGAGAGACAGCCAGAACCCAGACTATGATAGGTATATCATGAGTTTACTATAAACTTTCAAAAATATATAAATAATAGCTTAATCAGTGGAGGATCTAGAAGGTAAAAACTGAGAGACAGCCAGAACCCAGACTATGATAGGTATATCATGAGTTTACTATAAACTTTCAAAAATATATAAATAATAGCTTAAGCTGTGGAGGATCTAGAAGGTAAATACTGAGAGACAGCCAGAACCCAGACTATGATAGGTATATCATGAGTTTACTATAAACTTTTAAAAATATATAAATAATAGCTTAAGCAGTGGAGGATCTAGAAAGTAAAAACTGAGAGACAGCCAGAACCCAGACTATAATAGGTATATCATGAGTTTACTATAAACTTTTAAAAATATATAAATAATAGCTTAACCAGTGGAGGATCTTGAAGGTAAAAACTGAGAGACAGCCAGAACCCAGACTATGATAGGTATATCATGAGTTTACTATAAACTTTTAAAAATATATAAATAATAGCTTAAGCAGTGGAGGATGTAGAAGGTAAAAACTGAGAGACAGCCAGAACCCAGACTATGATAGGTATATCATAAGTTTACTATAAACTTTCAAAAATATATAAATAATAGCTTAAGCAGTGGAGGATCTAGAAGGTAAAAACTGAGAGACAGCCAGAACCCAGACAATGATAGGTATATCATGAGTTTACTATAAACTTTCAAAAATATATAAATAATAGCTTAAGCAGTGGAGGATCTAGAGGGTAAAAACCGAGAGACAGCCAGAACCCAGACTATGATAGGTATATCATGAGTTTACTATAAACTTTTAAAAATATATAAATAATAGCTTAATCAGTGGAGGATCTAGAAGGTAAAAACTGAGAGACAGCCAGAACCCAGACTATGATAGGTATATCATGAGTTTACTATAAACTTTCAAAAATATATAAATAATAGCTTAAGCAGTGGAGGATGTAGAAGGTAAAAACTGAGAGACAGCCAGAACCCAGACTATGATAGATATATCATGAGTTTACTATAAACTTTTAAAAATATATAAATAATAGCTTAATCAGTGGAGGATCTAGAAGGTAAAAACTGAGAGACAGCCAGAACCCAGACTATGATAGGTATATCATGAGTTTACTATAAACTTTTAAAAATATATAAATAATAGCTTAATCAGTGGAGGATCTAGAAGGTAAAAACTGAGAGACAGCCAGAACCCAGACTATGATAGGTATATCATGAGTTTACTATAAACTTTCAAAAATATATAAATAATAGCTTAAGCAGTGGAGGATGTAGAAGGTAAAAACTGAGAGACAGCCAGAACCCAGACTATGATAGATATATCATGAGTTTACTATAAACTTTTAAAAATATATAAATAATAGCTTAATCAGTGGAGGATCTAGAAGGTAAAAACTGAGAGACAGCCAGAACCCAGACTATGATAGGTATATCATGAGTTTACTATAAACTTTTAAAAATATATAAATAATAGCTTAATCAGTGGAGGATCTAGAAGGTAAAAACTGAGAGACAGCCAGAACCCAGACTATGATAGGTATATCATGAGTTTACTATAAACTTTCAAAAATATATAAATAATAGCTTAAGCAGTGGAGGATCTAGAAGGTAAAAACTGAGAGACAGCCAGAACCCAGACTATGATAGGTATATCATGAGTTTACTATAAACTTTGAAAAATATATAAATAGTAGCTTAATCAGTGGAGGATCTAGAAGGTAAAAACTGAGAGACAGCCAGAACCCAGACTATGATAGGTATATCATGAGTTTACTATAAACTTTGAAAAATATATAAATAATAGCTTAAGCAGTGGAGGAT